>NC_056732.1:1242047780-1242422780 GCF_019279795.1 Protopterus annectens | reverse complement strand
TATATATATATATATATATATATATATATATATGACTGCATCTATAGATATGTTGTATCTGTTTAGATAGTTATATATTTGCACACACGCATCCATCTATATGTAGGTATACATTCTCTGTACTGTTGCATGACTGGGCTGGAGTTATGTTTCTGACAACATACAAATTATGCATATCTGGCATGGCTTAGTGGTAAATCATTTTGTGTATGGTGTGCATGGTCCTGGGTTCCAGCCTCGCAGAAGCTGTTTATTTTGTTGCCGGGCAGAACACCAGCCGTTGGATACGGAGTGATTAAGGCACTTTAAAGCGATTGTAAGCGAGTTTGCACGGAGGTAAGCACTGCTAACTTCTGGTCACATTTTCTTACACCCAGTTAGCTTCTCCTTTGCTTAATCTATGTAGGCAGTGCTTACCCCTGCGCAAACGCACTTGCACATGCTTACTAGTGCTTACATATGCTTACTACTGCTTATCTGTGCTTACACCTGCTTACTGCTGCCTTATTCATTATGATAATGACTCTTCACATGTGCATTTCCTGCAGTACTCCAGTTCATAAATATATGTTATTTAGTGGGTTTTGAAATACAAATATTGCTTATACCATGCTTTGCCATGTGAAATAGACTGTGCTGCAGTGGGACTTGAACTGGGAATGCCTGCTCATTAGGCGACCGCTTTACCCACTACACTATTGCTGAGATGCTTCATTTGCATAGATCTTCCTTGTTATCCTCTTCAGCCTTTTAAGCTGCTATAACCGTAGCTGAGCGATGGGCATGCTCGCGTACCTACAGTTAGCTTTAATCGGTGTTTTACAAAAAATACCAGGGTTTCTTTGTTTACTTTTACAGTACTGTTGCTGTTGTACACGTGGGGAACTGTTGGTGGGGATATGCAGACACCTATGAGCGATCTCGCTCATCTCTTAACACTTTCTGTTTTCTACATTGCAGGGGCATGTTTATTCTGAAAGCTCTGCTCTCAGACACGCCCCCTGCCCTCGTACATGCAGCTCAGGCAGCACACCTTCATTCATATTCATGGCACGCTGCCATCCTGCTCCTAAATGGGTGCTTCCATGCAGGACTAGACTAGTCCTGCACGGAAGATTAGTAAATCCAGAGGTTTATTTTTTTTAAGGATAGGTGATAGGTATATTTCCAAAAGGGTGGGGCAATAGCATTAACTTTAACTACTGTATAAACCTTTAATAAAAAAGGTTAAGGGTTCAACTGGGAACAATGTATAAATTTTAGAAATAATTCCATCATTGCTTGGAATTCCATTGTTTTTTTTTTTTTTCTTTAATCTCTGTGAAAGTTATAGGCTTTTCTATTTTTTATTGGCTGTAAATTTAGTCTTTTATGTATATTTTTACTTAGAAATTCTTCTATAGGATTTTCTTTTTCCTACTATATTATTCAATGTATTTAAAATTTCAAAATTATTTATTTTTCTTCTCATTTAAAATAATGTTAATATGATTAGTGTTATTCATTTTCTTGGAGATGATAGCTAATTTATATAGTCTCATTGAATCCAAAGAATATGCTTCTAATTTATAGTTCTCTACATTAACTGACACTTTATTATTTAAAAATTCTGCATATTTTAAGTTTAAATCCGTAAGCTTAGATCTTAAATCTTGATTCCCATTTTGTATAAGAATCTTAAGTTTATCAATTTCAGTTTATAAATCTAAAAGTTCTTTTTCCAATTCACTTCATTTATTTATATATCGACTGTACATTTTTACCATACATATATGCTTTTAAAGTGTCCCATAAAATATCAGAAACTTCTTTGTTGTTAAAATAAGAATTGTTGTATTTCTATTAAAAAACATTCTTTGAATTATTTCAATTTTGTTATATATGCTTGAATTCTATAATGAGTAATTAATCTATTTGTTTTAATTTTTTAATAAATGTTATGGCATTATGGTCCAACAAAGGACATGTTGTTACTATAACTTTTTCAATTTTGGTAACCAATTTATTAGAAACAAACACTTTCCTCCAGATTCAGCAAGCCCTGCATGGTGTGCAGGGACAGTGCAGAAGCTCCAGGAGGCAATATGTCCACTATGCGATCCAGGAATAAGCTGCAGGGATGTGCATGAGCGCTCCTGCACTATTCCTGCACAGACGCAGATCCTGTATGCAAATGACCTCATTTGCAGGTGAAAACCATGCAAATGAGGTGAATTTCCAATACACAAAGCTGGCAGCCGGCCGTGCAGGACTGGTGTAATCTGCAGAAATGTACTCGGTTAGTAACCAAGTACATTTCTGCAAACTACAAAACGGAGCCATGACAACTCCAAATAAAGGGTGTGTATAATATGGCCACTGGCATGGAAAACAGTTAAAAAAAATAAATAAATAACTTTTATTTTTTTTAGCCGATTTCATCTGTTTAAGCATAGGGCAGTGGCACGCAAATGGGATCGGGCAAAAAAACAAAAAAAAATAACCTAAAATAAGCATTCTAACCAAAATCACTAGTTTGCCATTATACTCAATGGCAGGCAGAAGACAACATGGTGAGTGAATAGTGGTTGCTAAAGGGGGGAGGCTCAATGTGGGACCTGTAACTATGCATCAGCAGGCAATCCTATGCAAATGAGTGGAATGATATTGAATCGCAGATTTCCACTCAATGCTAGTCAGCACCCAACAGTGTAAGTGCAGGAATAGCTTGGTGCAAGCCTAGGAATTAGCTGACATTATAGGGGGGTGTGTCAGGCATACTGTAAGTGGATTGGAGCCCTATGGCTCGGGTTTGCCCTTAGCTTAGCAGTGCTAAGCAAGGGGGTGTGTCTGAGGCTGCCTAGCACTCTTTACATTCCCTAAGTGAGTGTGCGTGCTGTGCACCGGGTTTTAAAGGAAATAAAAGTAAGCCAGGAAATAGCAGCTCTGTGCACATTTGTGCACTGTGTTTGCGCGGTGCACCCCCAGGCTTAAACAGGAAGGCAATGGGAAGGGAAAACAGCAGCAGGAAGCTAATCTAGGAGAACTAGCATAGCTGGCAGGTGAAATGTATCAAAATCAGCCAATTACACAGGCAGCAGCCCAGCCCAGTCCAGAACACTACTATAAACTATGCAAACACCTTTCCCTCTGTTTTTTTCCCACATACTCTACACCACTGGTGTCTATCTACAAGTGGGGAAATTTTAACAAATGAAAATGACAAAATGATAGGGTCTGTGGCAGCTATCAACATGTGGAAGAGACTGAGGGTGGTGAGGATGAGAATGCTGTCGACCAACCCATAATGAGGAGACGGAAAAGAGTGTACAGACCCAGGGTAACCTACCAGGGGCTGCATGAGCTTGAGATAGTGGACGACTATAGGGTGGACAGAGACCTCCTAAATCAAATTATTCAGCTGTGCCGGCCACGCCTGACACACAGAACTAACAGAGGGGAACTCATCCCAGTGGATACCAAGGTATGTGTAGGCCTAAGAATACTAGCCACAGATACCTTCCAAAGGCCAACTAGGGATATCATGGGGATCTCACAGGCATCAGCATCCAGGGTACTCCACCAGTTCCTGGATGCTATGTCAGCACATGCCGGTGAGCATGTATATTTCCCCAACACCCATGAGGCGTTTTCCAGCAATATGCATCTCTTCCACCAAACAGCAGAATACCCTGAGGTAGTGGGTGCTATAGACTGCATACACATATACATCAAAGCACCACATGGTGAGAGGGGTAGGGTCTACATCAACCACAAGGGCTTCCCCTCCATCAACTGCCAGGTCATGTGCGATGCCCAGGGCATTATAATGAATGTGTGTGCTGGCTGCCCTGAAAGCTATCATGATTCCCACATCTGGCATCTGACACAGCTGTACCAGAGATTTGCCAATGTGGACATTTCTTACGTCACTTAGTGGGGGGTGCTGGTTACGCACTGGAGCCATGGCTGATGACACCCATCAGAAATGCACACACACCCGAACAAGAACTCCATAATGAGTCACATACACAGACCAGAATCATAATAGAACGTTTGTTTGGGATGCTCAAGTCATAGTCCCGGTGCCTGGACACATCTGGTGGAGCCTTGCAGTACTCACCAGCTACATGTACTCAAATTGTCATCGCATGTGCCATGCTACACAATATGATCCTGTGGAAACAGCTGCAGCAGGAACAGCACAGGGCAGGGCCACACAGCCCCTGACCATTGCCAAGGCATGCACAGGCACAGGGTGACTCAGAGGAGGAACAACCTGAGCCTGCCCCAGTAGGCAGAAGGAGGCATGCCCACTATGCCCTGGCCTTGGCAAAGAGGTAACACATAGCACATACACTAACATAGTAGGGACCCAGGGAATGACACCTCTCTCTGACTCGCACATAAAGTAAAAAGGATGCCAAACATGACACTACCTGTGCTCAACCATGTATAGTGAGTGTACTATGTGCATCCGACATAGGCAGCCCTCCAGCACCATCCTCAATACTGGCACAGCCACAAGGTAAGTCACTCTTCTTACCAACTGCTGAATGGAGTAGTATGTGTTGTTACTTGTATCTATGGTATGGATGTGAGCATGCAAGGGAATTGGGTGGCTGAATGGGATGCCAGCAGATAGTAGACACCTATAGTGGCAGCATGAGCTCTGTAACAAATACTGGTGTCACCATAGTAGCCAGTACTACACATGGTGGCAAAACCCACTGCAGGAAATGTGCTGGGCCACATTTGTGTCCATATGACACACACATGCCAGTTAGGGAGTTTCACAAACCCAACAACAGTCTCAGCCAGCAGGACAGGTGTAGACAAACACAAACAAAGGCTGTGCTAAGACCTCTGAATGATGGTTATGGGTAACCCCCCCCCCCCCGGCCTACACAGACAGACAGACTACATCAGGTCAGGCAGTGGTATGTTACTTCTGAATTGTAAGAAGTCAGAAACTGATATGTAGGTCAATCAAACCTAAGACCCATAGTACACTGATATGCCTCTAGTCAGCATGATAGGTTAGAATACAGGATGAAATGGAGTACTTGACATACCAGTACAGTCATAGCAAATGTGTACAAGTGTCAGGTGTGCCCCCCAATCCTATGTAAAATTTAGTAACAGTCAGGTGTGCCCCCCCAATCCTATGTAGAAATGTGGTAACAGTCTGGTGTGCCTCCCCAATCCAATGTAGACACATTGTAACAATCAGTTGTGCCACCAGTCCTATGTAGACATGTAGAAACAGTCAGGTGTGCCCCAAATCCTATGTAGAAATGTAGAAAACTGTGTGGCCCCAATCCCATGTAGAAATGTAGAAACAGTCAGGTGTGCCCTCAATACTATGTAGAAATGCAGAAACAGTCAGGTGTGCCCCCATCCTATGTAGAAATGTAGAAACAGTCAGGTGTGCCCCCAATCCTATGTAGAAATGTAGAAACAGTCAGGTGTGCCCACAATCCTATGTAGAAATGTAGTAACAGTCAGGTGTGCCCCCCAATCCTATGTAGAAATGTAGTAACAGTCTTGTGTTCCCTGCCAATCTGATGTAGACACGTTGTAACGGTCAGGTATGCCCCCCCCAATCCTATGTAGAAATGTAGTAACAGTCAGGTGTGGCCCCCTTCCAATCTGATGTAGAAATGTAGTAACATGTATGTGTAGGTATAATACCAGTGGAACACAGATGACCTGAGGTGGCCAAGGTAGCAGGATAGATTGTAGCATTTGTACAAGTTGGTGTGTGTAACATATTGTGTGAGAGCGGTCAGTATGTATGCATGGTGAGGTTTGACCTGATGGTCATTGCCCAGTAATGCCAATGACAGGGCCAAGTCCTCAGAACTGCAGTGCCAAACACAATGCTCCCCAGTATAACACATTCTAGCAGTAAGCCTTGGTAAATGTATGGAGGTAATATGTGCACCATCTGAAAGACGGACATGACATGACTGTTGAGCCAGATATACAAGCAGTACACAGGGGAAAGTACCACAGACAGACAGTGTATAATGTGTAACAGTGAAATAGTCACACCTTTGGAATTGTACATACAGGTTTGCATCACATTATCTGGCCTTGTAGTAGGGAATACCGATGTCATCTGGCCAAACACTCCAGATCACAAAGGTCATAGGAATGATGTATTGAGAAACAGCTGATGTCCCTGCACAAGCCAGCATAACTGGAATGCCCCATGCATATCTGTGAGTCAGATGCAAGTAGTGTCCATAGCACACATGCACCCAGCTCACCCAACCCCCACCCACAGGTACCTCTCCGGTCTTATCCCTGCTGTTGGGAATGGGTACAATATGACCCCACCTGTGTATGGCAATAGCGAAAGAATGCAGCATGCAGTGCAGGTGTCCCATGCAGGTGTGTCCCTAGCTGTAAGCAGAACCCTGCCAGCATCCACACCACCTGATCAATACTGATAGAAAGTATTGGCATAAACACCTAGCACACCTACCCTGTCACCCCAGGAGAATATACTGTATGGCAGTCTGGTACTGCAGGACTGACAGAATGCAATGGCCTGTTACAGCTGGCCTGCATCACTACCAAATGGCCTACAGTCCTCTGCCAAAGGCCTGCGTCTCACCCATACTGCCAATGTATTATATGTAATGGTCTCCCAAATAACAACATAACACAGTCCACAGAACCCATATGCAAGGCCATGTGGACAAACCACAGTAACATATCCACCATGTCCCACTGCATGAACTGTGGACCAACACCAATACACTGCTGTGATGAGGTGATAACTATAGGGAAAGTATCAGAGAATGTTTGCATAATGTATGGACGAGGATAGAATAATGGGGGGGGAGCATGGGCAGCATTGAATGTGTGAAGTCCAAAACACAGCCATGTGCACATACTATCCCTGGCTGCAAACACAAGAATGGGTGGCTACAAACTTGTCCGTACACCACAATAGGGGTAATGTCCTGATTTATGACCTCTGCCTCTGGGTAACCTGTGTGAATCTGTACAGCTGTGAGGTATTGCCACAGCAAGATAAGGCCATACTGTCACGTCGATGGATGTACAAGTATGGGATCCTCTGCCACCACTGTACCAAGGAGCTGAACCAGTTACATAGAACCAGCAGCAAGTGTCTGCAGTTCCCCCTCCAGAATGGCATTAGTTTGCAGGAATATGTAGGCATTTGACCTCAATACTGGACAAAGCTGCATTCACCCTGTGTTCCCCAGGACATCACTGTGAGCATAAATGTCTACCTGACAGTACTTGAGGACATAAAATATCACAGTGTATAACACTACACATGTCTGAATATCTCTGCTAAAACCAGTACCATGTAGCAGAAGCAGCACAGACACAATTACCCACAGTACCCACTATCCCTTGTCCAGTTTGACCCCATATTGCCAACTGATCTACAGATATCCTGCAGAAACAGTTTGCTAGTTGTAGGTGTAGAACACAAAAGTCTGCACTGGAGTACAATCTACCTGGAATGGATCCACATATTCAATACATATCTGACAGTTGCAGATCTTCGTGCATACACTCCTTGGTATGCACCAGTCATGCTTTGCACACACATTGGATAGGAATACACACATATGTCCAAGGACAACGCACTATAATATGCCAAAGGTACACATACATAGATGTGTGGAAGAGAGTGACAGTGACAAAGAGCCTTTCATCATGAGGCCTGTCCTGCCCAGCACACAGCCAAATGGCTACAACCACATGATGTGTAAATGTCACTCACTGTAGAAATTAGCCACTGGTATCCCTCAGCATTATAGACTCTGTGCTGCTAGTGCTAACTGTGCAACATGACTGTACAAGGCAGTAGTCATCTAGCAGCTGTATACACGTACCTGTGGAATATAAATCTGTGTGTGCCTGAGTGTGGTGTGTCTACCTCTAGATGAATGGGTTATGGCCCATGCACACACACTGCCTCCCCATAGCCCTACTATGGCAAGCCTGCTGATGTCAGTCACTGTGAAATACACCTTTGGGGAAGGGATAGCCCACTAATCTCTGTGGCACATCTTATAATGGGGTAATGTTGTAGTGTGATATGCTAGTTAGGTAGGATCTCTAATCCCAGATGTGGCAAGTGTGTGCCTGTGTAAGGAACAATGGTTTTTAGGCTAGTCACACCCACTACTATTCAATTGCACTACTTTGGCAAGCCTGCTGATGTCATTCACTTTGAACTACACCTTTGGGAAAGAAGTAGCCCAATAATCTCTGTGGCGCATCCTATAACTGCATAATGTTGTAGTGTGATAAACTAGCTAGGTAGGAGTTCAAATTCCAGACATGACAACTGTGTATGTGTGTGTGTGTGTGTGTGTGTGTGTGTGTGTGTGTGTGTGTGTGTGTGTGTGTGTGTGTGTGTGTGTGTCTGTGTAGGGAGTAATGTTGATGTCATTCACTTTGAAATACACTGTTCTAATCCCAGACATGGCAAGTGTGTGTGTGTGTGTGTGTGTGTGTGTGTGTAGAGTGCAATGCTTTTTAGGCTAGTCACACTGACTACAATTCAAATGCCCTACTTTGGCAAGCCTGCTGATGTCATTCACTTTGAAATACACCTTTGGGGAAGAAATAGCCCAGTAATCTCTGTGGTACATCCTATAACTGCATAATGCTGTAGTGTGATAAACTAGCTAGGTAGGAGTTCTAATCCCAGACATGGCAACTGTGTGTGTGTTTGTCTGTGTAGGGAACAATGCTTTGTAGGCTAGTCATACCCACTATAATTCAAATCCCCTACTTTGGCAAGCCTGCTGATGTCATTCACTTTGAAATACACCTTTAGGGAAAAAGTAGCCCAGTAATCTCTGTGGTGCATCCTATAACTGCATAATGCTGTAGTGTGATAAACTAGTTAGGTAAGAGTTTTAATCTCAGATATAGCAAGGGTGGATGTTTGTCTGTGTAGAGAGCAATGCTTTTAAGGCCATTCACAGTCACCACAACCTCCATTGCCCTTCTTTGGCAAGCCTGCTGATGTCATTCCCAGTGAAATACACCTTTGGGGAAAGAGTACTCTAGTAATCTCTGTGGTGTGTCCTATAACAGCATAATGCTGTAGTGTGATATAGTAGTGTGGTAGGGGTTCTATCCCCGGACATGGCAAGTGTGGATGTTTGTGTTTATGTGTTTGTTTGTCTGTGTAGGGAGCAAAGCCTTTTGAGGCCATTCACAGCCACTACAACCTCCATTGCCCTTCTTTGGCAGGCCTGCTGTCATTCTCAGTGAAATACACCTTTGAGGAAGGAGTACTCCAGTAATATCCATGGTGCGTCCTGTAACAGTATAATGCTGTAGTGTGATATAGTACCTCGGTAGGGGATCTATTCCCAGACATGGCAAGTGTGGATGTTTGTATTTATGTGTTTGTTTGTCTGTGTAGGCAGCAATGCTTTTGAGGCCATTCACAGTCACTACAACCTCCATTGTCCTTCTTTGGCAAGCCTACTGATGTCATTCACAGTGAAATACACCTTTGGGGGGAAAGTAGTCCAGTAGTCTCTGTGGTGTGTCCTATAACTGCGTAATGCTGTAGTGTGATAAACTAGTTAGATAGGAGTTCTAATCCCAGATATGGCAACTGTGAAACCCCATGTGTGTGTGTGTCTGTGTTTGTCATTCGTATCCTGTGTGGAGGTGGCTGTGAGTGTGCAACAACTAGACTCATTGTGGACCAGGTTTTGCAAATTTCTTATATGGTGGGCCTATTATATGTCACAATGTCCACCTTACAAGGATAACTAGATGCCAAATAGCCAAGAGGCTGGGGTGCCAATCCATACCCCTACATGTGACATCAAGGCCTGGCAAACAAAGTAAACAACCCTTGTATTACCCAGAGAACACTCTCAATGCATGTCTCATACACAAACACAGTTGCCTAGGCAACAACTGCTATGTTGGTAGTACCCTGCATATTGGCCACATATAGCAACCATGGTGTGATTGCAGTGAACTACAGAGGGCATGGCACCCTGTCCCATCACTACATAGGCACATAATTGCAGATGGTGCGCCTTCACTATGTTCCCCACTGGATGCCTGCAACAACTGTGGTGCCATTAAATGTGACCTGCAAAGGACATACCATACCTTAAACACATGCCTTGTATGGACAGATGCCACTGACACCAGGGAATACCTGTATCATGCTATCAATGTAGGTGCAGGGTTAACCTGGAGCCCATTACCAGTTCCTGCCACATGAGGCCAGGACTGGCACATCTGACGATAACAATCTATGTGCACAACATGGGCCAGACACCCCAGGTATAGTTCCACATGTCACTGAACATGCATGTGGGATGTGTGCACATCCCAGACACTGTCCATGTCATGGACAATATAACACATACGTGGCAAGCATTGCACAGCACTGGATACACACAATAGTAACCCAGGTGACTGGATGGTGAATATAATACCCACCTGTGTGGGCCACTCCAGACACTACACACCTAAGCCACACTGCAGACCATTGCCATGTGGCCTAATGCCAAGGTATACCCTTCACCTAGCCTTGTATAGCCTTCTGGCACAGTCAACCACTACACACTCGTGAAGCATGCATGTCAGTACTGGCACCCTGTGTCAATGTGTGTGGAGTATGATGCTTTTGACCACATTCACACTCACTACAACTCCCACTGGCCTACGGATGCATGCTGTCTGATGTCAGGCACCTTCACATACCCTTTGCCCATATAACATCCGGATACCGCTGTGCTGCATGTGATACCTGTGCATTACTGTATTGTGGCAAACTAGCTAGTTAGGAAGTCTATTCCTGACCCTGCCAAGTGTGTCAATGTGTGTGAGTCCCTGAGAGAGTGTGACTGTGTTGACATTGACACCTGTTCATGTGGACAGGCATGTGTACTACACCTACCTTATCACTACTATATCACTGTTGCAGATGTCACTCACCATCAGATATACATTTGGACAGCTCCCCAACACATAAGCTATGTGGTGCATGCAATAACTGCATAGACATGTGATAGCAATACATAATCAGTCAGGGGCTTGAAACCCTGTACTGGTAGGTGTGTGACACAAACATGCTTAGGTTTTACTCTCCCACCTCCTCCCTGACTTACTTTGTCTCTGTCTGTCTCTCTCACTCCCTCTCTGGTGGATGTGGAGAAGTACACCTGCTTTGCTTAGGCATCAGCTTGTGTATTTTAAGTGATGCTTATGATCAGCTGATCGCCTCTGCATGAATTGCAGTCCCCCTTTAGCTGATTGCAGGTGGACCAGCTGTGATAACATTCCCATAGACAATTGCATGGGAACACACTCCAATATCTAGGAACATCATGTAGGTGTTAGGACTTTTCATTCACTGTGAGCAGGACCTAAATTTGGTGTTTGGCAAACAGCATCACAGATGGTATTGGGATTTACCTCTAACAACATACACTGTGGAAACAGGACAACAGACAGGAGGCAGATGTGCCAGACATGACTACAGAATGTAAGTGTTGCTCTTCTGCATTTGGAGTAATGTCAGTTTAACAGGGTGTGTGTGTATATGGCTGGTCTATATGGTTTAATACCTGTCATGACAGTATTATGTGTTTGAGGAAACTCCCATCTGTATGGTTATCTGCAGACTGGGCAGTTTGTGGAGCCTTTTGTTTTTTTGTGCTCCTCATAGAACACCTATCTGAGAACTGCAGAAGCATAGTGTGAGGATTGCAGTCAGTACATGGTGACAGCCATGAGAGTTACTGACTTCATATCCCTCACAGGACATATGTCACAACAAACCCTGGTACAACAGTAAATGTATAAAGTTATCACAGCAACATGCCAATATTGGGCCGATGTTTGTAGATCCAGCCACAAGTCTGTCAACCTTTGTACATATGTCATGCAGTAAGAGGTGCATATGTACTGTACACCATTATTTATTGACATCATACCTGATAACAATCCAGTCAGATATCAGACTGCTAGACATGTTATGTTTAGTAGGGGTTGTTTCTGAGGACATAACTTGGGCATTCTGCAGTTGTGTGTACAGTACTGGGGTCTGTGTACTTATGGTGATTGTCGACAGTATGTGTATTGTGCATACATACCTTGGGCTGTGCACAGACTGTGGTAGATGCCATTGTTCTTGTTCCTGTTCTATCTGATGTTACATGCTGCTCCAGTGTATGGTACCCTATTGGCTCACATGTCTGTAGGGCCAGACACACACATGTCCCATACCACTGACAGGCATCAGACCACACTGTGTCATCACCCAGTGTATGTAGGGTTAGTGTGCGAGTGGCACATATGAAGATGGTGTTTATCAGACACCATATAGTGTCATATTAAGCTTATGTACCATATGTAGCTGTGGCTGTGTTCAGATTGGTTGTGGGTATGCACTTTCTCACAGGTATCTGTTGCTCTGTGTTGTGACATGCATGTAGAGTCTGCTAAAATTGCAGGTACATGTGTATTCCCCCATACAAAATGCAGCCCTGTGTTGTGGCAGTCTGCCTGTAGTTTGTACAGTGCTTTGTGACATGCCTAGCAGCCTAGTGTAATTACCCAGTGTGCTGTTATGTCCAGTTATTTGCAAGACATACTGCTGCCAGGCCACCATAACTGTTGTGTATTTCTGGCAAAGCAGTGGGATTCTGTACAGATGTATGTCACTAACTATTGGGTAGTATGTGGCCATGTGACCTCTGCACCACCAGGTATTATGTGTCAGGACAAACTGGCGTGTGTGAATGCATAAACTGTGTGGGCATATGTAGTTCAGTATTTATGTGATATACCCATGTACACGGCTATTAACATCCACATTGTGAGGCGTGGTCCATGTGTCTCACATGAAGGGGATTTGTGTACACCTCTGGTCCAGATATATTGGTCATATCTCTGCTGTAGTCCACAGGATCATTACTGTGCTAGCAGTGGTACAATACTATGATGTCCTTAGGATGTCTGTCAGTAGCCAATGGCACACATCAAAAGCATATGTGCCCTCCCACACACAGCATGTCTGTTAAGACAACCCCTGTTACAGTAGCAACAGTCTACGTATATACCTGCAATACATACATGACATCCCCTTGCACTAAGAGGTTGGGACTATTGGCACTGAGGTAGGATTCCACTCCATGTTCTGGACATATGGTAAACATATATGTGTGTATATATATATATATATATATATATATATATATATATATATATATATAACAGTACACATGTTTGAAAATCTCTGCTAATACCAGTACCATGTAGCAGAAGCAGCACAGACACAATCATCTATAGTACACACTATCCCTGCACAGTTTGACCCCATAATGCCAACTGATCTACAGATATCCTGCAGAAACAGTTTTCTACCTGTAGATGTAAAACAGAAAGGTCTGCACTGGAGTACAAACAACCTGGAATGGATCCACATATTCAATATAGAAGGGGCACACTGGGCATACAGAAGGGCTCACCATTGTAAACAAATGAAGCCCGTGTCTTCCAACTACAGTGAACCATACATATCTGACAGTTAGAGATATTAGTGCATACATTCTTCTGTATGCACTAGTCATGCTTTGCACACACATTGGATAGGAATACACGATATATCCAAGGACAACAACTATAATATACAAAAGTACACATACATAGATGTGTGGAAGAGAGTGACAAAGAGCCTATCATCATGAGGCCTGTCCCACCCAGCACACAGCCAAATGGCTACAACCGCATGATGTGTAAATGTCACTCACAGTAGAAATTAGCCACTGGTATCACTCAGCATAAATGACTCTGTGGTGCTAGTGCTAGCTGTGCAACATGACTGCACAAGGCAGTAGTCATCTAGCAGTTGTATACACTTACCTGTGGAGTATAAACCTGTGTGTGCCTGAGTGTGGTGTGTCTGCCTCTAGATGAATGGGTTATAGCCCATGCAAGCACACTGCCCTCCCCCTAGCCTTACTATGGCAAGCCTGCTGATGTCATTCACTTTGCAATACACCTTTGGGAAAGGAGTGGCCTTGTAATCTTCATGGGGCATCCTATAACTGAGCAATGCTGTAGTGTGATAAGCTAGTTAAGTAGGAGCTCTAATGCAACTGTGTATGTGTGTATTTGTGTGTGTGTGTGTGTGTGTGTGTGTGTGTGTGTGTGTGTGTAGGAAGCAATGCTTTTTAGGCTAGTCACACTCATCAAATGCCCTACTTTGGCAAGCCTGCTGATGTCATTCACTTTGAAATACACCTTTGGGAAAAGAGTAGCCCAGTATTCTCTGTGGTGCATCCTGTAACTGTGTAATGCTGTAGTGTGATAAAATAGTTAGGTAGTAGTTCTAATCCCAGATATGACAACTGTTTGTGTTTGTGTGTTTCCGTCTGTGTAGTGAGCAATGCTTTTTAGGCTAGTCACACTCACTACAATTCAAATGTCCTACTTTGGCAAGCCTGCTGATGTCATTCACTTTGAAATACTCCTTTGGGGAAAAAAGTAGCCCAGTAATCTCTATGGCATGTCCTATAACTGTATAATACTGTAGTGTGATTAACTTGTTAGGTAGGAGTTCTAATCCCAGACATGGCAACTGTGTGTGCGTCTCTGTCTGTGTAGGGAGCAATGCATTTTAGGCTAGTCAAACTCATTACAATTCAAATGCCCTACTTTGGCAAACCTGCTGATGTCATTCACTTTGAAACACACCTTTGGGAAAGGAGTGGCCTAGTAATCTCCATGGTGCATCCTACAACTGCATAATGTTGTAGCATGATAAGCTAGTTAAGTAGGAGTTCTAATGCCAGACATAGCAACTGTGTGTGTGTGCATTTGTGTCTGTGTAGGAAGCAATGATGTTTTGACTAGTCACACTCACTACAATTCAAATGCCCTACTTTTGCAAGCCTGATGATGTCATTCACTTTGAAATACACCTTTGGGAAAGAAGTAGCCCAGTAATGTCTGAAGCACATCCTGTAACTGTGTAATGCTATAGTGTGATAAACTAGTTAACTAGGAGTTCTAATCCCTGACATGGTGACTCTAAGTGCAGGTCTCTGTCTGATTAGGGAGCAATGCTTTTAGGCTAGTCACACTAACTACTATTCAAATGCCCTACTTTGGCAAGCCTGCTGATGTCATTCACTTTAAAATACACCTTTATGAAAGGAGTAGACCAGTAATCTCCATGCCATGTCCTATAATGGCATAATGATGTAGTGTGATAAACTAGTTTGGCAGGAGTTCTAATCCCAGACATGGCATGTGTGTTTGTGCCTCTATCTCTGTGTAGGGAGAAATGCTTTTTAGGCTAGTCACACTTACTACAATCCAAATGCCCTACCTTGGCAAGCCTACTAATGTCATTCCCAGTGAAATACACCTTTAGTGAAGGAGTACTACAATGATCTCCATGGCGCATCCTATAACTGCGAAATGCTGTTGTGTGATAAACTATTTAGGTAGAAGTTCTTATCCCAGACATGGCAAGTGTCTGTGTTTGTCTTTCATATCCTGTGTGGAGGTGGCTATGAATGTGTAACAACGGGACTCATTGTGAGCAGGTTTTGCAAATTTCTTATATGGTGACCCTATTATATGTCATAATGTCCACCTTACAAGGATAACAGATGTAAAATAGCCAAGAGGCTGGGGTGCCAATTCATACCTCTACATGTGACATCTAGGCCTGGAGAACAAAGTAAGCAACCCTTGTATTACCCAGAGAACACTCTCAACCCATGCCTCTCACACAAACACACTTGTCTAGGCAACAATTGCTATGTTGGTAGTACCCTGCATATTGCCCACAAATAGTAACCATGGTGTGATTGCAGTGGACTACAGATTGCATGGCACCCTGTCCATTAGTACAATAGGCATGTACTTGCAAACAGTGCACCTTTACTATATTCTCCACTGGATGCCTGCAACACCTGTGTTGCCATCAAATGTGACCCACAAAGGACATACCATGCCTTAAACACATGCCTTGTATGGACAGATGCTACTGACACCAGGGAATACCTGTATCATGCTATCAATGTAGGTGCAGGGTCAACCTGCTGTCCATTACCAGTTCCTGCCACATGAGACCAGGACTGGCACATCTGATGATAACAGTCTGTGTACACAACATAGGCCAGACAACCCAGGTACAATTCCCCATGTCACTGTACATGCATGTGGGATGTGTGCACATCCCAGACACCATCCATGTCATGGACTAAAGAACACATGCATGGCAAGCATTGCACAGCACTGGCCACACACAATAATAACCCAGGTGACTGGATGGTGAATACAATACCCACCAGCGTGGGACAATCCAGACACTAAACCACTGAGCCACACTGCAGATCATTGTCGTGTGGTCTGATGCCAAGGTATACCCTTCACCTATCCTAGTATAGCTTTCTGGCACAGTCAACCACTACACACCCATGAAGCAATGCACCCATGCATGTCAGTACTGGCACCCTGTGTCTGTGTGTGTGGTGTATGATGCTTTTGACCACGTTCACACTCATCACAACTCCCATTGGCATACTGAAGCATGCTGTCTGATGTCAGACACCTTCACATACTCTTTGCCTATATAACCTCCGGATAATCCTTGTGGTGCATGTGATACCTGCTCATTACTGTATTGTGGCAATCTAGTCAGGAAGTGTATTCCTGACCTTGCCAAGTGTGTCAATGTGTCTGAGTCCCTGAGAGAGTGTGGCTGTGTTGACATTGACATCTGTTCATGTGGACAGATGTGTACTATACCTACTGTATTGCTACTATATCACTGTTGCAGATGTTACTCCCCATCACATATATGTTTGGACAGCTCCACAATATGTAAGCTATGTGGCGCATGCAATAACTGCATAGACATGTGATAGCAATACATAGTCAGTCAGGGGTTTGCAACCCCATACTGGTAGGTGTGTGACACAAACATGCTTAGGTTTTACTCTCCCACCCCCCTCCCTGACTTACTTTGTCTCTGTCTGCCTCTCTCACTCCCTCTCTTGTGGATGTGGAGAAGTACACCTGCTTTGCTTAGGCATCAACTTGTGTTTTGTAAGTGATGCTAATGATCAGCTGATGGCCTCTGCACGAATTGCAGTCCTCCTCTAGCTGATTGCATGTGGAACAGCTGTGGTAACATTACCATAGCCAATTGCATGGGAACACACTCCAATATCTAGGAACATCATGTTGGTGTTGGGCCTTTTCATTCACTATGAGCAGGACCTAGATATGGTGTTTGGCAAACAGCATCACAGATGGTTTTGGGATTTACCTCCAACAACATACACTGTGGAAACAGGCCAACAGACAGGAGAGGGATGTGCCTGACATTACTACAGAATGTAAGTGTTGCTAGTCTGCATTTGGAGCAATGTTGGTTTAACAGGGTGTGTATGGATATGGCTGGTCACATGTTTTCATACCTGTCATGACAGTGCTATGATTTTGAGGAAACTCCCATCTGTAGGGTCATCTGCAGACTGGGCAGTGTGTGGAACCTTTTGTTTCTTGTGTTACTCAGAGAACACCTATATGAGAACTGCAGAAGCATAGTGTGAGGATTGCAGTCAGTACATGGTGACAGCCATGAGAGTTACTGACTTCATATCCCTCATAAGACATATGTCACAACAAACCCTGGTACGACAGTAAATGTATGAGGTTATCACAGCAACATGCCAATACTGGGGCAGTGTTCATAGCTCCAGCCACAAGTCTGTCAACCTTTGTACAGATGTCTTGCAGTAAGAAGTGCATATGTTCTGTACGCCGTTATTTATTGACATCATACCTGATAAGCCAGTCAGGTATCAGACTGCTAGACATGTTATGTATAGTAGGGGTTGTTTCTGAGGGCATAACTTGGCCATTCTGTGGTTGTGTGTACAGTACTGGGGTCTGTGTACTTAGGGTGATTGTCGACAGTATTTGTATTGCACATACCTACCTTAGGCTGTGCACAGACTGTGGTAGATGCTATTGTTCTAGGTCCTGTTCTATCTGATGTTAAATGCTGATCCAGTGTATGGTACCCTATTGGCTCACATGTCTGTATGGCCAGACACACATGTGTCCCATAAAACAGACAGTCATCAGACCACACAGTGCCATGAAGCAGTGTATGTAAGGTTAGTATGTGAGTGGCACATATGATGATGGTGTTTATCAGACAGTCCATATAGTGTCATATGAAGCTTGTGTACCATATGTGGCTGTGGCTGTGTTTACATTGGTTGTGGGTATGCACTTTCTCACAGGTGTCTGTTACTCTGTACGTGACATGCATGTAGAGCCTGCAATAATCGCATGTACATGTTTATACCCCCATACAAAATGTAGTCCAGTGTTGTGGCAGTCTGCCTCTAGTTTGCACAGAGCTTTGTGACATGCCTAGCAGCCTAGTGTAATTACCCAGTGTGCTATGTCCAGTTATTTGCAGGACATACTGCTGTCAGGCCACCATAACTGTTGAGTATTTCTGACAAAGCAGTGATATTATGTACAGATGTATGTCTCTAACTACTGGGTAATATGTGGCCATGTGACCCCTGCACCATCAGGTATTATGTGTCAGGACAGAATGACTTGTGTACATGCATAAACTGTGTGAGCATATGTAGTCCAGTATTTACATGATATACCCATGTACATGGCTATTAACATCCACATTGGGAGGCGTGGTCCACATGTCTCACATGAAGGGGATATGTGTACACCTCTAGACTGACCACAGAGTGCCAGACTTTCCACATATATTGGTCATATCTCTGCTGTAGTTCACAAGATCATTACTGTGCTAGCAGTGGTACTGTACTATGATGTCTTTAGGATGTCTGTCAGTAGCCAATGGCGCATATGTCAAAAGCAGAAGTGACCTCCCACACACAACATGTCTGTTAAGACAACCCCTATGATGGTAGCAACAGTCTTCACATATACCTGCAATACATACATGACATCCCCTTGCACTAAGACATTGGGAGTACTGGTACTGAGGTAAGACTCCACTCCATGTCCTGGACATATGGTAAACATATATGTATATATATATTTATCCAGGTATACCACCGTATAACAACTGTGTCGAATCGCAAACCCGCCTCGTGACCATGTGCCTATATATATATATATATGAATATATATTCTGGACATCATCATGAAACATAAGTATGTGTATATATATTGGATATATATATATATATATATATATATATATACATATCGAGATAGATATATATATATCTATATATATATATATATATATATATATATATATATATATATATATATATATATATATATATATATATATATATATATATATATATATATATATATATATATACACACACACACACATATAAACACTCAAATATATGCATATACAGAGCAATATATGTCTACACATATACAGATATAGATACATATGCACATATAGTTATGGATATCTACATATATATCAACATAAATAGGTATATCTGAACGTATATGTACACATAGGATGTGCATACACACATATATATATATATATATATATATATATATATATATATATATATATATATATATATATATATATATATATATATGCATATACAAAGAGCTCTACACATGGCCATATAGATGATGCACTATACAGATGTGTAGACAGACATATGCATGAATATACATGTGTATGTACATGTAGACATATATCAACATATGTATATGTATATAGCCATATTCCTATCATGTGTAAACATCATGGTTGTGTATACCTTCCCAGATGTATCTCATCGTCTGTATCTGATATGTGTACATTATGATATAACAACATATGTGATGCAACAGTAATATCAATAACAAGTACTACACAATTGTGGAAGTAAAAGCAATTGTTCAATAGTAATCAATATGTGTATTGACAGATATACTGGAAAAACAACTGCCTTCACAGTGGTCATAGTGTAGTGGTTAAGTGTTGTGACTTTAGTGTACAGTGTCCTGGGTTCAAGACCTGCAAGGCCTGGTTATTTTGTTGCTAGGCAGAACAAGGGCTGTGAGATACATAGTGGTTAAGGCAGCTTTGAGCAGCTTTAAGCAGGTTTGCATGGGTTTGCATGAAGCTAAGCAGTGCTAAGGTGCAGTTAAACTTATGGGCGCTTACACTATGTAGATTTTGCGTACCAGTGCACAAATCTGCTTAGCTGTTATATTGCAGCAATGCTAACACCTGCTAAGCATGGTTTAGCCCTGGTAACCAGTTCTCACCACCCAATCTTATAACATAGCAGGGTAATGACATCTGCAATAAGTGTATGTAATGCCATGTATGATACATGCATCTATGTGCTGTCATTACAGTAGCAAGGGGTGTGAGTGTCATTTCTGGGACACACAAGTAAATGAGACCTGTACAGCATTATCTATGTGAATGTGTTACATACAGGGGTAGTAGCCTAGGGTATGTGCTGTCACACTGGCATGTAGTGTATCATGGTGGTACTACTGCTGACAGTGCTTTTCCAGGCAAGAGTAGAGTACTAAATGTAGTACTGACAACAAGCACATCTGCAGGCATAGCTGGATTCTGAGGCCTCCCTGTCGTGTTCCTGGTGTGTGAGCTATGTCACAGTATATATCCTATACTGGATAATGATTTGACATGTTGAATTTAACTGTAGACTACCATCTGTACAGCACATGTTAGTGAGGGCTTACAACACGTAGTAATGGCATACATATTGTTGTCAAACATCTATCTGTTGACACATTCATCCTACTGCCTAGCTACTTGCCAAGCTGATGACAGTCAGTCCCTGCACAGATGTGCAGATGGCAGGTATCCAGCTGAGATACGTGCATGCAACTTATGCTTGAGTGACACTGACATGTCTGCCCAGCTGTGTAATAACTGGCACATATAGGAGACAATACCCTGTATACATAACATGCCACGGGAACCTCCACTACACTACCACAGTCAACAGAACATGCTTGGGTACAGGTCTCCATCACAGGCACTAACCATGTGTTGTAGTACATGTTGCATACATGTCAATTGGATCACCTCAGTGGCCGTGTGCAGAAGGCACCCAGAGGATTGGCTGAGGCATGTCACTATCACTCTGAGAGTCACCACAGTGGTGTCTGTCGATAGATTTCCTGCTGGCATATGACAGGTGGCATGATACCACTGTACACATATCCTGTACACAACCCATCTCTCCATGGACAGTAGCCAGGTACAGAGCTATGACCACCTGCAGCGATGCACCCTAGTACTGACATGTGTACTTGTACATTACTGAGGACAGCAGTGTCTGTGTGTTAGTACACCTGTAGTTGGAATTCCATGAGGGCGTTCACAACCACCGCAACACCCATTGCCATAGTCAGTTGTGGCTGCTGCTGTATCGGACATAACATGTACCCTGTTACACTCCTTTCCCTACTGGCTACATGAGCCTTGCAATACCAGCAGAACAGTGTTGTACAAATTGGTCGATAGACATGGGATACCCATTAAGTTCTGGCAAGTGTCTGTATTTGTGCATGTCTGTATATCTGTAGGGTAAAGCATTCTGAGGCCACATGCTCCTATTACAATACACATTGCCACATAGTAGCACAGATAGTGTTGTTGCTGCCCATAGGTGAGGCATGACAATGCAACACCCTACTATGCCTGTGGCATGTGCATTTGATGCATATCCCTGTAGTACCACTGTTATGATATACAATGGGTTGTATCGCACTCATGGGCAATGTGTGATGGTGCATATGTCAGAGTATCATCATGGGTTCCAGGGAGTACAATATCCACTGGGGGATGTGGGTGCTGTGTACACTGTCATTACATCATTGTACACCCGATATATGCCCCATGTACCATTTTATGGTGACCACTGTCACCATCAACCATACAGGTAAATGATACCACAATCCAGCCCAGTTATGCATTTGTTGTGTGCAACCTACCTGTACCATATTGGACACATGGATGAGTTAGCACAGATAGGCCCAGGTCTGTCGGATGTGTGTCTGCCTGTTATGTGTCTGTTAATGTGTATATGATGGTATGTTGCACTATGTATTGTCCATATACAACCATTACATCCTCCATTACCATACTGTACATGTCTGGGGATGTTCATGCATACCTTAACCTGGAACACACCTCACCCTAAATGCTGTGTGGTGTGTCTAATGAAAGCCACACAGTTCAGTAGCACTACATACCTAGGTAGGGGTTAGTCCCAGTGTTGCCAAATAAGAGTGTGCATGTATGTGGATGTGTCTACATCAGGTTGCAGATTATAAACATCCCAGCGGGGTCACCTGTCCATTTGGCACAGGCAATAACAGTTATACAAACCTGTGACATGTGTTCAACTGTACCCTGGATATGTCACAGACATGGTGTCACCACAGTGCCATACCGCTTGTGGAATATGACTGCAGACCATCCTCCTGCTGACACATGTACACCTACAACATAAATGGATAACATTATGGAGACCACAATCAACCAGTGTTACTAACAGCTATAACGCATCATTGCTGGATGGCTACACTACCTGACATGTATGCATTAAACATTACTCCTGACAACATGTTACACTGCAGTACATTGATACATTGTAGTACAGTCACCATGTGCATCAGAACCATATTAGCCTGTCCCTGCATCGATGTTATGGATGAGAGGATGTGGCACAGGTATCATCATATGCACAGGGTGTGTTGTTGGTTTCCAGAGACTAAGGGTGGGCCATACATTTGACACCATGTTTGTGGGTGAGGGGTGTAAATGGGTTGAACTGGGTGTGGTGGTGTGGGTGTGTAGGTATGGGGTTGCCCTAGGTGTATTCGTATGTGTGTGTGGGTATGCATGCACACAGTTCTGCCATGTGGCTGCCCTATACAGGTATTATGGACAGCTGCATACCATTCCTGGCAGGGTGTGCAGTTCACCGGGCCTCCAGCCATGGACACACAGTGACTGTGCCTGCCAGGGGTTCCATGGGCATGTCCAGGTACAGGCCTTGATGTGCTCCTCGATTGGGAAAGATGTCTGGTGGAACCAGGTCCCTCACTGGGACTGGCCAGTGACCCCCATACTCATGGCCTGCTGTGGTGTGGTGTGGACAGTGCCCCTCTGCAGTACTGGGGCTGATACCAGTACTACAGGAGTGCCTTCTGCGTCCTAGCATGTCCATGTTGACCGCCAGCTGTTGGTGTTGCTGGCCTACATCCATGTGTGTCGCCACACTCCCTTCAGATGTTCAAGCACTCCCAACCATCTCCATGAGGCCCATCATCTCACCACATTGACCACGGAGAGCACCAGACAGTTCATGGAAGTTGTCACTTGCAGATGTGCAGAGCAGCCCTCTCTGCAGCACTCAGGCCCTGGTCAGGTGTACAGTTCCATATGTGACTGCACTCCCATGAGACAGCTTGAAACATGCACCTGGTGGTACCAGTTGTGGCACTCTCTGCCAGGGGCACGATGACCAGCTGGCCTTACCGCCACCTAACCCTGGTCATCTGCCTATGTGGTGCCCTGCCAGACATCTGGCTATGCCTGCTGTGACCAGACACAGTAGGCATGGGTACCACACTGTCTGCACTGCCACCAACCCAACTGTCCTCCGCTATGGCCACTGGTGATGGGGTATGTATAGGCACTAAAACTGTGTGCAGGGTTGGGGTAGCTAAGAGGGGTGTCCAAATGATCGCATATTTTTGGCCCCTGACAACCCCATGTACCTCAACAGTACTATCATCATCTTCAGTGTCTGTATGGACACTAACATCAGATGCATGCAGGCAGGAGGGACCCTGACCCACCTCACCATCGGGAAACAAGAAATGCACTTTAAGACCTGTACAACATTGCATAACAGTACACACACACACACACACACACACACACACACACACACACACACACACACACACACACACACACACACACACATTCCACCTTAATACCTACCTGTCTGTAGAATCTCTTTGTATTCCTATAAGTTCCCCATCCTGCATCACACACTTTGGTAACATACACTCATTAATACCACCATCATTAATGTATCATTCCTCTAAATGCTAGACAAGTGATCACAACACAAGACCTGTTACTCCATTACCTCCTTGACCTGAGTGGAGTTGGTTTTACATGGCCTCACTGCTGTCATCATTCAGTTTTCACCCTGTGTATGTCCGACATCGTGAGCATGGCCCCTATATGTGAGGGCTACTATGTTCACTCCATAATGTCACACACTGGGTGTCATGTGTAAGTATTGCTCACTACATGACAGATATGCTACTCAATCAACCTATCATGTGACAACTGTAATATATGGATACACTCCCTGGTGTTGTCCAGTAATTCCCCAATGCATCTGTAGTGCTTTATATGTGGTTTGTCGGTCACTTCTCTGCTGAATGCAATATTAAGGGTATACCTGGTGTCTACCTTCCCTCCCAATGCATTTTCCATGCTACAGACCTTATTATGCTATCAGCTGTCCTGTGATTACATACATGACAAATATTCCTGGTGTGTCATGTGTCAGTCCATGTCCATGTACTGCATGATCCCAGAAGGAAGTACTGCTGTATGAACAACCCCACAATCACACATGTGCATACATGGACACACACACATGCACACACCCATCCTACATGCATCAATCTCCTCCACTCCACCAGATTGAACCTACAGACAAAATAACCCTCACACACACACACACACACAAACACACACACACACACACACATACAGGTGAGGCACCGCAAGATGAGCACACAATAGTCCTCCCTATGCTGCATCTGTCATGTCATTACATATGGTACTCAGCAGCATGCAGTGCTTCACTTAGTCAGCCTGTTATGGACTAATCACCTGCATGCAGACTTTGTCTCTCTGTCTCATGGTAACAAGAGTACTTTTGGAGAGCCATGGGGCTGATTTAGTTTTTATTCTCTTTGTCCGTAAGGGAGCTTGGGAGTCTAGTAATTTCAAGAATGTTGAGTTGAAGTATGAGACTGCATTGTCTAGAGGTAGTGTTTTTAAACAATTCCAATTAACTGCTTGTAGTGAGTTAGAGAAGGTTATTGGGTTGAAGTTTTTTTGGTCATGGATAGTAATATAGTTACGGGTTCGTTGAAGAATAGTGGGAAGCCGGTGGGTAAAGGTGGGTATGTGGTCACCAAGTGGGTCGAGAAGAGTGCCACTGTTGGTGAAATAGTGAGGATGGGAGACTAGAATCCAATCCAATATACTCCCATTGGAGGGTTTTTTGGCTGGGTGAGTTACCAAAGTGATGAGTTGTGAGAAATTGTAGAGGTTGATGTTAATGGGGTTTGTAGGAGACTGGATAAGGGCCCAGTTAATGTTTACATCTCCTAGGATTATGGTTTCATTACTAATGTTACTGGATAGCCAGGAAAGGATAAGTTCGAGAGTGGAGATATTATCCCCTGGGGGGATATAAAGGGAAGCTATACATATGTGTTTATAATTATTGATTTGTAGTAGGGTAAGGAGAAGTTCGGCATTGTTAAAGTGTGGGATAGGTTTGTTGTAGGGAGAAACTACTAGGGAGGAAGAATATAGAAGGGCTACTCCTCCACCTTTTTTGTGAGCTCTATCTTTTCTTATGATGGAGTAGTTTGGAGGGACTATTTCAGAGTCTTTAATGTGTGGTTTTAGCCAGGTTTCAGAGATAGTGAGGATGTCAGGTTTATTGTGTGAGCCAAGCATGAAGGTTTGGGACTTTGTTTACTACACTTTGGGAGTTTAAGGAAGTGAATAATAGGGATTTATTTATGGTGGTTGTAGTGGTGGGGCCTGGATTAGGATGGATGTCTCCAGATATGAGAGTGCTAATCAGATGTAGTATGGAATAGTTTAGGTGAGTAGTTAGCAAGGAGATGAGATTGGGTTCTTTTGTGAATTGGAGGGTTTTGCTAGTAGTTATGGTGATAGAGTTAGCGTGGTAGTAGATAAGTTTGTGTTGAAAAAGAAGGAGGTTATCTGAGGGGTATAAATGGGGGGAGATAAGAGGGTATGAGTGTGAGAAAGGTGAGTTGTGAGGATTAGTTGTGTGAAAGGGTTGGAAGTGGATGGAAATTGTGGGCTGGGAAAGATGGTAGAAAGAGGATAAGGTAAGGAGTAGTAATAGTGAAAGGAAGAGGAAGGAGTGTTTAGAGAGCATGATGGGAAAGTGTTTAATAGAGTAGTAGTATTAAACTAGAGAAGTAAGGTATATAGGAGATAGTATGTATATAGGAACTAGATGTTATCTAGGTAGTAGTGTATGGGGAGTTGTATTAGATTGGAGGGGGTGTGGTTTGGGTGTGGGAATATAATGGGACTGGTTATGTAAGATAATGATGGGGAGTTGACTGTAAGTTGGTTTTGGCAGGAAAAAAGAGGGTGTGTTTTGGAAGTGGGATACTGATTGGAGTAGTGTGGCAGTGGGTGTGGTATTAGGAGGAATAAATGTAGATGTACTGGGGGCGGGTGGGAATTGCTACCATTACATCCCCCCATTACCATACTGTACATGTCTGGGGATGTTCTGCATGTAACATGTAACCTGGAACACACCTCACCCTAAATGCTGTGTGGTGTGTGCAATGAAAGCCACGCACTTCAGTAGCACTACATACCTAGTAGGTAATACCTAGGTCTAGTCCCAGTGTCAACAAGTAAGAGTGTGCGTGTATGTGGGTGGGTCTACATCAGGTTGCTGATTATACATGTCCCAGTAGGTCACCTGTCCATGTGGCACAGGCAATAACTGTTATACAAACCTGTGACATGTGTTCAACTGTACCCCGGATATGTCAAAGCCATGGTGTCACCACAGTGCCATACTCCTTGTAGAATATGACTGCAGACCATCCTCCTGCTGACACATGTACACCTACGACACAAATGGATAACATTATGGAGACCACAATCACCCAGTGTTACTAACAGCTATAATGCATCATTGCTGGATAGCTACACCTACCTGACATGTATGCATTAAACATTACTCCTGACAACATTTTACACTGCCGTATATTGGTACACTGTAGTACAGTCACCATGTGCATCAGAATCATATTAGCCTGTCCCTGCATCAATGTTATGGATGACAGGGATGTGGCACAGGAATCATCATATGCACAGTGTGTGTCGTTGGTTTGCCAGAGACTGAGGGTGGGCCATATGTTTGACACCATGTGTGTGGGTGAGACATGTAATTAGTTGAAATGGGCATGGTGATGTGGTGTGTGTAGGTATGGGGTTGCCCTAGGTGTGTTCATATAGTGTGTGGGTATGCATGCACACGGTTCTGGCATGTGGCTGTCCTATACATGTGTTTTTTGGACAGCTGCAGACCATACCTGGCAGGGTGTGCAGTTCACCGCCTCCAGCCATGGACACGTTGACTGTGCCTGCCAGGGGTTCCATGGGCACATCCAGGTACAGGCCTCGATGTGCTCCTCTCTGCTGGAACCAGGTCCCTCCTGGGGCTGGCCAGTGCCACGTGCACATGGGCTGCTGTGGAGTGGACAGCGCCCCCCGCAGTGCTGGGGCTGGTACTGCCACTATGGGAGTGCCTTGGTGTCCTAGCATGTCCACGTTGACCGCCAGCTGTTGGTGTTGCTGGCCTACATCCATGTGGCCATCACCTTACTCCCACCATCTCACCCAACCATCTACCCATGACTTCGGTATAATCACAGACGGCACCAGACAGTTCATGGAAGTCGTCGCGTGCAGATGTGAGAGCAGCCCTCTGCAGCCTCAGGTCTTGTCTGAAGTACAGTTCCATATGTGCCTGTGCCTTCATAACAGTCTGAAACATGCGAATGGTGGTACCAGTTGTGGTGCATCTGCTATGGGCATGATGACCAGCGGCCTTACCATGAGCACCCTGGTACATCTGCCTATATGATGCCCTGCCAGACATCTGGCTATGCCTGCTGTGTCCAGACACAGTAGGCATAGATACCACACTTTCCTATGCACTGCCACCAACTGCCAACTGTCCCTCTGCTATGACCATTGGTGATGGGGTATGTATAGGCACTGTAACTGTTTGTGGGGTTGGGTTGGCTAAGAGGGGATGTCAAACAATGCCGCAGTTTTGGCCCCTGACAACCCCGCCTGTGCCTCAACAGTACTATCATCATCTGCAGTGTCCGTATGGACAACATCAGATTGCATGCAGGCAGGACTCTGACCCACCTCGCCACCTGTGGGGGAAAACAAGAAACGCTCTTTAAGACCTGTACAGCATTGCATAACAGTACACACACACACACACACACGCACACACGCACACACGCACACACACACATTCCACCTTAATACCTACCTGTCCCTGATCTTTATTCACATAAGTTCCCCATCCTGCATCATACTTGGTAACATACACTCATTAATACCACTCATTAATGTAGCATTCCTCTAAATGCCTAGACGATTGATCACAACACAAGACTTGTTACTCCATTACCTCCTTGATCTGAGTGGAGTAGGTTTTATATGGCCTCACTGCTGTCATTCAGTGTTCACCCTGTATATGTCCAGACATCGTGAGCATGGCCCCTATATGTCAGGGGCTACTACGTTCACTCCATAATGTCATGCACTGGAGTGTCATGTGTAAGTATTTAAGTATTGCTCAGTACATGCCAGATCTGCTGCTCAATTAATCTATCATGTGACAACTGTAATATATGGATACACTCCCTGGTGTTGTCTAGTAATTCCTCAATGCATCTGTAGGGCTGCATACCTGGGTTGTCGTTCACCTTTCTACTGATTGCAATATTAAGGGTATACCTGGTGTCTACTTTCCCTCCCAATGCATGTTCCATGCTACAGACTTTATTATACTATCAGCTGTCCTGTGATTGCATATCAGACAAGTATTCATGATGTCTCATGTTTCAGGCCATGTCCATGTACTGCATGATCCCACAGGGAAGTACTGTTGTATGAACAACCCCACAATCACACATGTGCATACATGGACACCCACACAAACATACACACATGCACACACACATCCTACATGCATCAATCCCCCTCCACTCCACCAGATTGCACTTAAAGACAAAATAACCCCCCCCCACACACACACACACACACACACACACACATACATACAGGTGAGGCTGCACAAAGATAGTACACACAGTCCTCCTATTACCCATCTGTCAACATGCATTACATATGGTACTCAACAGCATGCAGTGTAGCTATAGTCAATCCAGGCTAGCAACAGTATACATGTACTAGATCCACTCCAAAGACACACAAACTGGGAACCACAGAAGCGATGGGACAGGCAACATGCTGGACTCTTGCAAAACACTTGATTTAATAAAACACTCCAAAAACAAATAAAATGAACAGTCGAAGTATAAAGTGCTTTTCGTCTATCAATTATTTCCAGACTTCCTCAGATACAATTCATTGAATG
Source organism: Protopterus annectens (assembly GCF_019279795.1). Taxonomy (NCBI): domain Eukaryota; kingdom Metazoa; phylum Chordata; order Ceratodontiformes; family Protopteridae; genus Protopterus; species Protopterus annectens. Next base: position 1,242,393,255 of record NC_056732.1, on the reverse strand, counting down.
AAATGGTTCCTTATATATAATTTCAAACTGCATCACATGGCTGTTAGACCAAAGTTAACCCTCCCTATTCCACACTCTTCACAAGGTAAATAGTGTGAATTACTGAAAAACTCACGTTTGTTTTACATACACATGTATATCTTAGGCAGTTCCCCCTATATACATATGCAAAAATTAAACATTACTCAACACTAAATATATTTTATAACACTAAATAAACAGTATACATGTGTGTGATGCATGGACTGTGTTAGTAGGTGATGTCCCTTCCCCTGGAAAACACTGCACCCATGTACACAGTATTTCTGTGCACCTGTTCTGTACCCTGCCATGTACTGTGCACCAAACCTCACAGGTGTACAACCCTTTGCTGAATGTGTCAGTTATGTCTGCTCTAATGCTCACAGCCCCTATGTTTTTCAGCGACACATACCTGAGATGATATGTCGACAGATGTCATTTGTGAATGGCTGATGTCTGGTATACAGATCTCAACATCAGTGGTGCACGTATGACCAATCCAATACTATTACACTGACAACTGTCAGACCATACCTTGGCTATGGGGAGTGTACACACCCTTATTGATATGATGCACTCTTCCTTGACCTGCCATGGGACCACATCACCACATATATTAACAGTACATGAGCCTGATATGTGACATATGTCCTGTACATTCACATGCAGTGTCTAAGAAATGTGTTAGGTGTGCAGATGGTGACCGCGATGCATACACTCTGTGGGTGCATATGTGTGCACGCCCTTATCATGACGGTTTGTTGCACCTATTGTTATGTGTACTACAGCAGTCACTATTCCTGGCAGGGGTATACTAGCATGGGACATCTGCATTTGCCAGTGTATGGTCAGTCTGCCCTACACATGTCCCCCAACTCTTCATGATTGCAAAGTCTACTCATGTGCACATCCCTTGGTGTTCACACACTGCCGTCACTATTGGTGTGGGGGTAGGGTTATGTCTGCCACAGTTCCTGAACCTGACTGTGTGCAGATACAGCCATTATCAGCATCCTTAGGATCCCTGCTGCAGTGCACTGGTGTGTCATGATGACACACTCTCCCCACATTCAGCCTTTTGCAGATGCTTGACAAGAATGGCCTACACATGTGTGTCAGTTTGCAGTGTCCCATACACTGAACACCACATGTTATAGCCTATTCCCAGCTAATAATGTGGACCATAGTATTATGTAATGCCATAGTGTAGATCTGTAACAGTTGCCATTATAATACTGGTATATACACTGTTGTTGCACTGTATAAGGGTGATGTTTCACACATGTCCCTACTGTAGGCCATGTGTCCCACCATTATGTTCATCCACTGTGGACACATTTCACAATGACAGGATGTTACTTATCTTGCAGGTGTCTGACATAACCTTCCGATACCCCATCATGGTCGCTATAGTGATGCAGTGCATTTAGCAGCAACAATACATGAATATGTATGGCATGCATTATGGGATGATGTGTTAGACGTGTGCATGGAATATACCATAGCCATTACATGCCCGGTGTATTGGCAAGCATCAGCATAAACCATACTCACCATCTACAGGCTGCTGCCTTGGTGGTATACCAGAGGGACCTACATAAGAGTGTGAGAGATGCAATGTCAGTGGCCACAGCTGTGGCATTGCTACAGGGCTGATGCAGAATTACAGTACATCAACAGTGCAAGTCCACAATACTAACATGTATGCACATCTGTTTATTACTACTACACAGCAACAAACTATATATATGACATCTCACATATGCATGATCTACCTGTACAGATGCGGATGCATAAGCAACAGTAGTCTACTGATGTGCCTTGTGGCCTTACCTGCATGCTGCTCAGCTGGTGTGTGGGTAGCACCCACCTCCACAATGGTTTCTGCCAGTTGTTGGGTGGGCGAGCGGACAGGTGCCACAACGCTGGCGAGGAGCTCCTCAACACGTGTCGGGGGGATGGATTGCATGACCCCCCCGTTGTGAGGTGAGAGGTGATCCCCCCAGACTGTAGTAGCATGGTGACAGGCATTGTGAAGCAGGTCAGAATAATGCTATGTGACTGCTGCATATCTGTCATTCTTTGTTATTGGGGGATATCTATCATGCTGTTGGACATGTTCCGGGATTGTGTAGACTATTACTACCCACATATATTCTATAACAGTGACACAAGAGCATGTTTAGGGAATATTTGCCAGCAGAACCACCTCTCCAACCTCACTTGGCCATGTTACCAGGCCAGATTACATGTGGGACCCACCCTGGAGCCTCCTCATCTACTGGTCCAGCACTACCTTCAGGTGGAACCACCTCAGGGGATGATGACCCCCCCCCCCAGGGGCACACACAGACATGATACTGTCTCCCAAGGTCAGGTCCAGGCTCTATTCCATAGGGGGCTCCACAGACACTTGTGGGATGTGCTACAGCTCCTTGAGGCACCCAGTACACATTCACGGGGTCCACATGCTCCTGCTCAGCCTCCAGGCCAGGCACATTCAGAGGCGTGGACTGCTGTTGTGAGTAGCAATGAGTGGGGGCCTTGTTCCCATTGTTTCCATATGGGGCCCATGAGGCTTCCACATCACAGACCACACACATCATCCAGGGTGTTTACCCACCACATGTGTCATACACCACCCCTGTAGGCTGTCCTCTATATCTACCAACCCAAACCATCTCCACAAATATATCTGCTATCCTTCCCCATATTCCCATTCCCTAATTCACAGACAAGGGCAATGTGGTCCCAACAAGGGGTTCACATGTTACATACCCGTCAATGTTGCACACACTTACAGCTGTATATATCTGTGTGTATTGCTATGTGTGCTGTTCCCTCACACATAGCATGCAGCACTGTAGTGGTAATATAGGGGACATGTATTTACATACGTGTGTGTGTGTGTGTGTGTGTGTGTGTGTGTGTGTGTGTGTGTGTGTGTGTGTGTGTGCGTGTGTGCGTGTGTGTGTGTGTGCGTGTGTGTGTGTGTGTGTGTGTTTGTATATATGTAGACATATATATATATATATATATATATATATATATATATATATATATATAAAATATATATATATATATATATATATATATATATATATATATATATATATATATATATATATATATATATATATATATATACATATATATATATATATATGTATATGTGTATATACATACCTATATATATATATATATATATATATGCCGTAGTGGTACGGCGGTAGCGTTGTTACCTCACAGCAAGAGGTTTTCCCATTCGATTCTCGGCTGGACCTGGGAGTGCCTTCTGTGTGGAGTCTGCATGTCCTCCCCACGGTTGGGTAGCTTTCAAAAGACATGCGTGCATAAATGGGCGTGCCTTCATTGAAGGTTGGGCATCGAGCTGGCACCTCGGCATTTCATGAAAATCTACTGCCAATCATTAGTGGACCGGAGTTCCGCTGTGGCGACCCCTTACCGGGAAAAGCCGAAACACAAACAACACATACATACCTATATATGGGTTACATTCAGACATCAGGTCCACAATCTCTAACTCTCTTTCCTGCACAGCTGCACTGTTCTGCCTTGCTACAACACAGACAGGTGCGACATATGGACACAGCCTAACATTAGAGGGGGTATATATAGGGCCAGATTGCAGGTAAGCCTATTACACACATATGGCATTTCAGCATGCTACAATACATGTTAACCTGAGTGTCCTGCAAGTGGTGGGCTCTGGAACCCATGTGTCCATCATTATGGCATTACTTCCACCACCAGCTATTGGCCACAGTAATATACATCCTTTCCATTACACAATACACACTATGTTGGCTTACATCCTGTCAGTCGGTGCTGCTCTGCACAGTTGACGGTATGGGCCACTACCAACAGGGAAAGACTCTAATGTCCATAGCAGATGTTTAGCTGAACATCTTTACAACAGCAACACCTGATGACACATATATATTATTCCACATCATCTACCCCAGTATAATGGACCAAGTACTACAGTTAATTACATGCATATATACTTCACATACCTGTTGTGGGAATGAGGTCTGTTGTGGATGGTGTCCTTGCAGGAGTTTTTTTTTCTCTTGTTAGCTATGGCCTTAGCCTGCTTCCTTTATTTCTGGTTTTGGTTTGGTTGTGGTTCTGGTTTTGGTTCTAGATCTGTTTTCTGTGTTCTCTTTCTCTCTCTCTCTCTCTCTCTCTCTCTCTCTCTCTCTCTCTCTCTCTCTCTCTCTCTCTCTCTCTGTCTCTCCAGTAAATGCATTGAGCTGCTTGGAATAGATTGTAGCATGGCTTTTGTACATGATGCACATGATCATATGATGGCCTCTGCACCAGTCAGTGTTCTCCATTTGCTACCTGCATGCAGCATGCTGTGTAGTACTTCCAATTACCACTTTCATGGCAACCCACTACTATAAATCCCTACATCATGTGGGCATGGTCCCTTTACCTTTCCTGTATGGTAGACATCCTTCCTGTTTATGGGCAGCAGTGTTACAGACAGCAGGTAGCAGTACTTCTTACAAGAGAACCTGCACACTCAGGCCAGCTACATATTTGTATGGGGTTCCAGAACTACAAACAGAGTGTGAGTAGTGTTGTTGTATGCATTGTATAGCACCAGTGTTACAGGCTTTGTGTGTACATACTAGTTTAACATGGACTGCAGTCTGTCTGCATACTTCTCAACTGTGTGCCTATCCACTTGATGGCCAGAGGTGTGCCTGTTATAATTTGCCTGTCCACCACATAGGTCTTGTGTTAGATATATCACTGGCAGTGTGCGTGTTGAGTGCTATCAGTACATCGCTACACCCATTTGTGTTTCTGACTTCATATTCCTGACTAAGGGTATGTTGCAGGCTATCCTGTAACACCAGTGACTTGCTTAGTGTATGGCAACACTATTTCACATATGGGCCTGTGTTCCAGCCTCTGTCCTCCACCTACATACCAGGCTTTGTCCATATGACATGCTGTCATGGGTTGTAATGTAGTGGCCTGTGAGTATGTCATGCTGCCATTCCTGCCATCAATCCACTGCTGTTGTGGCCCCCACACATATTGTGGGGTTGGGTCCATATATGTGTGGGCTTCATCTGAACAATACATGTGTGCTCTTATGCAATCCAGAGGTTAATGTATGTAACAGTGGTATATGCCCCTATATCTCAGTCTATGGGGGGGGGGGTGCACCATAACTAACCTAGGATGTTACAGCATGTGAGGGGTATCAGGGGTAAGCTGCCTTAAGGTATCTGGATGTACATTATCATACAATTCACCTTGGGTAAATGCAGGCCTACTGCTTCATGCCATACAGACTGTTCTGTTTGTCAGTGTGATTGTGATGGTTTCAGTTATGTCTTGTTATGTAACATATACATCCCATTGTGTCAACTGAAGTCTTTACCTCCTAGGGATTGTGTAAAGAGTGTAGATAGAGGCTGCTGGATTATACATCTGCATTACTTACTGTTGATAGATTTTTATCCTGTGGCCCAGTCTGTCTTTACTGTTGTACTGCTCAAAGGCCTTGGCCTGGACAGCAACATATGTTATGCTTTCCAGAATACTGTATTAATTGATCTGTTTGAGAGTTGCATTATTCTGTTTATATGTATTTCAGAGTCAAAACAGCTATATGACATGGCATATACAACTGTAATAGTACACAAATAAAGCTTTCTTATGTATGCAAACCTATGTGTGGTGTTATATCCTTTGACCTCTCTGTGGGTATATGTTTTGGGCAACAATTGCCTTTTGTATGGGTGACTCATACAGTGTCCAGTTGGTGAGGTGGCATCTGTAGGCATACTGGCTGTTCCGTATGGTGTGCACCCTCTAAATATGTATCTTCCTATACACATCTCTCTGAGTGTATGTGTAGTTATATATATATATATATATATATATATATATATATATATATATATATATATGTCTGTGTGTGTGTGTGTGTGTGTGTGTGTGTGTGTGTGTGTGTATCTGCATAAATGTGTGTGTGTGTATATATATATATATGTATCTTAGGAATGTTTATTGCTTCCGCATTGTACATTTCCTATGGTACCCAGACTGTACTGCATGATATGTTATTGATGCCAGCCTGACATCTGGCATCATGTGGTGGGATGGATTACTGTTAACATCTTGTCCCCATGTTGTGTCAGGTCTTGGTTATGGGACCAGCAACAGTTGGTATTTTATTGCAGGGCAAACCTATTTGGCTGGGGGGGGGGGGGTAATATCAATACGTACAAGACATGTGTAACTTGGGCCCCCTCACCCCCATTAATGGTGCCTGGGGTCATATATGTATTTGTTATGTTGTCTTATATATATATATATATATATATATATATATATATATATATATATATATATATATATATATATATATATATATCTGTATATACACACACACACACACACACACACACACACATATATATATATATATATATATATATATATATATATATATATATATATATATGTATATATATATATATATTGCTCTCTCTCTCTCTCTCTCTATATATATATATATATATATATATATATATATATGTAGATATTTATATCTATAGATGTATGCATATGTATGTAAATATATATATATATATATATATATATATATATATATATATATATATATATATATATATATCTATATAGATATATATATATATATATATATATATATATATTTATTTGCAGTTTGATGACCGGGGAAGTCCACTGGGCTCAGGGAGCCCGTTTTCAGTGGAGGCCCAGGGAGAAAAGCTCCAAAAACACAGTAACAATAAGCAATAAAGTATTATTACATATCTATAATACACAGTGACAATAAGCAAAAAGTTATATTACGTAGTAAAACATATTAGGGTATAGTCAGAAAATGGCAACATGTATTGCATACATACATTTGTAAGTTATATTCATACATATAATTGTATTAGGATTGGGACAAGTTGAGACAGGCGATTAGTTGCACTGAGAAGTAGATGATGACAGTAAGGTTGTAAAATAACAGTTGTTATTCATTTGACTGTACTTATTCATTAGAATGTAGTTATAGAATGACTTTTTTAAACACAAATTTGCATAGAGAGGTGAATGTAGGTGGAAAGTACATTATTTAAAAAGTATCGAGATGAGACAGACAGAAAAGAACTAGAGAAGGTGGGATGTATACTTCACCATTCAGGATAAGAAGTGTGTACATCCTCATTCAGGATGAGAAGTGAGGATGATTTAGTTAATAGCATCAAAGTTTAAGAATTGCCAGTAGAGAGAATCTTCCCCAGAAGAGGAAGGAGGACAGTTGGAAAGCTATTTACAATATATACATTTAAGATAAAGAATGCTAAGTAATGTTATATTCAAAATGAGGCTACTGTTTTAGGTAGTCAGTATGGGGTAGATTAACTTGTGGTAGGGGCTTAGTGGGCTAGGTGGGTTGAGTGCAACTGCAGTTCCAATTTTGGGTGAAGTGAGAATGGAGCTGAGTTTTGAAGTGTTCAAGGTTTTCTGAGGTTCTTAGAGTGGGAGGGAGAGAATTCCATTTTTTTTGCTAGGGAAAATGATAGGTAAAGTTGGCCAGCGGGACAGTTTGGTTTGTATACAGAAAGTAGATTTTGGTGGGCAGATCTTAGAGTTCTATGAGGGGTGTATGTTGGTAAGATGTTAGTTAGAGCTGGGCAACTGGTGTGTTTAAAAATTAGTTTGTGGGCTGAAGTGAGTTGGAGGTAGATAAGGACGTTGGGAAGTTCTAGCCACTGAGCTGGTGGAGAGATAAACAGTGGTGGGAGGTGTATTTGGATTTAGTGGTGAATTTAGAGATTTTTGTTGTAGCAGATTTCTAGTTTGGAAGTGATAGAGGAAGATAGGTTAGTTAGAAGAGGAGCACCATACAACAGTGATGGTAGTAAGTAGGTAGTGGCGAGTGTTTGTCTTGTAGATGGCGAGAGAAAGTGGGACTTTCTGTACAACATACCAAGTTTTTGATGTGTTTTCTTAATATTTAGCTGAATATGAGTATCCAATTTTAGGTGTTCATCAATAGTAACCCCAAGAAGTTTAGCAGATGAAACAACTTCTATGGATGAGTTGGTATGGCTAACTATTTTGGAAGAGTTTTTGTTGATAGTGAGGGATTTAGAAGGAGTGAAAAGTAATATCTTAGATTTGTTGGCATTTAGGGAGAGGCGATTTTGAAGCATCCAGTTCTCTGTAGTTGAGAAGGCGATTTGAGTTAGTGTTTGGAGCTCTGGTAGGTTAGAAGCAGAGCAGACTAGAGGTGAGTCATCTACATATTGTACTATCTTAGTGTTTGGGATGACAGCATGGAAATCATTAATGAATATATTAAAGAGCATTGGACAAAGTATGGATCCTTGGGGAACCCCAGTTGGGGTGGGAAGGAAGGTTGAGGTGCCAGTTTGCCATTTGACAGCCTGAGATCTGTCAGTGAGATAGCTACTGAACCAGGTTAGGGTGTTTTGAGATATATTAAGGTTAGAGAGGTGTTTAAGGAGTTGGGAGTGGGAGACTGTGTCAAATGCTTTGGAGAGATCAAGGAGGACTGTAGATACAATTTCTTCAGAGTTGTGGACGTGGTTTACTATGTCTAGGTAAGAGAGAAGAGCAGTTACAGTACTGTGGCCAGGGTGGAAACCATGCTGAGTAGGGGTGAACAGTTGATTATTGGTAAGGAAAGGCATGAGCTGGAGGTGGATCCATTTTTCAAGAATTTTTGAGATGGGGAGAGAATGGCTATAGGTCGGAAGTTTGAGAAGTTGCTTTTTTGCCTCCTTTGTGGAGGGGTAGGATAAAGGCAGAGTGCCATAGTTTGGGTACATAGGATTCCTGAATGGATCTATTAATGAGAATGCTGATAGGACTGCGATACCATCAGCTACAAGTTTTAGGAATAGTGGGTGATATAGTCAGGGGCGTTGGAACATGGCTTGAGTTTGGAGATAAGTTTTTTTATGTAAGCAATGGATATGGGTTGGAGTTAAGATGAAGGGGGATTTCTGGGGATGGGAGGTTTGGTAGAGGTTAGGGAGGAGGCTTTGAGGGTGGTGGAGGGGTCATTATTTGGGAAGGTCTTTGTGAGTTCTGCTATACAGTTCGTAAAGAAGGAGTTGAATAGAGTAGCTATTTCTAGATCTGTTTTGCTGGTGTCTGGGCAAGGGTTTTGTTTGGTACCTGGGTTTAGAAGAGAGTTGATGGAGTTCCAAAATTGTTTGGAGTTTTTGGAATGGTTAGCCTGGAGTTTGGTATAGTAGGATTTTTTGTCTTTTATAATTTGTTTTTGGCTAGGTTGCAGAGTTGCTTATATTTCAGAAGGGAGACATGGTCTTTATTGTGGTGATAAAGTTTCCAGGCCTTGTCTCTTTGTTGCATAAGAGTTTTAGTTTCTTTAATTAGCCATGGGGCAAAGTTGGGTTTAATACGTTTTCTTCTAGCTGGGACTTGGGAGTTCAGGGTATTTAAGAAGGTAGAGTTAAAGAAGTCTACAGCAATATCTAGAGGAAGAGTTTTTAAGCTGTCCCAATTTGTGTGTTTGAGGGAGTAGGAAAAAGTTGTGGGGTTAAAGTTAGTGAGGTTTTGAGTATGGATGTATTGGTGAAGGTGAGGAGAGGAGGAGGTTTCTCTATGGATGAAGGCTGGCAAATGGTCACTCATGGAGTTTGGTAAGGTGCCTGAGTGAGATTTTATTTGGGTGGGAGGCAAGCATCCAGTCAAGAGTGGTCCCTGGGGGATTCTTTATGTTGGGTCTGGTGATGTCACATATAAGTTGTGTGAAGTTAAATAGATTAATAGAAATGAAGGGAGTTTTGGAATTGATTTTGTTCCAGTCAATATTCACATCCCCTAAAATGTATCTCTCAAGTGTAATATTGGTTGTGGCCCCTAGAAGTATTTCTTCAAGTGTATTGTTGTCGTTTCCAGGGGGAATGTAGAGGGCCATAATACAAATGTTTTTATGGTCATTCATTTTGAGTATTCCTATGACTAGTTCAGTGTTATTGAACTGAGGAATGGGGTTTGGGTAAGGAGTGATGGAGAGTAGACTAGAGTAAATTAAGGCTACTCCTCCTCCTTTCTTACTTTGGCAGTCTTGTCTGAGTGCTTGGAACCCAGGGGGTAGGATTTCAGAGTCAGGAATGTGGGGGTTATAGATAGATATATAGATATGTATATATTTATTTAGATATAAATATATATACACACACACACACACACACACACACACACACACACACACACACACACGCACATACATCTACATGTGTAAATACATTTCCTGTACTGTTGAATGCCTGTGCTGGATGATATGTTTGTAAAAACATACGGGCTATGTATATCTGATGTGGCTTAGTGGTAAATCACTTTGGCTATGTCGTGCAGGGTCCTGGGCTTCAGCCTTGCAGAGGCTGTTTATTTTGTTGCTGGGCAGAACAAGGGCCATTGGATACAGAGTGATTAAGGCATTTTTAAGCAGTTGTAAGCAGATTTGCCCAGGTTTATGTGGAGGTAAGCACTACTAACTTCCGGTTACAGTTCTTATACTCAGTTAGCTTTTAAATTGCTTAATGCACAAGCAAGCTTAAACCCACTTACTGCTGCTTAAACGTGCTTACTCCCACTTACCCCCAGGCTAATTTCTTTAAAAGAAATGAAAAAGGTTTGATAAGAAAGTGGAGAAAAAGGGGCACAAAGCAGGAAAGACAGTAGGGTAAATAGCTAGGGATGTGCAGGAAGGGTGTAGGGAAGGTCCATAGCTGCCCATTTCTTCTACAGCAACAGCTGTGCATATACACTGAATTTGGAGATAGATTTGGACACTCATACCTCTGAGTGAAGGGTGAGGACAACAATAATATATTGTTAAGCCAATTAGACCAGATTACATGTCACAGCTTCGCAACATGGGGTGTAGATGGGACATACTTGGCTTATTACTCTCATAACATTTTGGGGAGTTGCTAGAATGACAGGTTTGTTCTTATAGATGTCTGACAATTAGCTGTATTTCTTGTTTGCTGCCTAAATGTCTAAGATCATCCCACTAATTTCCCAGGGGAACAGGGTGACAGGCAGCAGATATGGGCCGATTTACTGGACATTCTGGACATATCTGTACAGTTGTGGGGTATGATTCTGCATACAGCCTACTACCACTCCCAGGATTCAAACCATGGCTGTGTGTGCTAAAAATACAACAGTTCACATCTCAGTTGAGTGTGCTATTTAAATTTTGTTATCTGCCTTTTCACTATTTTCTGCCTAAGTCTCTCTCAGTTGTACTATATGACCTCTTGGGATTACAACAGTCATATACAGACATTCCTACACATTTTATTTATGTAGCACAGTGTGGGTAAAAGTGCTTAATACAACAGTACTATTAAGTGATTGCAAATCTACATTGCTATGATACCAGAGTAAACACATGCAGTCCAGCAGTTAGACCTTTATTGTCAGGCTATTATGCTTACATACAACCTATAAGTGACTTTTCCTGTCGTATTCTCCAGTGTATGCAGTACATGCCTTAAACAATACAGGTTTTATACAGGCAATTACCTTACTACTACTTTTAGATTTATTTCCTATGACAGTACATGCAAGAGTATTACTAACCTGCCTCGCGTCGCAACCGCTCCAGTCTACATCCATGGGCCTCCTGGTTCATAGCCCACTCACTTGCTGCTGTGAAAGACATAAGAGGAATATTTAGCCATACCTATCCATAATATACATGAGCTGGCAATTATTAAACAGGTAGTGGACTGATACTTACACACGGCTGGGATTTCCCCTGTCCTCCTAGCCTCTTGGATCCACTGATCCAAGAGATCCCCCTTTCATCGCTTCAGGTCAGCATAGTGATGCCTGACCTGCTTACCAGTTCAGGGTATGCCAGTGGCACTAGTGAGGTCACGGGCGAGATGGTCTCAGGCTTTCACTTTGTATTGGGAACCCTGGTACTGGCCCTGCAGCAGTCTCATATCATGGCCTTTCACAAGGAGTCCTGCCATGACTCTGGACTCCTGGATGCCCCAGCACTGCACCCGAAACCACACACCCTCTCCTATTCCAGACATAGTGCCTACAAGGGAAAGCTACAACCAGTTATGAGATGTATTCCTGCCTGTTGGGTTGAAATAGGGCTGGTTTTCCACACTTTGCAGTGATTGGACGGTTTTGAAAAGGCTAAGCTATGTGCAAACCTTCTTACCTAAGGTTGGCATTGCTTAAAGGGGTATACCAATGGGCAGATTGAGTTAGCTAGCCTACACATTACTTACACCTACTAAGCTGGGCTTTGCAATGCTTAGCATTGCTTAATATGTAAGTTGCATTATATTTGCATTGTGGTATTGATTTATTATTCATTACATGTTATATATGTGTTTGATATCCATGATTCATGTGTACGTACACTGTATGGGGTCATTGTGTTTATTAGGGGATTTCAACACTTTATTACATTGACACCTCACATCTGGGCTTAACGCAGTACTCCATTTCACATATTTATGTCCTGTAGTTGGTTATACAATATAAAACTGTATATAGATTCCTTTCACATGTTCAGTTTGTATTTCCTATGGTGAGGATCTGTTTGGTGATTCCCTCAATCTTATGTACTGCTGTGATGGCTTAGTGGTTAACTGCTGTGACTATAGTGTACAGGGTCCTTGGTTCAAGACCGACAAAGGCTGTTTATTTTGTTTCTGGCCAGAACAGCGGCTGATGCATTCAAAGTGCTTAAAGCACTTTTAAGCAATTGTAAGTGGGTTTGTGTGAAGGTAAGCATGCTAACCTCCGGTTAAATATGCTTACAGAGAGTTAGCTTCAATATTGCTTAACCTATGTGCGCATTGCTTACCCTCATGCAAATGGGCTTAAACCCACTTACTACTGCTTAAATATGCTTACTCCCACTTACTACTGCATAACTCTGCTTACTCTTGCTTACTAGTGCTTAACACCTGCTTACCACTGCACTAATTTAGACCGTGATTTCTAATGGTTCTTGGGCAGGTGGTGGATTTGGCACCTGTATGGATTTATCATTCATTACACATTTTACCTTCCATTTGTATCCCTGATTCCTGTGTACATATACTGTATAGGGCACTTGTGATTATCTGTGGACTTTGCAACATAATGACAATGACACCTCACATCTGCATTTAATGCAGTACTCCAGTTCACAAATATATGTTATATCATAGGTTATGCAACAAAATAAATTGATCATACAGTGATTTGACATGGTAAATGGATTGTACTGGAGTCGGACTTGAACCGGGAATGACTGCTCATAAGGCAAATGCTCTGCCCACTACATTATTGCTGTACTGTTTCATTTGCATATATCATGCTTTTTATCCTCTTGTGCCATTTAAGCTGCATTAACCATAGCTAAGTGATGGGCAAACCCACGCACCTATGGTTAAATTTGATCTGTTTCATAAAAAAAATTCTTCATATGTAAATGTTGTAACTATTGCTCTTGTACACTTGGGGGGATGTTGCTGGGGGTATGCAAACACCTATGAGTGGTCTCGCTCATTCTTACTCCTACACTGCTGTTCTTAATTGTGGGGGCGTGTCTCTCAGACATGCCCCCTTCACTCATACATGCTCCATGTCCACTTAGGAGTTCAGGTAGCATGCCTTCATTACTATGCATGGGGCGCTGCCATCCTGCTCCTAAACGGCCACTTCCGTGCAGAACTAAGCTAGTCCTGAACAGAAGGATAATGAATTTGGGGGTTTATCTATTTTAGCTTGTGTCCAAATCTGTATGAATAATGAGTATATTTCAATTAATTCATAGTTACATAGTCATTAATATCTTTTAAATGTAAGGTATCAATGAGATTTGTTAAGATCCTAGCAGGAGCTGAACATCTAAACTTTCTATAAGAACTAGAATCCTCACTTTTCAATAAACAATTAAAGTGTCCAGCAAACATCAAACTTCCTTTCATATATGCTGTAATAGTATCTAAATATTTTTTTGAGTAATTGGCTCCAGTTCCTGGTATCCACTATACATTTGCTAAAGTACAATTTTTATTATATAATTCGATAACTAAAATGTTCAGCATCCCATTTTTATCTGAATATGTCTCTTTAACAATAGATATTATAGCACTATTTTTCCATAGAATAGCAGTACCTCTCTTTTTAATGTGAACTTGAAATTATTGTATAGCCTTTAAATTCCAATCTAGCAATATTATCTTGACTTAATTTTTTCTTGTTAAAAAATACATTAGCTTTCTGCATATTATTACATTTAATTAAACTCCCGCTTTTACAGCTATTATTTAAATCATTTATATTCAATGAAATACATTTTGAGTCATGCTAAAATTAAAAGTACAAAATAAAAATTATTATAATAATTCTGTAATTTGCTTATAAAATCTAAATATCTGTTTCTAAAAAGATGAGGTGTTCTCTTAATAATTATGAAAGCATTGTTTATGCAATTCAATATGGACTATAAACCTAAAAGTAACTCATTAAAAATAAACCTAACTATATATATGTTGAAACCATCATGGAACCGATTGTTCCTAGTTTGATGAGATATCTCATTCAAACTACCATCTTTGTTCTGAATTAATAAAACTCTCTACGCTAATCTATCATTTCTGCTACTGCTTTATTCTATTATCATAAAGTAATTTCAAAACAATTACTAACAAAAACATCCATCTATAAATAAAGTAGCATCAATGTTATTATAAATACCTACTACATAAATAATTTTGTAGATATATTCCAAAATAATGCAATAACATACAAGACCTATATAATTGTAGAAGAAGGAGAAAAAATAGTTTAAATTTAAAAGTCAAAAATATCCTTTGCTAAGAAAACACCACAGCTAATTGTAGTCTTTAGAATAAGAGTTAATTATGATTATCTGATAGTAAATGCTGATCGCAATTAGCAACATAAGTTGATTTAGTGATCTATAAACAAAAATCTTGTCATATGACTAAATTCTGATTATTGTCAGCATTAACTTAATCCATTGTTAACAATATGCAATAATTAAAGTTTTAGCAAATAGACTGCCATTTGGATTATAATATTTACTTTCAATTTATGACCCCAGTATAAAGTCACAACCCACCAGTGACACATCATAAACAGTGCAGCATCACACCATGTGGAACATCAAATAATACTTTTCAGAAATGCACCTTCCATATACTATTATATTACATTTTGTCTATTTGCATGTATGTATATATTTGCATATGTGTATAAATGGTTTTAAAATTTATTTATGTATTTATTTTTTTATTTATTGTTATTTTACATTTCATTACTGGGAACGTCTGACTGGACAGAAGTCCTTTTTTAGCAGAGGCCCGGGGAGAAAAGCTCCACATAGTACATCAGTTTAACAACATTTCATTACATTTGATTAAATTTGTGTTTACAGTATGTTACAAGTACAACAATACAAAGTTTATACAAGCAAAGATACCTGTACAGTTTTATTAAATAATCAATTATAGTACATGATCATAGCTAGTGAGACAGACATTAAGCAATAAAGAATCCAAAAACAGTGCATACAGCAGTGAATGAGAGACAAGTACTACATTATATAACATCTGTAGAGTTTGTTTGTTTGTGTCTTTCAGCTTTTCCCGATTAGGGGTCACCACAGCGGAACTCCGGTCCGCTAATGATTGGTAGTGGATTTTTACGTACCGGGTTACCAGCCCTGACGCACAACCTTCAACGAAGGCACGGCCCATTCACGTATGCCTCCGCACAGAAGACACTCTAGCTGAGAATCAAATGGGACAACATCTTGCTATGAGGCGACAATGCTACTGCAGCACCATAACATCTGTAGAGTACAAACATGTATTTTTAGGTTAACTGTTCTTCCATATACTCAGAGCTATATGAATCTATATTATGAGTGGTGTTAGTATCAACTAGGTAGAAGTTTTAGTATCTTCTGAAAGGTACAGTTTCATCAGGAACTGTGCATGGGAACAGCTACTTGTTGGATAAGTTAGATTCTAGCATTTGTTTAAATTGAGACAAGGCTGTAGTAGATGTAATGTTAGGCGGTAGTGCATTCCAGATTTTGCCTACGTAATTTAAGGAATATTGAGAAATAAAATAATAATACCTTTAAATAATGTAGACAAAATTGTGTATTTTAAGTTAAATGCTATGATAAAAGGATATATCAAATCAATAGATGTTCATATCATGTTATTAAATTTGTATATATTTTCATCTTGGCATCCTGTTTTAAGAACAGAACATTAATATTTCCCAGCAGAGACCTCAGTACTACATTATAAGACATAACTGTCTAATCTATCTTGTCTAGGTTTTCTTGCATATCATACAATGACCATAACATTTCTAACAAACCATAGTACGTTTTTTTTTTTGAATTTCAGGATATCTATATCTATCTATATATATATATATATATATATATATATATATATATATATAAAATGCTGTTAGCACATGTTCATAAAGCTGCTGCAAAATACTTTCTGAGCTTTAATGCCATTTTAGTTTATTTTTTCAATTCGTAAAGTCTTCAGACTTTAAATAAGCTTCATGTACTATTCTGTCCTATATCATAAAACATATATTATCCCCTATTAGATAACAAAATGTTTTAGTTAATCATCTTGCTAAAACCATATTAATTTTCTTCTTTTAGGCAGTCCAAATTTAAAATGTCATCTAGTTTCAATGCCAATGGCATGACATGTTAACCTCTTCATCCAACAAAAAAGCATAGCAGTAAACAATCAATATCTTCAATTATAAAAGAAGTACAACTGTAAACAAAACAAGAAATAAATATGTATGCTGTGATATACTACTTTACCCAATGTAAAAGTCACCCTAGGTTTTTACAAGTTCTACTAAAATTACAGCCACACATCCCAATCACTTTTCCACCCAATAAAACATCAGGATGATGTAAATCAAAACTGCTTTGTTTTTAACTGTATAAACAATATAAACTGACATAGGAAAACTTAACATCTGCAGAAGGTGACCTCAGACCTATTTAACCTTAAATTCAAGTTTTCTCTCTTTTTTTTTTGCCCCCTTTGTCTACAGTTTAATAATATCACAAAGTAATCCCTATCTTTACAATTGAAAAGAAAATACTTGACCATCCAGTAAAGCATAATGAACCAAATAAATAACTTACATTCATTCTTTAAAGTGCTGGCATACTGACAAAATCACCACTTTGCAATCTAATAATTATAAAGGCTGTCCATCAATGAAAAACATTAGAACTATACCATGTAACAGCAAGAGACAACACAACAATAGCATAAGATAACAACATAAATGTAGGAATGTCAGCTTGAATCTCTTCCAACTTTTCAGTGAAGATACCATTCCAAAACTGCATGTAATCTAAACTACAGAATGATAGAATGCATCCACAAGTTGTTGTTGTTTGTCTTTCGGCTTTTTCCTGGTAAGGGGTCGCCACAGCGGAACTCCGGTCCGCTAATGATTGGTAGTAGATTTTTATGAAACGCCGAGGTGCCAGCTCAACGCCCAACCTTCAATGAAGGCACGCCTATTTACACACGCATGTCATTCGAACGCTACCCAACTGCGGGGAGGACATGCAGACTCCACACAGAAGGCACTCCCAAGCCAAGCTGAGAATCGAACGGAAGAACCTCTTGCTGTGAGGTAACAACGCTATTCGCTTATAAAATGCCACTAGTTCCATTCCTTCTTAATTATTTAATACGTAATGTTGTTAGAAATCTGCAGTGTGTTTTTCCTTAGCAGCAGCCTATGCTGCAATGTGTTCTTAATGTTTGTTCAGTTATATTGTGGTGATTAGACAAGCATCACAGGTCTGACTTTCTTCATTTGCTTTCTGAATGAAAATAATTATTGAAGAATGCGGACCCTACTATGAATATTAAAATGCAAGACTCCTTTATAAGTATTTGAGAATCAGCTATTAAAACAGCCATATAAATCCACGTTAATAACAATTGTTCTAAAATACATCTTCAGTAGTGTATCTAAAAATCTTATCTATATAACAATTATATAAACTTAGCAAACTTGCCAAAACAAAAGTAAAAAATATATTTAAACTGAAGTTAAAGATGTGAAGGGGTGAACGTACTTAGAATATTTCCTTACTGATGTATTAAAGTATAAAGTTAACATCGCCTTAACATTGAACACTTTACAGAAATGGCTGTTCTATTTAAATATTTATACAGAAATTAAAGATACACGTTATTAAATCATAAACTTACCAACTCATTACATGATATATGTATGAATTCATTCTGGTTGTTTGTTCTTCATTGCAGCTCATTTAAACTTTCTGTTCAGTTACTTCCTTTTCCCAAGGAAGTCAAAGTTCAAGAGGCACTTCCTTTTTCATGAAGCAGTTCACAAATGAATCTGGGCAGTTGTGATTTGTGAAGTAAATTTGAGATATATTAAAATTCATTCTTTTCACTTTCTAAGGATATTTCAATGATAATCCAGAATAAAACATAGGCAACAAATAAAATATTTATTTGCCTCTAAGCTTTTTATTTTTTTCTTTTACCGTCCAGTCACTACTTGTAGTTTGTCTTTTTAAAGATGAACTCAAGTTAATTTTTTCTGTAGTGTTAAATGGATTGTTCTTCTGAACAAAAGAAACTGCATCATCCAATGATTCAAATGTTTTCTGTCCATCAAGTAGAAATATTCTCAGTTTTGCACGGTATATCAGATATGCTTTTATTCCAGGTTTTTTAGGCTCTTTCAAAGGGGAATACATGCTTTTCATTTTGAAACTACCAAACAAGAATAGTCATTGTCAAATCTAATGACAGTATCTCCTACTTTTATGGGTGAAACAGACCAAGCAGTTTTTAAAATTAAGTCTTTATCTTGACTGGAGATAAATCTAACTATTATAGATCTTGGATTAGAAGGTTTCTTATTTAAAATGATTGTAAATAAGGATCTGTGAGCCCTCTCTATACAGAATGACATGGCTTCAGGAAGGATTAATATTTTTGATAAAAAGAGGTTAAAAAATTAATCATGTCTCCTTCTTGCTTCTCAGGGACACCATGGATCTGGATGTTGTTTCTTCTCTATCTATTTTCTAGATCACCAATTTTTACAGGAATTTATTATTCTGTTGAAGAATAAATTCAGTATTACTTTCTCCTTCAGTTAGTCTGCCATCAATGTTATTAACTGAATCTTCCATAGCAGATATTTGCAGTTTTTGCTGCTTGAGAACTTCATTAATTACAGTAGTGTTATATGTTTTTTACAGTCGTCTTTTATTGCATCTATTTTAGAATCCAGTTTATCCATTTACAAAGATAAGTCCTATATATTAAATTAGAATAAACTGTAGTTCCTTTTTCAAAGCGATTTCTTGAGATGCTGCTTTAGAGTGGCTCATTTTTTCTAGCAGTTATTATGATTTGTATTTTTGACAGGGGGAAAAAAAAAAAATATATATATATATATATATATATACATATATATATATATATATATATATATATATACATACATATATATGGTTCGCCTTCAGAAGGTCGAATGGCTGAAATCTCGAAATGCATATGGCCGAAGCCATATGCTTGAAATTCAGAAGCTTGACATTCTGAAAGGGAAAAAAAAACAACGAAACACAAAACAATGTTTCTGCAGGGGGCAAGCACCCCTGCACCCCCCCCACCCCCCGCTACTTATTTATTTCAACTCCGAGATCGCACTACAGCGCAGAAAGGGAAATCCCCCATTCTGTGTTATATACCGATCCCCATTCAGAAGGTCGAGCTTCTGAAATTTCAAGCATATTGTCTCGACCATATGCATTTCAAGATTTCAGCCATTCGACCTTCTGAAGGGGAACTATATATATATATATATATATATATATATATATATATATATATATATCATCAAAGTCCCAAATGATTTTACTTATGAAATTTTACTTTTTTTGAATGTTTTGATGAATATGATAATTAAATCCTGTCAAGTTTGTTTAAGAGAAGCAGAGCAAAATTCTTATGCTGCTATCTGCTTGCCAACTTGGCCACACCCACCAGTACAACCCTTTTCAATGTCTACAGAAGTTACAGTGCAGAAAATATAGCAAGAATAGTACATCTCTTTGCTGACAGCAGAAATATATTCAAGCAAGTCATATCTAAAAGCAACAAACAGCACAAAAATGGACTTTCAATGTTTGGAATAATAGTCTCTATAAAGCAACCTACATTCCAAAAAGAAAAAAGTAATAAGCAATACACTTTGGAAACAAAAATCCAAAAGCATCAAGCAGCACAAAAATGGACTTTCAATGTTTGGAACAGCAGTCTTCTATAAAGCAACCTACATTCCAAAAAGAAAAAAAGTGGTAAGCAATACACCTTGGAAGCCAAAATCCTGGAAATTGTAGTAAAAGCAACAGCAGTAGCAAAAAATTGGAAAACGACCTGGGTAATTATACCATATAATATGGCATGTAGGCAAACAAAATCCACAGCAGGGAAGAGGGGTAGAACAGTGTATAGAAGAGGCATCACCTGTATAAAACACAATGTTGTTATTCAGCCTTACAAGTGACTGACATGCCAAGAATAAAAAGCAAAAGGAACTCACAAAGTGATGTAAAAATAAGTTTAAGAGCAAAGCTTTTGAGATAACTCTCTTCTTCAGTGTTTAAAATCATACTAAAAACATTTTCATATATACACCACATGAACAAATTCAAACCAATAGAAGCCCAGCAACAATAAAATAATTAAAATAAACAACTGAGTGCTTGTTTCATGGAAAAAGAGACCTTCTCTTAAGAATAGGTTTTAAACTCACAGTATCATTCAGCCCAGGGAACACATCTGCTTGAAAGTAATTAATCTATCTATACTCAACATTCTCAGCATTCAACACAATATTGCCTTCTCTAATACTTCTTTCAATGTTTTTTATAACCCTAAATATAAAACTAAAAAAAATTATTGAACTTATGATATGTTTAGCTAAGGCATTGCTCTCCACCCCCTATGTATGACAGATAGGTGTTGCGCTATCCTTTCTTTTAACATCCTGTTGTTTTTTCCGGGTCTATATTATGTGATCAAAGAATCTCTTCTTTGAACACATAATAATTAACACATATACAGTGAACGCTGTAAACCACGAATGGCCATGTCCTCAAATTTTTTCCTCGGGGAAAAAATTCAGTTGGTTGTTATCGGGAATTGCCCTTTTCTTCAATGGAGAGCGATTTTGGAGTTGGTATATTTAGTTAGGGGGCATGTGGAGGGCAAAGCCTCCCACTTAATTAGTGTTATAAAGTTTGTTTTTTATTTTACAGCCACGTAAATTTTTTCCCCAGGAAAAAAATTGAGGATGTGGCCATTCGTGGTTTACAGTGTTCGCTGTATATGTGTCAGTTATTATGTATTCGAAGAAGAGATTCTCTGATCACATAATACAGACCTGTTTCTTCCAACATAAAATGAAGTGCCTTTTTCACAGGTGGCTACATAAACTACATTCTTGGTTTTACAAGTGGCAAACGTGAAAATAAAATCTCTTACTTGTATCAGTGTATACAAAGACATTGTTCTTATTTATATAGCAACAAAAATGGCAATCATAGCAAGGAGCAGTATTTTTAGTTTTTATTATAGCATTCTTAAAGCACATTTGTAGGTCTTTATAACAGAGCTGTTGTTTCAGATTCCTACATTTCCTAATGCAAAACTAGGTGATAAGTGATTGATGTGAGATTATTTTGAGCAGAGTGTGTGTGGTTCTGCAAGTGTACAGAGAGGACACAAGCACTTAAGGAAAGGGCAACAAAATAGTGCACACACCACCAAACATCCTAGAAAAAAAGAAAGCACAGAACCTGTCAGTCTTGAAGAAATGAGGCAGGGACAGAAGAAACCTTTACATTTCTCAGCTGGAACAGAATACAGTCTAAAGCTGCCATAAATGTTTTAAACTTTTTTCCATTGAAAGAGTGGCAGGTGATTGGGCAATACTGCCTATGAAGTAACAAGCAAAATCAATTAAGGAATTCAAAAAACATGAAACATTGATAAAAATAAACTATTTTAGGAGGATTCTAAAGCCTATATAGCAGGTACTAAAATGGCCAGATCAAGCATTTCCTACAAGCTGATGGATCCTGTGCTCTCATACAAGATACTTGTATCAGACATCACTCTGAGGTTGAAATGCAACAACACAAAGATTTTATTTCCAAAGCCACACAGGGAATACTGTGTAATGTTCTAGAGATTTTACTGGGAGAAAGACATTAAGTTGCTACAGAATACAAAAGCTGGTGCAATGGTCAACACAGTATCCAGGCTCTTTGCTACAGGAAACCAAAGTTTCCGATGCTGTGCCCTATACCTGACTAAAGGAAGGAAGATAAGAAGTTGCACAAATTCCTGTTGGTAAGAAGAAATGAAAGACTTGTACCAGAGTACTACTGATAATCAAACATCACTGGTATTGTAGATGACTGGTCTTCACAAATCTTGATTGATTGTCACTGAGGGATGGATACAAAGGAAGGTGCATATCTAAGACTGGGGGAGTCCAGACACATGAAATGACTCCTATTCAACATCCCTAAGTGAGGAATTCAGAAGTGCATTCTGGAAACAATGATAGCATAGCTGAAGTCATGTTCTGCTGGGTAGCATCCAAGATCCCCCATGAAAAACTATTATTAGATGATTTCAATATTAACTGTCTTTCTCTCTCCTGCTCAGTCTCCAATAACAATGCCACCTGTACCATGAATCTATATGGACAAAAACAACTCATCACTGCTCACACTCACTTCAACAATAAAAATAACAAGGAAACCACAATACAGTGAATGCTCACTTCTATGCCATGTAAAATCACTAATTCTGGGACTCTTTCGGGCTGTTAAAGTGACTATCTTCCTACATTCATCATAAGAAAGCTGTTATCTAGAAACAACACCACTTTAATGTGACTCATTACCTCTCAAATGTCAACAGACACACTCATTTCATACATAAAACAGTAACTGAACTAACCTAAAGCATCTGTCACTCAATGAAGCTGTATCTTACTTCAAGAATATATTTTAAAAAATTCTAAATGAACTAGCCCCACTTAGAAAAAATGAGTTAAGTCAAATCCTGCCCCTGGATAACCAGAAGTTCAGAACATCTTAGGAAACTTAAAGATGCTGCCTGGAAACCTTGGGCCACAAACAAAACTCAACCAAACTGACAAAAATTCAAAGAGCTTGGAAACAAAGCAAAATAGCAGACTAAATTAGACAAAAAAGTATTACTTTAACCTCCAAAATAAAA
Organism: Protopterus annectens; assembly: GCF_019279795.1. Classification (NCBI taxonomy): domain Eukaryota; kingdom Metazoa; phylum Chordata; order Ceratodontiformes; family Protopteridae; genus Protopterus; species Protopterus annectens. The sequence goes on along the minus strand of NC_056732.1, from coordinate 1,242,369,775 downwards.
ATTAACAGAAACAGATAATTTTTCTGGTCTTCCATAAAGCAGCTTCTAAATCCTGACCATTCAACACAACCTTCACTGACACTTAAATCTAATAACTCAACTGACATTGCTAATGAATTTAACTGTAACTTTATTAAATCAGTCTCTTCCTTACTCAAGAGCTTTACACAAAACAATGAACACATTGCAAACTCTAATTGCTGCATTGCCACTTTCCTTCATCCCCACTCTGGTCCTTTCCTTATCTTCCTCAAGCCACCCTCTTTTCTCTATCTCTTCTCCTCTGGCTTCTTCCATTTCACTCCCTCTCTCCTTCTTCCCTCTCTCTCCCCCCACCCCTGCTGCCCCCCCTCCGGCTCCCCTGCTCCACCCTCCCTACCACCCCCCCCTCCTCTTCCCTCCCTCTGCTCCTCCCTCCTACCTCCTCCTTCCCTCCTAGCCCCCCCCTTCTTCCCTCCTTCCTACCTGCTCCTCCTCATATCAGCCCTCTCTCCTCTCTTCCTTTCCCCTCTCCTCTCACTCCCCTTCCATATCCCTATCTCTATCTTCTCCTCCCTACTCCTACCCTATCTACTTCATCTATTTATACACTACTTTACCTCTTACCATATTTCACACTATCTCACCTCTATTCTTCATGTTCATCATTCTTCATTTCTATGTCTTTGCATCTTCTCTCATCACCTTATCACTCTCTTCCATTTCCACATTTTCCCTCCATATCTCATCCCCCCTCCCTTCATTCCTCCAATTTTTATTTACATCCTCCACTTTACTTCATATCCTCTCCATTTCAATTCCTTTTTATTAAATAAACCATTCACTTACATTAAATAAAATCTCCAAATGTAAATCAACTCCTCTACTTCCCCTTTTTTTCTACTTTTCAACTCCTCTACTCATAACCTTGTCTTGCTCTCTTGCTGCCGCACATCCTGTACCTCCTAACCCCCCAGCCTAATAAATACATAAATAACCCCCCACCCACTACCCAGATTAAAATAAAAATAACAAATTACTTATTATACCTAAATATTAACAAACTAGTAATAATATAATAAATAAAAAATAAATGAGTAAAAGCAAATAGAACTTAAAACAAACCTGATATTAAAACCTCAAACTTACCACCAAACTATTAACTAGTAATCCTACCCAAAACAAAAAGCACTAGGTAGCAATGTAGTAAACAACTGCCCTTAAAAAACAACTCATTCTGTAACCTTACCCCTACCCAAAAACCATACCCCAACTTCAATAAAAATAGAAAAATAAATAGGAAAACTCAAAATAAACAATAGGAAAATATATATATTATCTCCTCTATAGACAACTCCTCCAGCTCTGAGATCCCTCTTGAAATTTCTCTGTTAAACTTTTATTAATATTAAAAATTCTACTTAGGAAACTAAATATTGATTGGAATAATATTAATAACAATAATCCCTATAATAACTCCCATCTTATAATTTTACCTTATAATTTTAAACAACATTACCAACATTAACAAAACCAACCCTCCCAACCCTCCAGGGTCCATCTTGGACTGGATTCCAGTCAGCCACACTCCAATATCTCTCCTTACCAGACACCAGACTCATTAATGATCATCCTTTATTAACTGAAAACCCAACAAGCCCCACACCAACAACACATATGCCTACCTGCGCCCCTAACTAATTTAAATAATTTTTCAGTTTCAGTAAACCTCCGATCAACAAAACAAACATTCACTTCAACACTCTTCCCTAGAGATGAAGCCTAGAAGAACTTGCTATACTACCTTCCTTAAACTTATCCCCCCAAGCCCCCCCCCTGCATAAAAACAAAACCTCAGTTCTCTGCTCTGGCTAACACAACTAAAGACACTCTAATGCGACAAGCGACAAAACAAAAAAACATAAAAAAAAAATAAAAAAAATAAACTTTCAGCCTACCGCTCTTATAAGCAGCAACTATAAAAAAATAAAAAATAAAAAGATAAGAGAACTACATACTTACCTCCACAATAATCCCAAAAATCCTTGGAAATAATCCCAATCACTCTACATCCCATCAATTCACTCTTACATCCAGGTACAAAATCCAATAACTCAGAAGATAATAAGACTACTACTGAAAACTATTTTTTCTTTAACTCATTTTTTACTGCTTCAAGCTGAACTTCCTTCCACTTTCACCCCTCCCCCCTACAACCCAAGGCATCCTTCTGCACCCCTCCCTCCTCCAAACTACACCTCCCACCCTCATTCTTCATTCTGTCATCCACCAGCACACCAGCATCAAACAACTCTTCTCAAAACTCAACCCAATGCCAATGCCCCCTGACAACATTCCATCACTCTTTCTCGCTCGCAGCAAATAGCATCGCCATACCTATCAGCATTCTCATCAATAGATCCATCTATAATCTGTCTCGTAAGCCAGTCTCCACTGCTATCATCAACAATCTTCTACTTAAACTGAAACTCACCTCCCTAGCAACAGACAATCTACCTGGTGAATATCTAAAAATGGCAGCAGAGGTCTTAGGTTACCCTGACTCAATTCTAATAAACACTGCTATCAATGAATCGTATGTATCTTTTCTGTGGAAAAAGTGTTACATCCTCCTCATCCACAAAGGTGGTCATTCTACTGAACTCACCAATTATAGATCCATCACCATCCTCTCCCTCCACCAAAAAATATTTAAGAAGTGCATTTGGACCCAATTCCTACACTATATCACAAAAATTAACTCCTTTCTCCTTCATCACATGCTTTTCATCCACACCACAGAACCTCCACTGCCCACCTTGCCTTCACTAATGTTAACACAAATAGAAGTTATGATAAACTTGTATCTGTTCTCTTTCTTGCTCTGTCTAAAGTTTTCAACACTGTATCCGACCCTATACACTTACAAAAACTCTCTGATCTAGGCTGTGACAATTCTTCTCTATCTTGGCTTTCTACTTACCTCTCTAACAGACTCCAGGCAGTAAAATGGCTCTATGACATCTCATCCTTTCTCTCTGTAGTAGTTGGAGTCCCACAAGGATCCATACTGAGATCTATCCTGTTCAGCATCTTTGTTAATAATCTTAATGTGGCCAGAAAGAATGCTATCTTAGTACAATATGCTGATGATTCTGCCATCATCTGCTCAGCCAACAGCCTTAATTCCCAACAAAAACTGACCCAGGAATCCTTCACTTCTGCATAAAACTGTCTGACTCCCTCCAAGATATTCCTAAACCCCAATATAACAAAACTAATTCTCTTCACTCCCAGACACCTCACAATAAGGAAAGCATCTTTCACAAGTACCTCTTTCCACTAAAAACAAAATATAGCTTGTCACACAAACTAGACCACTAGAAGTGCAAATAGATGAAAACATAAAGCTTGGCTTCCACATTCAACATACAGTGAAAAAAACACACCCAAAATAAGCACCCTCTATAGTAAAAACCCTGTCTATCTAACACGGCAAGATGTCATATCACCATTACTCTCCTATTACCTACTCTCTTCTACTCACCACCAATACTAACAAATATACAGCTAACACAACTAAACAAACTTATGCAATGGTACAACAATGTTGCAAAATTTACAGCCAAACTCCCCCATAGATCACATCACTGTTTGGCCCTCAGATATCTCCAGTGGCTTGAACTACCACAATAATTCAACACTCCCAAATCCCTATTATCCACAATCTAATAAACAAACCAAATGACTAACCAGCCTTGTAAAACCATGCAACCCACCTAGAAGCATGAGCACTTCTGACAAAGGTCACAACCTAACAACCCTGCAACCTGTTCCCTCTATTCCCATCGAGTGCCAGAAACCTGGAACTCCATTCCTTAAATGGTAAGTCAGGACTGCTCACTAAGGTCTTTCAAACTACAGCTAAAGTTTACTCAGTTCCTGGCTCTGCAAATATACTGTGCCAGATTAGTATATCACTCATCTTCAACCTCATACCTGCTCAACTCCCTCCATATACATTCATAGGTTCATAGGTAAGTACTAGGCTATCTGCCTGAGGGCATCTATAAGCCTAGCCAGAATGTGTTGGCTTTCGCCGCCCCCTTAGATTAGTTCCCTGTGCCTCGGTCCAGCAGAGCCATTAGTTCCCTGTGCCTCGGTCCAGCAGAGCCATTAGTTCCCTGTGCCTCTGTCCAGCAGAGCCACTGCAGTGATCCCAGGGGTAAATTTTCTGTTTCCCATCCACTCGTCAAGGTTTCTCTTGAAGAGGGTTAGTGAGGGACTCTGCCTAATGTAGATTGGAATCCTGTTCCAAAGCATGGGGAGTCTCTGGGACAGGAATCTATCCCTCCAGCACATCCCTCACCATTGTGGTGAGATTTAGATCCCCAGAGCGTTTGACTCTTGGGGATTTGTTTTGTTTTAGGTGGAGCATGTCCATCAATTCTGGGTTGGACATGGCCTTGTATGTCAGACAGAGATCATCTCTGAGTAAGCAGTATGCAACCGAGTACAGCTGGAGTTTCTTCATTCGGGCTGCATAGGGCATATGTTTGAGGCCAGTAATCCCCTCTTGATGAGGTACTTCTGTGGTCTTTCCAGCTGTTCCAGGTGTCTTGGAAGGTACATCCCAAATGGGGCATAGTATTCTATGATGGGTCTGATGGGTGATGAGTAGAGGGGCACAATAACCTCTTTTGTTCTAGATGTGAACCCTTTTGTTATTAGGTGGGCCACATAGAAGGATTTTCTAACCACCTTGGCAATATGATTATCAAAGGAGAGATTACTATATACTTGGGTCCCCAGATCCCTTATTACATTTTCTGTATTTAGGGGACTACCACATAATGGTAGTTCGCGGATACTTTGTTTTTTTCAAAGGGGATAACTATGCACTTTTTGGCATTTAGCTTGAGGCCAAGATTTTGACACCAGGTATCCATCTCAGTGAGATCCTTCTGGAGGATGTCTGTATCAGCTGGAGCATCAATTATGGCCCAGAGTTAGCAGTCGTCTGCGAACTTGGTCAGCCATAGTCCTCCTGTGCTTGCCTGTACCTCTGAGAACAATATACCAAACAGGAGGGGTCCCAGGACTGAGCCCTGGGGGATGCACTTGTAACTGGTTTAGAGTCTGACCTAGAGCCTGCAACTCTCACCGTGTGGGTTCTATCCGTGAGCCAATTGGCAACCCATCTCATGACATAGGGGTTTATGTTCAGGCTAGTGAGCTTGTCTATAATACCAGAATGGGGAATGGTGTCAAAAGCCTTTGCAAGGTCTAGATAGGCTGTGTGGACCTCCTTTCCCTTGTCTAAAGCCTTGGTAACTGTCTCAAAGAAGTCCACCAGGTTTAGGAGGCATGATCTGCCCTTAACAAAGCCAAACTGTGTAGGGTCCAATGTTTGAAGGTTCTCATGATGATGTGCTCCATAACCTTGCAGACTAGGCTAGTCAGGCTTATAGGGTGATAGTTCCCGGGGTCTGTTGTGACTCCACCTTTGTGGAGTGGGATAACTGTTGCTGTGCACTACTCTATGGGTACATAGCCTGTAGAGAGGCTGAGTTTGAACAGTGTGTTTAGGTGTGGGGCTAGTTCATTTTGGAGATCGTGTAAGACACAGCCTGGGACACTGTCTGGTCCCATTGAGGCTGTATTTTTGGCTTTGGCTAGGGCTGTTTTAACCTGTGTGTCAGTGATTGCCGGGGCACTACATTCTTCTGGTATGGTTATGGGCCCTTTAGGGGGTGAGAGGGGGGTGAAGTTTGCATTAAACCTGACTGCCAGAATGTTGGCAATATCAGTCGGTATTTTGTGCCATTCTGCACTAACTCAGAGCAGATCTGAGAGTTTCCACTTAGGTTATTGACATAGCTAAAGAATGCTTTGTGGTTATCTTTGGAGTCCTTGGCAATCTTTATTTCAAAGCTAACCTTGGATGATTTTATGACGGATCGTAGTTTCTTGCTGATACTGATCAGGGATGTCTTTCCTTCTTGGGATTTTACTCTTTTCTGCACTAGTTTCCTCCTTATCCCCCTAAGTGTACTATAACCCACTCTCTTTCTACGTTTTGCTGCACCCCTTCTCCCTCGACTACCCTTCTCTTCTATTTCTCAACTCTAACTCACTCACCACTATACCTCTTGTAAGACATATTGCTTTCTATTAAAAATAGCAATAATACAGCTGCCTGTATACTTTATCAAATCTGAAATGTAGTTCTTACTCTACGAAAACACTTCCCAGCATAGATCCTAAGTCTTCTAGACTTTGTTGCATATGTAGGAGCCATATGAATATCCTCTCGTTGTTTCTTTCTGAACTGTTTATGAAATCTCTCTTTGCAATCCTTTCTAACCTCCTCAGATTGATTCCTATAGTTTTTTATGCAATATTTTATATGCCCTATAAATTATCCCATTTTTAACAGTAGCTTCTGTTCTAGATTCTACTAAAAACTCTACCAGTGCTGGTCTTTTACTTAGGATCCCCCTATTCCTTTCTTTTTGCCTAAACTCTGATACCAATCCTTTATAGGGAAGGCAATCTCTAGCCTGCAGTCCAAATAAATTCTTAGCCTCTTCCCATTTTATCACCTTTTCCTCTCCAATTATTTACTCCTAATAACTTGGTTCCTTTGCCAGTTTTCTCCAGTAAATTCCATCTGCCTCTTGCCTGTTCTCTGTACCCCTAATTGCAGTCATCCATATTGGCAAAATCTCCTTTCCCCAGTCCCATGTTTGTTCAGTTCTTAAAATGCTTTCAACTACTTTTATATAATATTCTACATGGTCATTGTTATTCTCCTTAAGGATCTGCTTCCAAAATCCCACTCTCTCTTTATTTCTTGAGCTTCCCCGTTTTATCATGAATCCCTTTAAACTTTGAATTACAGCTGTCTGTCTGTACTGTGTATAGGAGCCTTAAATGTGTAGCTCTGAAATACCCCTTCAAATCAGGTAATCCCAAACTACCTTGTTCTGTGGGAAGTAACAACTTATCATACTTGACTCTTGCCCTCTTCCCCTCCCAGACAAAATCATTCAACTTTTTATTAATTGCTACCCACAACTTCTCCTCTGGTTGATAAAAAATATGCCTGACCTGTATAAAAAACTAAAGGGACTAAAACATTTTCACTGTTTGTATCTTGCTATTCATATCCATAAAACAGAGCTTCCTATTTCTCAGTTTTATATTAATTTTTATTTAGTCTCTTCTGACATATCCTTAGTTGCCATAAAATTAAACCTTTTTAATCTGTACTCCCAAGTACTTCATTTTATCATGTCCCCATAAATATGGGTGTTGCTTAGCTAATTTGTGTGTGGATACATAGTTTACCTTTGTTTTATCTTCATTAATTTTGTATTCCAAAAAGAACTGAAACTGTCTCAAAATGCTCCACAACACAAAAATGCCTTTTTCTTTTTTTATCAGATATAAAATATAATCTGCAAATAAAGCCAACTTTTCTTGATTACCATACCAGTCATATCCTTGAATTTCTGAGTCCCAGATTTTCTTTGCCAATAGTTCTAAATATAACACAAATAACAAAGGGGAAAAAGGATAATCCTGCCTAGTTACTCTGATCAAACTGAACTTATCAGTAAGAAACTGTCTCACACACATTTTAATTTTTGCCTCCGATCCCTCATATATCCTCCTAATCAACCTAATAATTTTATCAGGGAATGCAAATGCTTCCATTGCCCTAATGATAAAACTCCAGCTTACTCTGCCAAATGCTTTCTCTGCATCAAGACCCACTAACAACAGTGGTATTTTCTTACATTCTGCTTCCCTCTGGATTATCATTGTTCTACTAATGGTTTCAAATGTTTGCCTCCCCTCCACAAAACCACATTGATCCATATCTATCAATTTTGGCATCATCGTTGCCATTTGTTTAGCCATTATAGAAATAAATACTTTATAATCATGGTTTAGAATTGAAATGGGCCTATATGAAGCAGAATCAGATAGGTGTCTACCATTTTTGGGTGTAACAGTCACCACCACTTTCTTCCAGGATGTTGGTGCTCCCCTTCCTTTTAAAATACTGTTAAACAAAACCTTCTATGTCTTTATCACTTTCTTCCCTCATAGCTTCCAAACTTTCACAGGAAAACCATCTATTTATGGGGACATTTCAGTAGACTGGTTATACATCACCACTTTTATCTCTCCTCCTCCTATCCTGTTTTTAATTGAGCCTCATATACCTCTAACCTTTGCATATTTAATTCCTCCATAAACATTTCCATTTGTACTTTTTCTTAATTTCCATAGTTCTCTGCTTTATACAGATTTCATTAAATTTCCAAAATATTTCAAATACCTCTACATGATCTCTGGTTATTGTTCTTGTTATAGGCTTCCTAAGCTTGGCAACAATCCTTTCTACTTTATGTTGCCTGAGCCATTGTGCTAAAATTTTTTGTGCTCTGGAGTAATTATCAAAAGACTTTTGCTTAACAGCAATCTTTCTAAACCCATGCATATCATTGAGGTAATCCCTTACTTTCTCTTTAACACTCTGCAATTGCTCCTTTTTTACCCCCTGGTCTGCAATACTTTAACCTTTGTCAGTCCCTCTAAATAATGCTTGTACTTCTTAACCATATCTATTTTCTTTTATTTCTACCCTGTTGTTAAACTTCATTTAATTTTATCCCAATCCCTAGTTATATTTTCGGAAGGAATTTCTATCTTTTCTAATAACTCCTGAATAATCTCTACTAACCATTTTTAACAGATAGGTGGGCAAGCACCAGTGTCTCATTTTTATTTCATTAAACTGCATTTTTCACTTTAGTTATTATTGGCACATGATCTGAAATAGTTATTGGATGCAAATCAAAACTTCCAATTAAATGCACATGTTCATGCAAAATATAATTTCTGTCTAGCCTAGTCCAGCTTTTGAACCTTGGGGAATGATATGTCAAGTCTGTCCAAACTCCTACTACTGAATTCACATCTTCCATACCAAATATTTTCATAAATTTATACAAAAATCTATCCTCTTTTGTTATATTTTCCCTTCTAGCCCCCTCCAAGATACATCCTCACTGTTGCAAATCAAATTTCACTCCCCAAATATAAATAATGTTCCCTGCTTAAATCGGATTATTTCCCTCAGAATTTCCTTAAATTCCATAGTAACTGTATCAGGTGGAATATAAATACATGCCAGTGTAATCCTCCTCCCTTGCCAGCAGCCCCTTTATATTACAAATCTACACTGTTATCTTTTTTCTCTGTTCTATCACTATTGAAGCTCATCTTGCAATTAATATAAGTACTGTCCTTTTTTATCTCAGATATTCTGCTGAATAACCATCCTGAAATCCTTTCTTTATCAAATTGACATGTTCGGTTCTTTCCAAATGTGTCTCCTGTAGCACAGCTATTTATACTCTGCATTTTTTAATATAGTTCACTACTGTTTCTTTTTGGTATATATTTGTGAGAACATTTATATTTTAAGATACATAGTAATACATTATTATTTCCACCTGTTTTGCATAACAGCTTTTTTAACGCCTAGTTTCAGCTTTTGTGTTACATGCATACACTAATATTTGTCAGGTTGATCTTTTATAAAGATGTTTCTTATCATCTCCATTTGAGCCTATGTAACATCTTACAAGACTTTTTGTTTTAATGAAAACCCTCAAACAAAAAAGAAATACACCCCCAGAACACCCCCTGTAGCTATTAACTTAATATTAATGTTCAGAACTATGTACATCTTCAAATAATAAAGTTTAAAACTCCTAACAGAAACAATTGTCACAGGCTGACAGTCACACTCAAGGTTATCCATGCTAAGATGCTTGCCACAGCCTGTGCATCTACTTTCACTAAGTGTTGTCTGTTTTTGTCTTATCTTTATTCCTCTTTCTGATATGGAAAACAACTTGAATGCCTTCAGGAAACATTATCTCCTAGCCATTGAAAGAAAGAAGTATTATGTTTTCATGGTCCCTTATCAGATTGTTTCCATAGAAACATGAGAAACAGATACATAATTGCCTTCCACTACAAGCTTGTAATATTCCACTGTGAACAGTGATATGCTAGAGGAAAACTTTTCATTATATTCAGTGTTCTTTTATTTATTTGCTTGCCCTTAAAACTTATTATTAAACCAAGCCAAGGGGCTTAATCCAGTCATTCCCCTATGCAAAAGTAAGAAAAAGCATATCTTTTTTTCTTATATCATGCTCTTTTGTCCAGACTTTCTTTTCTTTTTATATTGCAGTGCCTAGATTTCTTAAAACTGAAAAGGAAGGAAGGAAGAAAAAAAGAAAGAAAGAACAAAAAAATAGGAGCACCTGTTTAGTTTAGTATTCCCATTAAACACAAAAATAGCTGAAAAGGCTTTATTTTATAGAATGCAGTATACATCATGTATTATAAACATATTAGCAAAAAATCCAAGCGATGGAGGCAAAATGATGAATAAAACTTCCAAAATGTATTCTGTTAGCACTTTCGTAAACCAGTTACTTCATCAGACACATAAGATAAAATAACAGCTCATCTTCTCAATATATATACTATAACAATTAATCAATTAAAATAAATGTTAGGTTTCCCTCCAAAATCTCTTAAAGAAACATACAAAAATATATGAAAATATATATAAATATATATAAAAAAGGGGGAGGGAAGACACATTAATAACATATCTATTTCATTAAAAAAATCTTTAACGACAAATCTAAACCATCCCGAGAGCATTATTAAGGAAATTGTTTCATGTTTTATTTCCTAATGCCCTTCCTATTTAGGACTGGCTTCAGGGGTACCATGTCATTCAGGACTAAACCTCTATGTGCTCCCAGCCTTAGAATCCATCTCAACTTTGTGAATTCTGTATCATTAACTATATCCCCCAGCCTTTCACTAGTTTGTTGTACCTGCAAGACTTGGAACTTAAAAGTATGGTCCTTATTGTACAATAAGCCAGATATATTGTAATTATTGCCAGTATATAGATATGTCTAGATTTTATAGACTCCCAGAAACAGGTTTCCTATGGGAGATTAGAACACAAGCGAGTTGTAACAGTAGGAACCTAACATATCTGGCTTATTGTACAATTTGCTGCAGATTCTATGTGGGTAAAATAAATCGCCAACTCAAAGAGCGTATAAGGGATCACCTCTATTGTACTAGGAAGGGGGATGACTATAGTGCCCTGACCAAGCATACTTTAGATATGGGTGAGGACCATACCTTTAAGTTCCAAGTCTTGCAGGTACAACAAACTAGTGAAAGATTGGGGGATATAGTTAATGATACAGAATTCACAGAGTTGAGATGGATTCTAAGGCTGGGAACACATAGAGGTTTAGGTCTGAATGACATTGTACCCCTGAAGCCAGTCCTAAATAGGAAGGGCATTGCGAAATAAAACATGCAACATTTTCCTTAATAATGCTCTTGGGATGGTTTAGATTTGTCATTAAATAATTTTTTAATGAACTAGATATGTTATTAATGTGTCTTCCCTCCCCCTTTTTTATATATATTTATATATATATTTTCATATATTTTTATATATTTTTGTATGTTTCTTTAAGAGATTTTGGAGGGAAACCTAAAGTTTCTTTTAATTGATTAATTGTTATAGTATATATATATTGAGAAGATGAGCTGTTATTTTATCTTATGTGTCTGATTAAGTAACTAGTTTACGAAAGCACTAACACAATAAATTTTGGAAGTTTTATTCATCATGTTGCCTCTATCGCTTGAATTTTTTGCTAATAATTCTTGGGGACTTGCTCACGCTCTTTGGGACTTTTTGTATATTATAAAAATATTAAGAAAAAAAAATATTTTACTTACAGTTAGCTCTTTCCTTCCTTTTTCCCTCAACTAAATGCTCTTCCAAGCATTAATGACATGAAGTGGGGCATATGCTTTGGAGTCCCCTACAAGTTTAACAAAGTCAAAAAAGTCCAATATTTCCTGGTTGTCTTGTTCTGTCATATTTCATAAAAGTAATTAATGCTTTGTAATCTTACATTTATCCATCAATTTTCAAGTTGCTGATTTTCTTCCTGTTGATCTCTATCTTCCATATCCAGTCTCTGGGTCATTTCCAATGTACCCCTGTTTTTTTATAGTCAAGTCTTGCGCTTTTTTTCTGTATCTTAAGCATTTTCCTTTGGTACACTAGAAAATGTTTCACTGGCATAATCTATCTATGGGCTTTATTATCAGAAGAATTAGAAGCAGAATCTCCAGTTTGATAGTTCACTTTTTGTTGGACAAACTTTTGTATTTCTCCTTAGCATGTTATACAACAAAACATGACTTTGACCCTCCAGGAAAAAAATATTCTGAAAATACGAGAGATACAGCTTGAATCTCATACCTGCTGTTTGACAATGCCTGACTGAAGGAATAAATTTACTCCTCTTCTGCCTTGTGTACAGTGAGTAATCATTTTCCACAAACACTCTACTGTCTCCAACATTTAATATTTTGTCCTTCTGCCACAGTTTTGCCAGAATAAACTCTTTCTGTTGGTAGGATTGTATCTTTACTATTAAAGATCTAGGTTGCTTTCTCATGGCCAGGTTTGAACCATACACATGATGTTCTCTTTCAATTAATAACTCCAGCTGTGGAATACCGGTCCAGTTGCTTATTTATGCTTTCATAAAATTAATACAGTTTGTTCCTTCCAGTTTCTTTAGAACAGCGGAAAGTCTCAAGTTTTCCCTACATGTTCTGTTCTTTAATTCTACCATTTTTGAAACATCTCTTCCTGAGCAGTCTTATACTCAGCCAGTCTTTTCTTCATTTTGACCACTGATTTTTGCAGTTTTATCAGTTCATTTGAATAACTGTTTAAAGCTTCTTCCAGTTTATCCAGCCTTTTGTTATTTGAGTTGATATACTCCTTCAGTATTTCATTTATTTTAATCAGCTATGAGAATATTTGATTGTTTTTCCTCTAGATTACTGGAAGTCATGTCTTGCAACAAAGCTGAAGCTTGAACTGCTTTTTGCTGAACATCTGCATGATTCTTCTCAGCAAGTGTTTCTTCCTAGCCTTTTATAACTGATTTTCTTTCAGGTTCTCTCAATTTTTTTTGCTGGCATCCAGGCAGTGCACTTACTAACCACTTACTGAAATTTACCCCAAAAGACAAGTTCACTGGCTCTCTTTTCTGAGTTTCTGTTTTCACATTGGGAGAGTTGAAATTATGCTTTTACTCAGTGTGTAGCCAACTTGGAAGTCCCCTGGATGTTAATAATTTATATACTAATATTAATTTTGTACTCAGGGCAAATGCTCTAAACTATTTTCTATGAGTTTTCTTTTTTTTTATGTTAAAACATCACTGAATGTCTTATGCTTTGTTTGAATAAAAATTACTTTGTATTTGATGGTGATAGTTACCACCATCTTAAAGATATGGCTAAGGGTGCATTTTCATTCAAGTGTATGCCAATCTGCTTATGGGACTGTTTCAAAATTACTGTACTCAGTACTATAAGTTTGTGAAAAAAATATGCATTCAGATATTTTTCACTTTGTTGATTATTCAATTTTTATTTAGGAAGGAGAATCGATTCAGATGAAAAACTTATTTATGATTTGTTGAATAACAGATTTGGATTTTCTTTTGATGGGAGAGCCTGCAGGTCTCATATTCATTTTTTGGATTTATCTCTGTAGAGGTAACAGTGAAAAAATATTACTGGTTTACATAGGAAATCTACAGTGAGTATTATTTACAAGTAAGTAGCTGATATCCATCTTATTTGCTTTTGTTACTTCCAGATTGGGAATTTTTGAGACCTCATAGTATTTGCAGTGATAGAGAGACATTTTTAATGGAAGCTGAAAAAAAAACAGTACAGATACTTCTTAATATAGAGTACAATTCTAATTTAATTATTCAGTCATATTTTAAGGTGCCTTGCCAAACTAGCAGGGTGGCCTGGATAAACCCTTCAAAAGTACTATGTATGTTAATTTGCATAATCAAGGTATTATTGATAATATACTGCAATGTATTTTGTGGATTAATACAATTTATTAACTGAGAAAGTGGGAGAAATAATTTAATATTTCTAACTATTTTATTGAAGAAATATTTTTTTAAACTATGTTATATAAAAACTGTTATTTCTTGCAAAAAGGGCAAAGGTATAATTAATTTCCTGAATCATAAGCACTTTATAACACCTCAAAATAATTTGTAACCGACTATATGTACCATTAAGGAGACTTTCTAGTGAGTGTTGTACTGTTTAATGTTGTTATTATTTTTATTTAATTAATGGCATTACATTTGAAGTGAATGGACATTTTATGTTAGGATGAAGGGTGTTGTCCATAACCTGAAGAATCCCTGTGGTTTTTATTATGTTGGTGAGGCTGTTAGAGTAGTATAGGTTTAACTCCAAGAATATGGCAGGAAAATAAAATATAAAAGATACTGAAGAGCTCTGCTGCTTCATACCTTACTGGTCATTATTCTAGTAACTATAAATATTTACAAGCTTGTGTTTTGAATAAACATTGTAGCTGGTCAAAGGAGTGTTAAAACATGAAAAAGCACTACTTTATAAAGACTCAGTTTCTGTTTTGATACAAAACATTTAAAGCACAGGATCTTAATATGGAATGGAAATGGGAATGTTTGTTGGATGAATTAGTTAATTACTTTGGAAGTTTTGTGGAGTATATATTTTTAATTATTACTGTTATATATCCTTTGTTGTATTTTTATTCTGTTTTTTTTAATTCTATAAAAACTATACTGATGTACCAAATGCTCTTATAAGGTGTTCCTTGTTTATACTTGGTCTCAGTTTATCAGTTTTGTTGTTTTTATAACATTCATAGTTTATGGCTTTGAATTCCATTAAGAAGACTCCAAAGGTCCTAAGAAATGAAATTCCAGGAATTGCTCAACTTTACATGGATGATATTGTTCAAATCAGTCAGATTCTGTCTCATCCAGAACTTTGCAGAAATGAAGGCAGACTACTAGATTTTATGGACTTATTTGTGGAAACTGTAATATATTCCTCAATATTTTGGAACTTCAGAGTAAGTTAAGTAATTTCATGACATGTGAAACTAATAAAACAACTAAATATTATGAGCCTTCAAAAGTATTTATACCTAAATCCCCTTAATGGCTCTTTTCTGCACTATGGAACAAGTGAGTAGTCAATTAGAATGAGCTCATTTAAAGCAAAGAAACAGATGGCTAAGATACGACAAATTCATTCTGAATAAATGCAAAAAGTTATCTATAACCAGGTTGGTGTCATGCTACAGAATATTAATGAAAAGCTTACAATTGTTGAATCTGAATTGATCAATCAAAGCAATAGAAGGTTTAACAGGATGTGATTGGTTACAACAATGAACAAGCATTTATTTTGAAGTACAAAGACTCAACCAATGGGGAAAATGTTCAGGGGAACAGATGTCAGCGCTGGAGTTCCACTAATATAAGTACACCAAGACAGTTGGAAGTTAGCTCAAGTGCAGCTAGCTCTAGTGCTGATATGGAGATTATTATGCATTTCTACTTTTAGCTGATTTAGGCGAAGCACATTTGTGCAACACTAGTGAGCAGCAGTAGTTATTGAGTGAAATAGCTTTTATGCAAATGGTGATTTAGATGAGTTCTTGTTGGTTGACAAAAGTAAGTCTTTGGGCAGGGAGTCTGCATGTGACTGCATGTGTTTTAGAGTTAGGGTAAGGGTTAGATAAGGGGACATATTTAGTATGTGTATGTGTGTGTGAGGGTTTTAGGGTTAGGGTAAGGCTAAAGGCCAGGGGTACATTGTGTATGTGTGTGTGTGTATTCACAAACATATGGTGAGTGTCTGAGCTGTCTCGTGTATTGGTATTGTTATAAAAAGGGCTTTTTTAAGGTAAGTTGCATGTTAGGGTTAGGGTTAGGGGCAGGGACAGTGTTAGGGTTAGCAGGTATTATAGGGGGGCTTTAAAAAGCCATTTTCATGACATTATCACTACTCAGACAAATTTGAGGTGAATGTGAGGCAGGTTATGAGTGGTACATTAAAAAAGGAAATTTGTTTCCTTGTTCAATGTACTGAGTGTTACTCTGTTTTGTTTTGGGTATAATAAATGGTTGATGTGTTTTGGTTCATGTTTTATATGTCAGTCATATATAAAGATGTAAAAAGGGCAACATATTAGTGATTTCTTAGTCTACAATCACTTCATAAAACCTCAAGAGAATTTACAATTGTCGATAAGTATCCCCAGGGGGACTTCACCATGTGGGTCTTATTGTGTATGTTATATAATTTCTGCTTTTGATTTAATTAATGGTGTTAAGTTCAAAGTGAATGGGCATTTTATGTAAAGGATGGAAGGCCGAAGTGCCTCTGTGATCTTTATCATGTTGGTGATAATGTTAGAGTATTCAATGTTTGACTTTAGCAAAACCCACAATGAAATAAAACATAAGAGACTGAGTAGTCCTCTTATTTCACATTTTTTCTCACCATTCCAGTAACTGCAGTGATTTATAAAATTGCATTTTAGAAATAAGCGGCAATTAATAAACAGGGTATTAAAACATTTGAATGCTACATTACTTTATAAAAATGTATATTTTGGAACACAAAACATTTAAACCATAGGGTCTTAATGTGGAATGTTCCTTTTTAATTATTACTTTTATTTATTCTTTGCTGGACTTTAACTTTCCTAAATTCTTCTGCAGGCACAACCATGATGCCAGATGATATTAAAAAATATGTGTGTAGTCGCCATGCATGGTAGAAGTGAAACATCTATAAGGAAATGTGAAAATGTGTAGTCAGTGCACCTGTAAGGCAAGCAGTAACTGATTTACAGCCAGGAAGCAGTCACATATTTACAGTTATGGAATTTTCCTGTTGTCCACCATTGTTCTTAGTGAATATAAATATAGCAAGTCTTCCCTGAAAATATATTGAGCCTAGTGGAACTAACCAATCAAAGCAAAATTTTACGTAAAAGTACACATGCACACACACACACACACACACACACACACATATATATATATATATATATATATATATATATATATATATATACACACACACACACACACACACACACACACACACACACACACAAACACATATTTATATTACTGGACAGGTTATATGAGTAAAACAAAACACTATCCTGTGCCTCAATTACTGATCCAGGTGCTCAGAAAACAGAACTCAAAAAGACTCACAGACAGAAAAAAATGAACACTTAGCCAGTATCTGCTAATAATTACATCTGAAAAGTTGTACAAATCCAAACATGTAATTATCAGTGGAAATACAGTATGGAGTCTAAAGCCTTTACATTCATACACCACAGCACTATAAAAACCTGACCACATCTGGGATAAATGAAATGTGTCAAGGGTGTAGGTACAGCATGCCATCCTAAGCTATGACTGGCACTGTAACAGCCTTACTTCAGTAAAAATTCCAAAACGCGTGTGGCGCTGCTAACTTCAGCATTAAACAGCACTGTCTGGAGACTAGCTCAGGGGTGAGGAAAGTCCTCTGACAGCTCACCTTTGTCTGTTGACTTTAGGGTACCGTTATCAAAACAAATCAATACAGAGCTTGCATACAGGCTTTCAGCACGTAAGGCTGAAATAACCAAATTCAAATCATAAACATGGACACTTTTATTACAGATTCATTACAGCTCAATATAACTCGAAGTGCTCCCACAGAATGTTAATCAGATCATATTTAAAGTAGCTAAGTACTGAACAGCAATCAGCTGCCAAGCTACTTGGAGACCTTCCCAAAATAATCACTCCATTCATTGTGCCTGATCGCCTGTTTCTCTTTCACTCTCTGCCTCTATTTGTCCATGCAAACAGAAAATTTTAGCATGACCACGAGCAGTGATGCAGTCCAACTTATTCACCCATACAAACTGTGATTTTTTGAGGTAAGAGTCTCAGGGATGCTGCTGCTGTCCAGATTTCTTGTGGTAAGAGTCTGAGAGATGCTGCTGCTGCTGGGTGTGTGTGTGTGTGTGTGTGTGTGTGTGTGTGTGTGTGTGTGTGTGTGTGTGTGTGTGTGTGTGTGTATGGTTAAAATGGTGAAGTAGAATATGGAAATCTTTCAGCAGATGCTACTACTGTGAAGAGATCGCTCAATCTGAAAGTGTGTGTGTGTGAGTGAGTGAGTGTGTGTGTGTGTGTGTGTGTGTGTGTGTGTGTGTGTGTGTGTGTGTGTGTGTGTGTGTGTGTGGTTGAGAAGTTAGAGTAAGGAAGTAAAACTCTGCCCTTAGTGCGCAGAGTTTTACTTCCGTACTTCCGTTTCACTCTGAGCTCACACACCCTCCCATAAGAAGTTTCACTTCAAAACATGATGTCCATCATATTGATCAATGCTGCAGTATCCTTAGATAGATGGGTTATATCCTGCTAAGGATATAACAGTTGGCCAGCTTCCAAAGCTTTAGGGCATCTTCCATGCACACAAGCTGTCAGGCAACATGAGATGAGCTTACTAAAAGTCAAGTTTAGTAGTGAGGTGTTTCGCAGCTTTATTGTCACCGAAGAGTACTTTCCTCTTATGCTTATGAGGAATGAAGGTCAGCTTCTGCGTTTCTTTGCTGGGCAGATAAGCTCCCATTGAGGGAAAAAAGCTTCTATTTTATTAATTTTGCTGATGTTTCATTACTTTCTTCATAGGAAAGTTATTTTAAAGCTAAGAGTGTTGTGTTTTAATGGGATGTCTCAATACTGCAATTAACTTTTAAACTGAGTGCTTATTTTTTTTCTGTCAGCTTAAAAGTGTTGTAAAGTAACTGAAACATTTTTTCAGTGGAGAAATTATGCTTGTTTTACTTTTGTGGGGCTGGCATAGTGTTTTAAGCGTTTTTGCTGTGTTTTGCTGTCAAAAAAGTAACTTTTGTGGGATTGTAATGTTTACAGGCAATTGCTGCTTATCTTCCCTGGGAAAGAGGCACCATTTTTGGCTTAACCATGGAACAGACTACCGGTCCCGTGGTCAGTCTTTCTTCCAGCAAGAAAAAGAAATAATTAAGAAAACAGCTTTTGCCACCACAGCAGGTTAGCAATTTGCCTCAGCAGTGGCTGGGTGACTCTGCTGTGGCCATTTGTTATACCTCAGGCCATATTTTACCCCAGATCCCTGTGGTGTAGCACCTACATCATCTATGGACTGGGGGTTAACCACATCCTCTGTGTCTGTTGGGGTCTCCTCAGTAGGCAAGAGAGCCACTCCTGTTGGTCCTGAGATAGAGAACAGGGAAGTTTTACCTGCTGTGTCAGAATGCTGTGCCCATCCCAGGGGAAGCTGCTGCTACTGCCATTAGTAACACAGTTGGCCCCATTTTCCTGTCAAAAGGAAACAGAAAACCAAACACATCTCTACTTCTACTCAATTGTCTTGGACAGAAGTAGATTACTGGGTCTGGCTCAGGCTATTGGTCTTTCTTGTACAGTAATTTCTGATAAAAGAAAGGGGGATTATTTTTTGCCTGAAGAGATTCAAGATTCTGAATCTGAACAGGAAGATACAGGGATGGATACAGTCGTTTTTTCTCCAGATTTCTAATTCAGACTCAGAGAAGAGTTCAGTTTCTGATTCTCATTCTAAGAGTCTCTGAAACTATTGCTGGAATGTGCCAGTGTTTTTAGTTGGAGATGACTCAGTTTTTCTCAGTCCTACAGAAAATACTACTGCAACTTTGATTTTCAGAATTCTGAATAGTTGGGCTCATTTGTTTAAGTTTGTTCTGACAAATTGTGAAAGTCTGAGGAATGTTTTATCTGCAGTTTTTTCTTGTGAGGAAAATCTGCTTTAAACAACTTAGTTTCTAATATTACATAGGTCACTGCGCATTGTTTACAGTGTGTGTGTATGACTGTTGATATTTCTTCCAGGGCTATGGCTACTGGTACTGTTTTGAGGAGGCTTGCCTGGCTGTATTCTCAGAACCTCCCAGATGATGTTAGACATGAGATTTTAAATTCTCCCTTTGATAGAAACTTAGTGTTTAGCCCATCTGCTACAGAGGTGATCCAAAAGTGTAAGGAAAGGGACAAGCTGATCCAGATTTTTCATCCCTCCTTTTTAAAAATTTCCAAGGGATTTTCTATCTACTCATCCAATTTTGGCAAAAAAAACAAAAAAAAAACAGAATAAACAGTATCAACAAAATATAGGTAAACAGGCATTTAAGAAGAAATGACAATGGGGTATAAAACAAAGTCTTAAACCTCCCAAAACCAAGGACAGTCCAACAAGTCTAAATAACTATTCAAGAGAATGTGTGAATCCCTCCCACCCTGGCTCCTTTTTTCTTCCAGAAAGTATGAATCTCTATTTTTCTCTTTGATTACAGATGATTTCAGACAAATGAGTTCTGAAAATCATTCATCAAGGTTACAAATGGCAGTGGGAGGAAATTCTTCCTTTCTAAGGGGTCATTCCTCATCCTCCAGATTAGACTCTTTTGTTTCCAGCTGTTCTTCATCACATGCTGTTCCAAGGATGCTGACTTGTTGAAACATGGTCTAAATTCTTGACTAGGTTGTAAGGGCCTCAGGCCCAATAGCCTAGTAACTTCCTATAATCCTATGATCCTATGAACCAGTTCCTCACTCCCAGGTCAGAAAGAGTTTTTATTCAAGGATATTCATAGTGCCAGAGAAAGAAAATTCTTGGAGACAAGTTCTGGATCTTTTTTTCCTAAACCTGTTCATGAAAGTGCCCAAATTCAAAATGATGTCCCTTCACAACCCATTACCTCTTCTTCCCTTTCAAGTTTCCTGGAAACACTAGACTTAAAAGATGCTTATCACATCACTATTCATCCAGACTTCAGAGGATTCTTAAGGTTTTTGTGTGTATGGATCACATTATCAGTTCTCAGCCTTACCATTTGGACTATCCACTGTACCAAGAGTGTTCAAAAAGTGACTAGCTGCAGTTATAGTTCATTGCAGGCTACAGTGTATCCACATTTTTCCATATTTAGATGACTTGCTTATCTTTGCAGAGTCTTTTATAAAATATTGGGAAGCTCTGTTGGGTGAGAGATCTCTTACATGAGCTAGGATTTTAAGAAAACATTCAAAAGTTTTTCTTGAATCCCTTGCACAGATAAAACACTAGCAGACTGAAATACATTTCTAAAAATATTAAGAATACAATATGTACTGCAAGTATCAATACATACTGCAGAATTGGATAGCCT
Source organism: Protopterus annectens (assembly GCF_019279795.1). Lineage (NCBI taxonomy): Eukaryota > Metazoa > Chordata > Ceratodontiformes > Protopteridae > Protopterus > Protopterus annectens. The sequence continues at coordinate 1,242,348,516 of NC_056732.1, read as the reverse complement.
GTGACAAGCAAACTAATACAAAATTCTTCAAAATATTGACTATATTTCTAATAATGTATAGAGGTGAAAATAATAAAGTATTCTGTTGCCAAAAGAGACAGAGGAATAGAATGAGATGAGAAAGAGAAATGAACAGGAGGAAAAATTAAGGACATGGAGAGAGATTTTATTATTATTAAAAAGATGAGAATGTTATGAAAGGACATGAGAGAGAAAATAAATAGTAATTGTCGGCTAAAGAAGTAGAAGAGCATACATTAGTAGTATGGTATCACAAAAGAGAGAGTTTGTTTTGATGTTAGGCCATTACTGCCTTCTAAGACATGGAGGTGCTAGTGAATTTAGAGTGAGAAAGGCATAGTTATAGTGAGTAGGTGGTCATGCATCTATTTTGAGGGTTGCTAATGGTCATGAAATCGGAAAGGTTGCTAGTAGGTTTAAGGGATAAGAGGATAGAGTTCTGGGAGTAGCTCCTCCTGACATGTATAGGTAGTGAGGAGCATTTTGTTTCCAGACTGAAGTGACCTAGCAGAGGTGTACATGTGCAATAAGTCTAGTAAGGCTTTGATTTGTTCTGGTTTGTATATTAAGTTGTGGACTAGAGTAGCAGTTGCACGTAAGTGAGTTGCTTGGGCAATTTAAGCCAATCAAGCTGTTTTATGGCTAAGCAGTGATGGATTCTTAACATGGAAAACAGTGTTATGACTGTTATGACCTCTGCAAGAAGGGTATCTGAGTTGCAAGCTCTTATGGTGAATCAACCCTATCTAATTTTCCAAAGGGACAGATTTTCTATGAGAACTAATTCTTCTTTCATACTTGAGTTTACATTAAGCCGAACTATCCACCTCCTAATTTTCTTTCCTGAACCTAAAAATGGGAGAGAATGGATACTCTATACCTTGGGTGTCCATAGGTAACTCATGTATCATCTTGACAGAACTAAATCTTTCATATTTTCATATCAATTGCTCATTCTTGTGAAGTTAAGAAGAAGGGACAACCTGTGTCAAAATAGACTATTTCCTAATGGTTGTTAAAATAATTACCTTTTGTTATACTCACCATAGCAAAGCTATTCCAGGCAAAGTCAAGGCCCACTCCACCAAGCCCTTGGCTTCATCTATAGCTTTTTGGAAAGGGTTGGATCCTAGAAGTATCTTAGAAGCTGATACTTGATCCTATGTACATACCTTTACAAAACACTATAAACTTGATTCCTTCTCTAGGTCCAGATCAAGCTTTGCTAAAATCATCCTCCAGTGACTCCTGGATTCTTCTCCTTCTACCTCCCATATGTAGTTAGCTAAGGTAATCTACACATATAGGTAAGACTACTACAGCAGTGATCAATGTGATGAACATAGTAAAGTCGTATAAGTAAAATGTACCATAACAGCAGATGTTCAAATGATCACTGCTGCAGTAGCCACTCTGTCCTTCCATCCCCCTTGTTTTTGGATGTGTTTTTTATGCCAGGGTATGGACACTTGTTATTCCTAGCATTGTCCTTTCAGGGCTTAGCCTTTTTCTCTCTCTGCTAACAGAAAAGCTCCTAAGGGCTTTGCACACAAACTTGTCTTTTAATCAGCTCAGCTTGAGCTGTTTGATAGCTTAGGTGCATGGATGGTACCCTGAAGCTTTGGAAGCTGGCCAGCTGTTATATCCTTGGCAGGATATAATCCATATAGCTAAGACTACTGCAGCAGTGAACATTTGAATATCTACTGTTATGGTAAGTTTTACTTACCCAACTATACTTTCTTTGCTTATCCTTGATCTCAGATTGCCAGTTTTATTGTTTTCATAATGTACATAGTTTATATAGCTCTCTTGTTGCAACAAGTTCTTCGATATTGTTAAGCAAAGCACCTTGCTATAGTTTCAGAAGATGCTCAAAACTGTTGCATTGAGCTTTGCTGAACTGTAGCAAATAGCTCCCTGTCATTTAAGCATCCACTACCATGACCATAGTCATTTAAATGATTTACCAAAGTGTGCTACTGTACCTATTTCTTTAGGTGCAGATCAAGAACAGATCAGAACCTAGACTAAAGCCCCAATCATGCTTCCTAAATGTTTGCACATAGGGCAGCCATCCCTCTCAACTTACCATCCTATAGCCAGCAAATAGAGTATAATTTATTTCTCAAAATTCAGCTAGACTTTGTTTCTAAAGCACATTGCCTTCTCATGATAAATACTTGGTTAAAACAGGCTGTGATTTAAACCTAAAAATGTGTGGTAACTTCTCCCATTGCAATTTAGCTCTCTTTAACAAATCAGGGTAATTTTTTTTCTAATTATGTCATCAATTAAGTCCCCTTTTAGGTCCCTTTTTTATCCACTAAATTCTTATATTTATTAATGAATGGAATCTTTCCAACGATGGACTAAAAAGGTAGGTCAGAATCTATTTCCTAAAAGACAGTCTTTTCTCCCACAACAGTATAGCCTATATAAATAAGACCAGGTTCAAGTACAAAAAGCACTGAGTTATTTACTTACAGCAAAATGACATATTTATTAATGAGCAGAGACCTTTCTGCAAATGGAATATAATTACCTAAAAAGCACACTACCCTATATTTATTAATGAGTGAAGTTCTTCCTGCAAATTAAATATTTTCTATTTCCAAATTCCAGCTAGAATCAATTTCCTAAAGAACAGTTCCTTTTCCTACCACAATAAATTAGCCTGTTTTAAAAAAGTAGGCATGATTTCCTTGACTCATTCTCTTAAAAGGAATCGATTATGTTTAGCACAAAATCTAAGAATCTGTTTCTAGAAAGGCAACCCTTTCTACCACAATTTAACTTTCTTTAAACAGACCAAGCTAGATCTTAGTAACTGCATTGCAATCACTGAGGCCCCTTTTTTATTCACTAAAACCATCTATTTTACATTTATTCATGAAGGCAGTGCTTTCAGCAGGTGGACTATAATAAATTTATAAGATGAGGATTTACAGAGGTGTGCTGCAGGGCAGCATTGTGCAAAGTCGACATGAATAACCAAGTAGTGACATGCTGCACAGATAGGAGTTCAGCTACACATTAGGGAGAGTTAAAGAGATGGGACAGAAAGGTCACAACCTCAGAGACACACAGTAGGGCAGGACTGTAGACTTTCACTAACTTGTGTGAGCAGGCACGAACACATGGTATGGCCAAAGCAGATAGCATGAGGCCACACCTGTTGCAGCTGTTGCCAGGTGCCACACAGCAAGCACAATCAGCATATATGAAAACAATGTTACCTTTTGTCCAGCTAGCTGGACTCCTTATTGATGCTATTTAGATGGTGGAAAGTGGAGTACAAGAAAGGAGAAAAGAGGGTATATATCAAATAGAGTTACACACAGAAGGAAAATATACAGGGGAAATTCATATATTCATACAAATTCACACATTAAAAAGGGGAGAGAACAAACATAGGTCAGACAAATAACGTGGGATAATGTGGGGTAGAGGCAGCATGCCAGCTGCTGACTGGCCCACAGTGATGTTACTGTGACCCAGAAGATGAATATCCTGGGACCAGGTAGCCAATGGTATGAGCCAAGCCCCACTTTATTGGGCCTATGGCAGGGGCTAGCTGTTCTAGTGAGTCTGTGATTTGCTATAGGAGGAACCAATGTGCAGCAAGTCAACATTTCTGTACCTAGTTAGTTGCCGTATCCAAAGAACAAAAAACTCCAGAGCTGGAAAAGCTGGTAGACTTCAACTGTTTATTTGCAGAACACAGTAAACGAAAACAAAGCTTTCAGGAAAGAGAGCTTCTTCAGTGAATAAATAACTTACAGTTCAAGCATAGCTCAATTAATACCATACAATCTAAAACCCATGTGATACCATCCCAATCCACAAAAAAAAAAATTAATTATTCAAATGCAGTCATAAAGCCTTAAAGCTCTAAAAGCAACATATACACAGCATGTATATAAAATAATACACAGAAAATATATACATAGAAAAGTTAACAGGGTGGTTAATGTTGTGTATAGGAACACAAGGGGTGGTGGCTTAAATAATACATTAGAGGTTTGTGAATATGAGTGGATTTTAAGATTGCAAGCAGATGAAAAATCTGGTATAAATGCAGCTGTTAGTCTTAAACCAATATTAGGAAACAGGCAAACGTATCTGCACAAATAATAGATTTTAATTAATTATATATTTTAGCTTTATGTTGTTTTACTGTGTTCCATAAATAAACCATTGAAATCTGCCAGTTTTTTGTTCTTTGGATTGTTTTTTTTTTCTCCAGTAGCAGTTCACCTTAGTGTTGGTCAGATTTTGTTTGTACTTACCATATCCGACACCTGTTCCAGCTCTAGTTGTGATGAGGAAGGCAACTTTGACAGGCTACCTGTCTGGGATAGACCAGACCCCCAGATGAGGCACTTCCATCCTACTCATCCACCTCAGCTGCAGCCTTGGCCAGGGCAGTAGCATTTGATAGCTGATGCACCTGTTACTCAATAGTAACATCATGTCTTGCAGAATGGAGACAGAAAGGTAACTGCCATTACTGACAATGTTCCACAAATAGTACAAAATATAAAGAATGGTCCCATGATCCCTGCCATGCCCAAAGTCTTTGCTAACTCTTGTAGAGTAAGCTGAGCATTTACCTCTGTTATAGTCATAAATAAATAACATTAAGAATTTACCTTATATGCCTTTAGTCAGGAATAACACTTCAGGATGTGCAAACAGAAATTTTATTCTTACAGCACTGGGAGTCAGTCTTCATAGCCCTTGATGAAGCATTCTCACTTTACATACAAGACAATGTATTTTTATACATTTTGTTATCAAACTGCTCATGCAATTTCATTATGTTACAATGGCTATGTCCTATAGAAAACTTTGCAACTGTCCTCATCCCTTGTGATTTTTACCTCAGACTTCACGTGAACACCTTCCTATACATGATCCACCTGCTTCCAAGGGGGGGGGGTCTTGTTTCTGACCTTGGATGTTTCAAACTTGCCCTAGCAACAATGCACTCCTAGCCTAGAGGAGTCAGGCTAACAAATTAATTTTTGTAATAACTACATGCCTCACTTCATGCAACACGTACTATTCTCTATTATTACATACCAAAAGAATGCAATTTAAAAGACAACAATACTGTGGCTTATAAAGCTGTATTTTTCCCAGCCCTGCATACAAATTATATTTGCTTTTTAACAATCATATTATAGCATCATTAATAAACTGAAATTAATATACATTTTAAATAAACTGGTCTTTTCCCATAACAGTTTTTCCCTCTGACACTATCAGTGTCATACCATATATATAATTAGATTTTTATTTTTCTTAACTTTATAAACTATGCCTCAGTGTCACAGTAGTCATCATAATTTTCTGTCAAAATAGAACTGTCATTGATTTCTGCATGCAGTGGCATTTCATATGCAGGTGAGGTTAAACATCTTGTAATCGCAGCCTTTAGAAGAGAAAATGCCAAAATGATTACAAATATAATAAAAAGTACAGTGACAATACCCTGGATTATGCTAGTTCCCAGGATACCAAAAATACTGCCCAACCATCCAAAAATTGTCCAGTTTTTGGATGTGCTGTCCAACTCTTTGGCCCTTTGTTCAATGAAGTTTGCCAGTTTTTCCTGTTCATCTTGATAGTCACTAATATATGAACAGCAATGACTCCCTATGAGGGCACATGACCCCTCTCTTACAGCAGGGACTATATCAAGTGCCATTCGATTCTGTAACACCACAGTTTGCATTTCAGTCATTTCTCGATTTGCCATCCTGATATGATGTGAAGTTTCATTGGCCACCTCCTGTACAATTTGGTCAAGTATGGTGATTTCAAGAATTGTCTTTTGCACTCCATACCCAGGATTAAAAATTGAAAATACTTACTCTGTCCAGTGGATTGCTCACTTATTTCTCAGTCTACCTGCTGGTGGGTGTTCAAAATGTTGAATAGCAGGAGTAATATAGCCTACAAAGCAACATCCAGACCAGTTTGTAGGCAACCCGGGTAGGCACAATCACCACAGATGTAGTAATGGTCACTTATCATGCCCATGCCATGCCCCCAGTCATAGCTTTTTAAGTGCAAAGATTCTAACACACTTTCATACCTGGTGCCATTACATTTGCTTTTTCCTACTGGTACAGTCCCATTTCTGGCATAACATGTGTCTCCATGATGTGTGGTTGCAAGTTGAAGAGACACAACCTTTGAAAAATCAGTTACATTACGCTAGGTTAAGCTGATGTCATTAAGGTCCTTTTCAAATAACACCTGTGGTGCAGGGATGGGAATCATAGGAATCCCTGCCTTGGAATGATGAGGTATATGTGAACATATCCAGCAGTTTGTTTTGTTTAGATTTTTGGCATATTGCTGAAGGACCAGCAAGAAACTGTTTTCTCTTGACCAGTTTAGAGAAGGGAACAGCAGCAGAAACAAAGCAAAAGTACCTGTTGTCACTGGATTCATCATGGACTGCTACTGAAGTTGACCTTCTCACTGGGCAGATGATTTATCTGTCACACCTCAATCTACCTCTGTTGGCTGCGATGATTCGTCTGGAAAAATGAGTTCCCCGGTCACTGTTAACAATGCTGGGTATACTGAATCTTGGTATATAATCAGATAACAATTTTTTAATAATTGTGACTGCATCAGTTTTGCGACATGCGTAATCTTCCACCCATCCTGAGAAGATGCACACTACCACCAAAATAAATTGTAAACTTATTAGTCTTAGGCTTCTGGATGAAATCCAGTTGTATATTAACAAAAGGTCCCCAGGGTAGAGCTAAACATGCAGATTTGCTGTTGGCATGTTTGCTTATGTTATATTCCAAGCAAATACTACAATTTTGTACATACTGAAGTATCAAAGAGGAGGCATGAGGGGCATTCCAACTTTGGGCAATTTGATTAAATAAAGCTGCCTTACCTGTATGGGCTGGTAGATGATATGCCCTTACTAGGTAAGGTAGCAAAGAGGCAGGCTCCACCAGTCAGCCGTCCGGATGTCGCCATATGCCATCAGAGGATTTTCTACATCCATCCTTGAGACACCTCAGAACTTCTCCCTGTGATGCTTCAGCTTGAAAGGCTGACAACTTTGCAAAATCAAACACATCATTACTGTTGCAGTTACTGTCAACATACAAAGATGTTTACAACAATTTACTACTGCTTGTTTAGCAGCTTGGTCTGCCAAATTATTACCTTTGGTAACAACATTCTGTCCCTTTTGATGTGCACAACATTTAATTACAGACAGCTTTTTAGGTAACAAAAGTGCATCTAACAATTATTTTATGTACCCTGAATTTTTAATTTGATTTCCTGAAGAGGTCAAAAACCCTCTTTTTCTCCAAAGTTGTCCAAAATCATGTACCACTCCGAAAGCATAACATCTGTCTGTAAAAATATTGGTCACCTTGTCTTTGGCTAACTCACAGGCTTTTTGCAAAGCCACTATCTCAGCTGTATGAGCAGAGTGAACACCCTCTAATCTTTGTTGTAACAATATTGTTTCCTCGGTGCAGACTGCTATTCCCAAGATCAACTTTCCTGTTTGATCTCTTCCACCGGAGCCATCCACAAATAGATGCATGTCAGCATTGGGTATAGGAGTGTCATTTAAGTCCTCCCTAGGAGAAAGCAAATAGTTAGTTACACACACACACAATCATGCTCTTCACCATCCTCAGCCATGGGCAACAGAGATGCAGGATTTAGAACAGGACAGCAGATCAGAGAAATAGATGGATCAGAAAGAAGTGTAAGTTCATATCTAGTTAGATGTGCAGTCAAGAGTGGTTGAGTTTTCATTTTAAGCAAAAGAGATGATACAGAATGAGGGACAGCTACTGTGAGATCATGCCCAAGCACTAAGGATTGTGACAGATTAACTAGAATGGCAGCAGCGGCAACTGCCCTTAAAAAGGTGGAAATCCTTTTGCAACAGAATCAAGTGCTGTGCTGTAATAAGCCAATGAATGATAGCTGGCCTCATGTTTTTGTGCAAGCACTCCTTGAGCAAATCAATTTCTTTCATGACAAAATAAAACAAAAGTTTTATTATAATCTGGTAACCCCAAAGCTGGGACAGTAGCTAAAACTTGCTTCAAGTTCTGAAATGAATTTTCCTCTTCACTGTTCCAAAGGAGAGGCTCTGGTGTATCCTGCTTTAAAAGATTTGTCAAAGATTTGGCAATTTCTGCATAGTTAGTAATCCACTGTCTACAGTATCCTGTCATACCTAGGAAAGACCTAAGCTGTCTCTGAGTAGTCGGACATGGGGCCTTAGATATTGCCTCAATACAAGATGGTAACACTTGCCTGCTACCCTGGAATATTAAATGACCAAGATAATGTACCTGAGATGACCACAGTTGTAGTTTTTCTCTAGACATTTTGTGTCCCTTCTCTGCAAGGATAGTCAGAAGATGCAAGTTATCCTGCTGACATTGCTGAAAGGTGTTTGGTGCTATTAGCAAATCATCTACATATTGTACACAGACCCACCCAGAAATGTCACATTCTCCAAATTTTTTTCTAGAATTTGAGAAAATAATGCAGGAGATTTAATATATCCTTGTGGCAACCATCTCCATGTATATTGCTGTCCCTGATAATAGAAAGCAAACAGAAACTGTCAATGTGACTAGGTATAGAAAAGAATGCTGAACATAAATATATCACAGAAAAATAATTAGCTGTAGGTGGTATGCAACTCAGTATTGTTGCTGGATTTGGAACAACAGGAAAAGTAGGTAGTACTGCATTATTTACAGCCCTTAAGTCTTGTACAAACCTATAAGTATCCTTTTCTGGCTTTTTTTCACTGTAAAAATAGGAGTATTAACAAGGGCTTTTAGCTGGTGTTATTATTCCTTGCTGTATTAGAGACTGTATTACAGGTTTGATTCCTTGCTCTGCTGCCGGCTTTAGTGGATATTGCGGAACTCTGGGGAGAGGTTTTGATGGATTTAATTTTATTTTTACTGGTTCTGCTGATTTCAGTATACCTACTTCATTTGCATGCTTAGCCCACTAGTTGGCAGGTAGCTGCTGTAGTAACACTCCATCTGTCTGTATGCTACCAGCAGGGTGTTCCTCAGCTTCTGCTAAAACTGCCAATACTTCCCCCTCTGATTCTGTTGGAACATTTAGATACACCCCTTCTGGGGCATAGTAAATAGTACAATCCATAGTAAATAGTACAATCCAGCTTGCATAACAAACCTCTTCCTAGTAGGTTTACTGGTGCAGTAGTTCTCAAAAGAAAAGAATGCTTTTCTTCAATCGGACCTAAAGAAATGGGGATGGGTTCTGAAACAGGATACGTAACCATAGTATTTGTTACTCCAACTGCCTTTACTTTATGCTCTGATACTGGTATTTGACTATCTGAAATAATTTTTAGCACTGACCTAGTAGCTTCAGTGTCCACCAGAAATGGGGTTTTCTTTGAATTTATTTTCATCTTAACGTAGGGCCCATTTTGATCTATTGGAAGTAGAGGGTTAAGATTCACTTCTGTATTTTCTTGACCTAGTCAATATGGCGCTTCCTGACTCCTTCCAATCTGAAGAGGTGGTGTAGGAAAAACTGCATTATTATAATTTGGTTGCCTCTCAGTCCAAGTGTCTTGGACTCTTTGCATTTGCCTGTGTGGGCATTCCCCTCTCCAATGTCCTGCGTCTCATAATTAAACCAAGATGTATTAGATGAAGCTGGAGGGGCACTGCCAGCTCATTGTTGCCAACCAGCTGCACCTTGTTCCCCTTGACCAGCACTTTAGCTAAATCCTCTAGCAATTCCTCTACCCCTTCCCCTGCTTCTACCTTGACCCCTTGGGTTTTCCAGCTGCCTGATTTGTAAAGTTAACAGCTTATCCTCAGTATCCTTCCTTCATTTTTCCTGATACTCTGTACAGTGATTTGCAGCACTTAATAAAGACTCTAAGTCCTTTCCTTTCCAGTCTATGAGCACCTGCTTTATTTGATTTTGTACAGGGGCTTGCAGACCCTGCACAAAGGCTGCTGCAATAGCTGTCTTAGCTTGCTTTTCTGGGTCTGGTATTCCTGAATGTCTAGCAAATACTATTTTAAGGTGACTCAAATAGTCTGCAGGGACTTCCCCTTTATTTTGCTTACATGCTTGTATTTTAAACCAGTCAGTCCTAACTTGATACACATCCGTAATCTTGTTTAACAATGTTGTTTGCTTATCTGTTAATGCATTCCCTATGATAGTGAAATCTGTTACTTCAGCCTTTTCCAGTAACTGCTTTCTTATTTCATCTGAAGTAACTACCCTCAGCAGTTGATTTTAATCTGTCAAAGTAGGATTGTAACATTCTATTAAAGTTTTAAATTCTTCTTTGAATTTTAATGTATCTTCTCTAATATTTGGAAAAGTTTTAGACATAGTATACAAATCAGCAGGGGTCCAAGGACGATGAACAAGGTCCCTATTGTTAGCCCCAAAAAATTCCCTGAGAGGTGCCAAAAGATCCCCCCAGAGGTTGTAATCTCTTGTTGTACCCTGTCATGTGAGTGTGTATGGTGAGATACAGGAGTGTCAAATACTAATGCCCCTGTGGGGAAGTAAAAGCTATCTGAGAAGGATAAGAAGAAGAACCTCCCCCCCATTGACTGCATATGCCTGTTCAGAAGATGAAGACTGAACAGGGGAACCAGTCTGAGATGTACCAGTATCACGTAAACTGGGTGTCCAATGGACAGTAGACTGAAAGGAAGGGGTCTGAGAAACAACAGGGTCTTGTAAAGGAGGTACCCATACTGGTGCATATGGGGGTGGGGGTGCAGCATCTACTGGAGGATTATCGTCCTCTTCAGAAGTTTCTGCTTTTTGGCCAGCCTCAGTTTGTTCCAAACCTGTTAAAACAGGATGAAGGGATCCCTTTTTACTGGTCTGTACTGCCTTTTTAACCTCTTTTACTTGTTGCAACAATTTCTTATTAACATCCTGCAACCCTATTAATGCCGACTCCTTTTCCCTTTTAAGTGCTTCACTGTACCAAGAATAAAATGCTGTCATTTGTTCCCCACTTACTTTGCTTTTCTTTTCTTCCAAAATACCTTTCAATGTCAGCAATTTAGTCTTATCATAAGTTCCATTTAATGGAACTACCCCACTAGCACAATTCTTAGTAAGCTGAAACCAGTCATGCAATTTTTTACTACTTTCCTTCCCATAGGTAAAATGCATAAAATATGCAGGTGTTCCCTTTTCATGTATTTGATCTTGCTTGCTTATCTTTGCTCCCATTTTTCTTATTTTTATAAATCAGTAATAATAAAAATGTTAGGCTTACCTTACAACGCCTGGATCCTGGCAGTTCCAAAGACAGAAAATAAGTGTAGTAATCCACACACCATACAGGGAGGGAAAGGTAGGAAGTCTGTTGGCATGCAGTAACAGAGGAGAGGTTTTGATTAGCCTTCTCCCACAGCACCCCCTTGCTTTCATCCCTGTGCAAGCTCAAAAGTTACAGCACAAGCATTGCAGTCAGGATAGGTACTGTGTCCAGAACTGACCACTCTTTTGGACCCTCTGAGGGTACTTTCACACAATCACACTGTTAAGTCCCAAAGTGCTTTGGGCTCATAATTTATTCTAACAACGCATACCTCTACATCCTATCATGCAGTAGGCTCGTGAATTTGTTTTAACAGTATATAGTCTACGTCCCAATCATGCTATGGGCTCATGAACTTCTTGTATAGTCTACATCCCAATCATGCTGTGGGCTCATGAACTTGTTTTAACTATACAGTCTACGTCCCAATCATGCAGTGGGCTCATGAACTTGTTTTAACTTTACAATTTACATCCCAGTCATGCAGTGGGATTATGAACTTGTTTTAGCTTTATTTTTAACTTTTTCTTTCCTTTCTCTCATACATTCATACATTGACAGAAATAAAAACATCTCTCATACTTCTTACCTTTCAATCATGAGGGTACTGCCCTCGACACAAGGCGCCTCCTTGTGTTCATTTGTCCTTTACTGTATGTGCACATACATTTACTATACTCATTTACTGAGGGGTCCTCCCACTATTACTTATATACCTTACAACCACTCAGTGAAACAAAAACACAGTCATGCACTTATACTACAAACACAGGCATGTGCTTACATTTGCTAAAATTGTCTAAAAAAAGAAAGAAGAAAAAAAAAACACAAACCAACCCTTTTTCCCTGCCAAGGATAGTATGTTTGCACACCCTGAATAGCTGCGCATCTGAATCTCTGACTATTCCATACAAAGCAGTGTGGAATTCAGAGAAAATCTGTGATGGGCCCTATTCCAGAACTGCCCTGCAGCAATATCAAAGTTCAGATCCAGAGAACGGCACCAAATTGTTATAGTCATAAATAACATTAATAATTTACCTTATATGCCTTTATTCAGGAACAACACTTCAGGATGTGCAAACAGAAATTTTATTCTTACAGCACTGGGAGTCAGTTTTCATAGACCTTGATGAAGCATTCTCACTTTACATACAAAAATTGTATTTTTATACATTTTCTTATCAAATGTGCATACAATTTCATTACGTTACAATAACTGTGTCCTATAGAAAACTTTGCAAATGTCCTCATCCCTCGTGATTTTCGCCTCAGACTTCACATGAACATCTTCCTATACATGATCCACCTGCTTCCAAGGGGTCTTGTTTCTGACCTTGGATGCTTCAAACCTGCCCTAGCAACAACACACTCCTAGCCTGGAGGAGTCAGGCTAACAAATTCCTTTTGTAGTAACTGCAACACATACTATTCTTTCTTATTACATACTAAAAGAAAGCAGTTTAAAAGACAGCAATACTGTGGCTTATGAAGCTGTATTTTTCCCAGCCCTGCATAAAATTATATTTGCTTTTTAACAATCATATTATAGCATCATTAATAAACTGAAATTAATATAACTTTTAATAAGCTGGTCTTGTCCCATAACACCGCTTACTCTGCCTATGCTGAAAGACAAAAGGGACATACTTTCCATCAAAAACAGGTGTGGATCAGATGAAGACACACAGCAAAAATATAGCTATACACATATGTGCAGTAAAGCAGAACCCTGAGATAGTGCCCATCACCTGCAAAATCAGTTTCCTTGTGTTCAATCAATTTACACCTTATCAGTTTTTCAAGTTTGAAAAGCATAACTCAAAAAGCATAAAAAAATCTGTCTTTTGCTGGGGGCAAAACACAATTCACCACCCTTTCACCCACACTCTATAACTTATAGATACCAATTATACACTTGCACTAGAGTGGAGAAAAGTGAAAAAACACAAACTGAAATATCACCACCAGCTCATACAATCCAAGTAATTATAGTAAAAGGAAATGCAATGTAAAAAAGTAAATGAAAAGTTTCTTCAACAAATGTGCCTCAATGAAGTACAGGTATACCCTGTGAAATCAGATACATTACCATACATATGTGAGATGAAGCAGAAGCTTGAGATGGTGCCCACAGCCTGAAAGTACTAGTTACACTGCCACATGTGTATGCAGTCAAACAGAAGCCAAAGATGGTGCCCATATGCTGAGATGTAAGCTATACAGATAAATCTATGTGCAATGATACAGAAGTGTGAGATGGTAGTCACAAACCCTCACCTGCAAAATAAGGTTCCCTGTCCCACAAAAAATACAGTGCTACAAGTACAGCAGCCAACAACAGCACCCAGAGCACATATGCAGGCAACCATATCCACTAACTTTATTACGAATTCTGCATCCAAATCTGGAAATCTTCTAGGTAGCAGAGACAGAGGTCATCAGTGTTTACTTTTGCTTTATTTTACATTTATTTACTAGGGTAGTACACTGATCACAACTGACCATTTGCAGGTATTGCCCAGGTGCCTGCATTGACCACTGGTTTGGGAAATGTCAGTAGCTTTTGTCAGAAACTCTGCCACGTCACACTAGGCATGCAGCTTATGCAATGAGCCCACTCCTGGTCCCAGCAAATGCACCATGAACAGCTATATAATTTTTGTTTCCTTTGTAAAAACAAGCAGGTGCCTTCCATGGGGCACTAGCTTCAGTGGCCATTACCAAAAATACAAAGCCAAACAAAATGATAGGCTGTGATATGCACTTCAAATGTAACTTGAAACACATATAGTGCACCTTAGTACTGCATTGTACTGTGATTCACAAACATATCCAGCCTACATGCTTGCAGGAGAAGGGATCCACATCATGGCAGTGGTGTGGAATGGAATGCACTTAAACCATGTGCCACAGATCTGCTTCAGAGAAACGCAGCAATTCACAGATGTTAGAGGAATCTAACCTGATTATCATGTGCCCCAAGATAACCAGTACTTATTTGTGACTTTTCTTGTCAAGGTACTGTCTTAGACACCAAAACAGCAGTATTTGAGCAGTCTGAAACCCTCTCTGGGAGTACAGAAGCAACATTTCCATAGCAGACAGCCCAGAGGAGTACACAGTGTTTCACAGTAGTGCGGTGAGATGTAGTTTACCAGTGTCATTTACATGTCATAGGTTCATAGGTTCATACTAGGTTATCTGCTCTAGGGCATTTATAAGCCTAGCCAGAGTGTGTTTGGCTTTCGCCACCCATTTTAAATGAATTTTGCTATGCCCTTTTTCGAGGTTAGTATACTGTGCCTGTCTAACAGTGACACAGAAGTGATACCCAGGGTAAACCTGCGATCTCCCATCCACTCATCAAGATTCCTCTTGAAGAGAGTCAATGAGGGACTCTGCCTAACCTGGACTGGGATTTTATTCCAGAGTGAAGGGAGCCTCTGGGTTATGAATCTGTCCCTCCAGCATGTCCTATTTATTTCAGTGCTGAGGTTCAAGTCTCTCGAGCGCGTAGCTGGATGGGATTTGGATTTTCTGAGGTGCAGCATGTCCATTAATTCTGGGTTGGACATGGCTTTATACGTCAGGCACAGATCGCCTCTGAGCAGGTGGTATGCCACTGAGTAGAGCTGGAGTTTCTTTAACCGGGCAGCATATGGCAGCTGTTTGAGCCCTTTGATCCTCTTGGTGAGGTACTTTTGGGGTCTTTCCAGTTGCTGCAGGTGTCTGGTAAGGTACATCCCTAAAGGGGCATTGTACTCAATTATGGGCCTGATGAGGGATGAGTAAAGAGGCACAATAACCTCCCCTGATCTAGATGTGAATCCCTTCATGATTAGGTGGGCTATATAAAATGTTTTTCTAACCACTTTGGCCACGTGGTTTTCAAATGAGAGATTGCTATCAACTTGGGTCCCCAGGTCCCTAATTACTTCTTCCATACTTAATGGATTACCACCTATGTGGTAATTTGTGGGCACTTTGTTTTTGCCAAAGGGGATGACTACACACTTTTTGGCGTTTAGCTTGAGGCCATGGCTCTGGCACCAGTTGTCTGTTTCTATGAGGCCCTTTTGTAGGATGCTTGTGTCGGCTGGAGAGTCGATTATGGCGCCTAGTTTGCAGTCATCTGCGAACTTGGTCAGCCACAGTCCTTCCGTGTTGGCCTGTACCTCCGAGAAATATATACTGAACAAGAGAGGTCCCAGGACTGAGCCTTGTGGGATGCCACTTGTAACTGGTTTGGAGTCTGACATGGCTCCAGCAATTCTAACCATGTGGGTTCTGTCCTTGAGCCAGTTTGCAACCCATCTAGTGACATAGGGTTTATATTTAAGCTGGTGAGCTTATCTATAATGCCAGTGGGGTATTATATCGAAGGCTTTGCGAGGTCCAGGTAGGCTGTGTGGACCACCTTCCCTCGTCAATGGCTTTGGTGACTGTTTCAAAGAAATCGACCAGGTTTAAGAGGCAGGATCTGCGCTTAACAAAGCCGAACTGGGTAGGATCCAGTGTCTGTAGGTCCCCAATATCTTTATTTATGAGGTCCATGATGATCCTTTCCATAGCCTTGCAGACCAAGCTAGTCAGGCTTATGGGCGATAGTTTCCAGGATCCGTTGAGGCACCACCTTTGTGGAGAGGGACCACTGTTGCTGTACGCCACTCTTTGGGTACATATCCTGTAGTAAGGCTGAGATTGAACAGTAGTTTTATGTTTGGGTTTAGCTCTTCTTGGAGTTCATGTAGGACGCAGCCAGAGACACCGTCTGGTCCCATTGATGCTGTGTTTTTTGCTTTGGAGAGGGTGGCTCTTACCTGAGCATCTGAGATGTCAGGGGGCAGCACTCTGCTGGGATAGATATTTGCCCTTTTGGTGGGGAGGGGGGAGAAGTTTGCGCTGAACCTGTCAGCTAGGATGTTGGCAATGTCTGTGGGTTCGGTGTATTTTTTGTCATTTTGGACTAATTCTGAGCATATCTGGGAATTCCCACCCAGGTTACTAACATAACTAAAGAAAGCCTTGTGATTATCCTTAGTGTCCTGTGCAATTTTTCTCTCGAAGCTGGCCTTAGACGATTTTATAAGTGCCCGTAGTTTTTCGCTAATACTGATCAGAGATGCCTTCCCTTTTTGGGATTTTGCTCTATCATGTAGTTAGTAGCTTCCTCCTTCTATTGTATAGTTTGTTTATGGCTGGGGTCCACCAGACAGGACACCTGCCTTTGGAGGATTGGGTCTTGGTTTTATTTGGGATTGCATGATCCATGCATTCCTGAAGGTGTTCATAGAATGCGTTTATAAAGGATTCTGCGGTCTGGGTGTATTTTCCACAGGCCCAGGGGCTTTGAAGGATTCCACCTCAGTTTTGAGGAGTGTGAAATTTGCTTTAGAGAAGTTTTTCGCTGTGGTTTTCAGGGCAGGGGGTGGAGTCAGGATGTGAATATCCAGTGAGATTAGTTTATGGTCTGATCTTACCAGTGAGGGATACACTTCTGGTCTGGAGCATAGAGTCCCCATGTTGGTGATGATCAGGTCCAGTATGTGTTCCCCTCTTGTGGGAGTGGTAACAAGTTGTTCCATAGCATTTGAGTTTATAAATTCTAGGAACCTTTGGGCTAGGGTGTTGGAGCTAGAGTAATGCTCCCAGTCTATGTTTGGGTAGTTGACGTCACCCAATATAATGGTGTTTGGAGAGACCTTCATATTTTCCAGTGTTCTCAGGAAGGCTGAGTGGGGTTCCTGGGTTTGGGAGGGTGGTCTGTAGCAGGCTATAAACTGGAAGGCAGTTTTACCCACTGTTAGTTGCACATGGATAGTCTCTGATGCTTCGTGCTGTGCCACCAACCTGGAGGTGTGGGTATCTTTGACGAATATTGATACTCCCCCTCCTTTTGTGGTTCGGTCCAAGTTTTGGAGCCGAAAAGCATGGTATGAGGTATAACCTGGTAGTGCTGGGGTGCTCTCGGGAGCCTTGAACCAGGTTTCTGTTACTGCACAGATATCGATGTTCTCCATGCTAAGGAGAGTTTTGAGTGCATTCATCTTGAGGTTTAGACTTCTGGCGTTGAGTAGCATTACTCTTAGTTTCTTATCCCTTGTGATACCTATGGAGGTGGGTTTGTCTTTTGAGCCTTGCCCAAAAAAGGCACTATGGGGGTAGCAAGAGCCTTTGCCAATTTCTGAAAGCCCAGGGGTGACAGGTGCAAGCCGTCCCTAGCGAAGCATCGTGGCTTGTCGAGCATGTCATTCCAGGCTGACAGGCATTGGATCCCCTTTGAATGACACCAATACTTAAGCCAGTTGTTGAAATTGATCATCTTGTCTTCATATTGTGGCATCATTCTTGGTGAGGGTAAGATACTACTCAAGGGCAGGGTCATACCGGCCTGGGCTACATGCTCAGAGAGCTTCTCTGTGTCTCCTTTCATGTAGTCCAGGAAGGTACGTCTCTGGTCATTCACACCAGCATGGACAATGACTGAGTCATATTTATACTTGCCTTGGAGTGACCTGAATGCTTGTGTTATGTGGCGGATCCCAGCACCCGACAGGCAGCTCACCATGACCTTCTCCTTGTTCAGCCTGGTGAGCGGGACGTCAGTGTGCCTGATGATAGAGTCACCTATTACAAGTGTATCAGGTGTGTTGTTTAGCCTTAAGGGCTGTGACTGTTTGGCACACTGGCTTTGTGAGCTATGTGTTGCACGTGTTTTGTTTTGGGGTAGCGGTTGCTTGGGTGTCTGCTTTGGAGGTCTCTGCTGCTTAGGCAGATTTTTATTTAGAGCCTCCGAGTATGTTTTTGTATGTTTATGTGTTTGGTTTGCTGTCGTGGTAGGTCTGTGTGAGACTGGAATTGTAGTGAGTGTGGTTTCCTTCTCCTCCTGACTGGTCCTTCTCCTCCTGACTGGTCAGCCCTTGAATGGGAATAGACAATGCTAAAACTACCATTACAGTGGTAACAATACAGTGACTGATTGCAGCTACTGCCTACAGATGGAGTAACTGATACTGATGTACGTGTGTGTGTGTGTGTGTGTGTGTGTGTGTGTGTGTGTGTGTGTGTGTGTGTGTGTGTGTGTGTGTGTGTGTGTGTGTGTGTGTGTGTGTGTGTGTTTGCATTCAGAAAAGATGATATGCTGAAACATCGATGCAAATTATGTTGATGCATGCATGCATGTTGACACCAAGAAATACTCTCCTTTTCCATTAGGTTAAAAAAAGACCACAAACTTGCAGACATACTCTGAAAAGTGGTACTGTTATATAACTGCAGTGGAGGCTGGTAACTTCAAAGCAAGAGGGGACTGCAGGATGGAAATGAAAAAGAGGTGGGAGCTAACTGGAATGGTGTGAGGCTCTTTTACAAAATATCAATGTCCAACACATGTGGTCAAACAACAGATGTCAGTCACTTTCCTCCACAGAATACTTCATTATAGGTTCATAGGTTTATAGGTAGGTACTAGGCTATCGGCCCAAGGGCCTACATAAGCCTAGTCAGCAAGGTTCCATAGCTTATGCCACCCAAGAAAGTTATTTTCCTGTGCCACTGTCCAGCAGAGACACAGAAGTGATCCCCGGGGTGTATTTCCTATTTCCCATCCACTCATCAAGATTTTTCTTGAAGAGTTCTAATGAAGAACTTTGCTTGCTATAGATGGGTAGCTTGTTCCACTCATTATAGCCATATTATGGACTATATGCACCTCAGATGCCTGACTACAATCAAGAAAGACTTCCTTAGATGAAATGTAACACTAGACAAAGGAATCCATGCCCCCTCCCTATTGCATGCTGGTCCTTTCTGCACATCCCCCGTTCCCCTTCCCTGTTTTCTGTCTATCCTAGCCCCACACAGTCCAGAAAGTATACTTCTTTCTTGATTTTTTTCACAGTTTGCATTCCTTTTAAACTTTTTCTTCCATTCTTTTAACACACCCTTATGTGCCAGGTGTGGAGGAAATAAATGAATTAAGCTGGGGGGGCTGTGGTTGCTAGGGGAGCTGTAAATTAATGGAAGACAAAGGGCCAAAATCAGTGACAAATATTATTGTTATGTGCTTAGAAAGATGCTAGAATAATAGGTTTTGTATTGCTATGCATTTTCTAAAGAAACCAGAAAAGTACCATGAACAGACCAAAATATGAGGCAAAACTAGACACATTCTGTGAAATCAGAGAGTTGAGAGTATCTATGCCGCGATGCATACATTTATTAAATACAGAAACACACATACGTGACGACCATCATACACAGCCACTTGTATGACTGTGACTGTACACCCCTTCCAAGACATTTGACTGTTATCAAACAAATGGATAAATACATAAATTAACAGTCACACAGGAATGTGTCTTCTCAGGCTTAGTGCTTCAGAATACAAACTGCAATCCACTGTCTCTAACCTCTTCCTCTTGCACTTACTTCCCAACTTCTTAGTTCAAGAATCAAGCAGAAATCTAAAAAATGATAATTAACAAAGGATCAAAATCATGGTCATAAATTGCTCTTACAAACTTAACAGGCTTTTCATTAGCATGCATTTCATCTGTTTGAAATTTAGTGCCTATCATTAGTCAGTAGTGACCACATTCCTCACTGATTAACCAGAGTAAAACAAACTTTGCAAGGAACAGACCAAAATATAGGGCTAAATCAGATGCATTCTATACATTCAGGAACAGTTTGGAGCATTTCTGCCCCCATACATAAACATACACAATACACATACACAGACATTCTCACTTACAATAAATTACTTAACCTTCCTGCATGCTAAATAAGTGGGACATGTAAAGCTCGTTAAAAAATAAATAAATACATATATAAACACTGGCACCCATGCTCATACTGCATCAGTAATCCATTACTTTTTTTACCTTCATTCTCAGACTGCCTCTTCTGAGCCAGTCACCTGAGGTAGCCTGAGTCAATAGAAATGGCTACTTGCTGCATTATATTGCATCCCAATGAGATGCTTTTTACTGATGATTCTGCCTTCTAGAGAAGGAAGGAAGAACTGTAATAAGGCATGATCACCTTATTCTTAGTGTGGAGTAGGTGTAATGCTGGCCTGTTTTAAAAGAAGACCAGCAGAGTAAGTTGATTTTCTTTCTTTCTTTATTTTTTAATTTAAGTGGAACATAGATGGCTGTGGAATTCCAAGCATGCACAAAGTTCCAATATCAGTAACAATGGTAACGCTAAAGATGTTCTTCATATTGATCACTGCTAAAGTAGCCTTAGCTATATGGGTTATATCCTGCCAAGGATATAACAACCAGCCGACTTCCAAAGCTTCATGGTACCTTCCACGTACCCAAACTGTCAAGCAGCTCGTGCCGGCCTGACTAAAAGACAAGTTTGGACGTGAAGCCTTTCAGACCTTTACTGCCACTGAAGAGTACAATCCTCTGAGGCTTTTGAGGATGGACAGTCAGCTTGTGTTTTATTAGCTGGGCAGATAAGTTCCCTTTGGGGGAAAAATAAAGTACAGTTCTGTAAAATCTTACCATAATAGTAGATGTCCTTCTCTTCATTATTGCATTATTCCTGAAAGAAGGGATGTCCTGTCCCAGGCAGGCTGTCACCCAGCCAGTATTGAAAAGCTTGAAAAGGATCTTGTTTGCAGCATACATCACATTTATGCTACTCACACAGATAGGCCATAAAAGGGATGTGCAGACGCTACTACCCAGAACTGAATTGCCACAGAACAGAACAACCGCCAGAGGAGAAAGGCATCCATACACACGCAGAAGGGAAAAAAGCAGAATAAAGAAGAGAGGGAGGGAGTGACTACTGCAACAGTGAAGAGAAGGACATCTACTGTTATTGTAAGATTTTAAACAACTGTACTATGTCCTTCTATATCACTGTTGCAGTATTCCTGAAAGAATGGAGAGTAAAAAAGCTCAAGAAACAGAATGGGAAGTGGAAGGCTGAGAGGAGCCCTCAACAAAACCTCATAAAATGGTTTCAGCAAAACCTGCTCTGGCCTTAGAAACCATATCCAACTTATAAATGTTTAGTAAAGATATGCACTGATGACCAAGTAGCAGCTTCAAGGATGGAATTGGTGTCCAACCCCTTGAAGAAGGCACCAGAAAAGGCAACATCCTTAGTAGAATGAGCTCCAACAGAAGCAGACAGAGGCTTGCCATGAAAAAAATAACAAAAAGAAATGGCCTTAGATATTCAGGAAGAGATGCTTTGCTTAGAAACAGCCAAACCCAAAGACCTGGGATGAAAGGAAACAAAAAGCTGATCAGACTTACAAATAGTCCTAGTTTTAGTCAAATAGTACCAGAGCTGTCTGTGCAAATTCAAGGTATGCAAGACCCTCCCAGTAGTAGACTGAGGGAAAAGAGAAAAAGGGATTTATACCAACTGATTTAAGGACAACTTATTTACCTCCTTGGACATAAAAGAAAGATTAGTACAAAGTGTGAAGGCTGCCAGCCTAGCTAGATAGAATTTTGTAAATAATTCTATTTGTAAATATTAATGTAATCCACCGGCTGTTTCACAAATGTAAAGAAAACTGTGTATGTTCGGAGCTTCAGATATGTAAAATTAGTGCACCCTGCTGGAAGAAAGCTGCTAAGTAAAGAATTACAACTGTGTTTGATCTCAAAACTCGGAGACAAGATGTCTGGACTAAGGAATTCCTTCTATTGTTTTGAAACGAGAGTTAATTGCTAGATTTTACATACATAATGTCTTTTATTGCTGTAGTTTCCTGGCCAGGTGCAAGATCAAAGAACTGTTAAAACTCTGAGTTTCTGTTAGCCTAGGAAATTAAACCAGAGAAGTGTCAAGAATTATGTAATCTAAAATGAGTCAGCAGTGATGTACTATCAATTTAAGACTTTCTCAGAGAGAGAGAGAGAATTAGAGCATTTTGGATTTTTTCTGAAGAACATCCTCTCACCAGCACTTGCTTGCTCTGTATGTAAGTAGGATCATAGACTTTAGTATTTCTCTTAGAAATAGAAAATAGTAAGATTAGACTAGCTGTTTTTATAGTATGCATTCATTTGTTAGTAAGGAGGTTGTACGATTCGCCAAAGTGCAAAAGTACAACCTCCAGATCTCCGAAATTACAAAAAGAAAAGGTGCGACTTTCAAATGAGCGAATGCACATTGGCATTCACTCATTTGAAGTCGGCATTTTGGGTGCAGATCGCACTATAGCGGGGATCGGGAAATTAATCCTTTCCCTCACTGTAGTGCAATCTCAGAGTTTGTATATTAAAGTAGGGGGTGGGGGGTGCATAACGAAGGATGTAACTTTTTCGATTTTGAAAATGGTTGAATCTCTTTATCGAGATTACCATTTTCAAAATCTTGGTATGTTCGGAGTGTTGTGATTTGACATTTAAAGTCACACAACCGTACGACTGCTGAAATGTGTTTCAGACAAATGAATGTATACCATTTTCTATATTTATGTCAGATTATTCTACAGTATTATTTTAAGCATTTCCTGTGATCTCTGAACTGTTGGATAGCACTGTGTTGAACTGAGGAGATTTGTCTTGTGTTTTTATTATTTATTATTAAATATTTTTAAACCTTTCAACTGTGGCTGCTTTGTGTAGAGATAATTTAAGCTATAGAGTACTTGCATGTATTTAGTGATACTGTACTAAGCCACCCCAATAGCTTTAGCCCTGGGTCACACTTACTATTTGGATAATAATATTGCACAGTAAAGTTTTACACCCTTTGGTAAGGGCCTTATTAGTAGCTGATATTAGTGGTTGGTGGCAGTGATTTATATCTTATAGCCTGGACAGAAGGGGCACAGCTAGTGAACCTGTGCCAGCCTTTCCCAGGAGTATCTGTGTGGTTGTATATAAATCATATCTCAAAGTGTGTGTGTGTGTGTGTGTGTGTGTGCGTGTGTGTGCGTGTGTGTGCGTGTGCGTGTGTGTGTGTGTGTGTGTGTGTGTGTGTGCGTGTGTGTGCGTGTGTGTGTGTGTGTGTGTGTGTGTGTGTGTGTGTGTGTGTGTGTGTGTGTGTGTGTGTGTGTGTGTGTATATGCATGTGAGCTACTTGGGCAGGGACACAAAGCACTGGTTAGACAGAGGGAGTGCTGGGAGGACTTGGCTTGGAACCCTGGTTAAGGACTCC
This sequence comes from Protopterus annectens, assembly GCF_019279795.1. NCBI lineage: Eukaryota > Metazoa > Chordata > Ceratodontiformes > Protopteridae > Protopterus > Protopterus annectens. The sequence goes on along the minus strand of NC_056732.1, from coordinate 1,242,324,968 downwards.
AATCTATAGCTGTGCCAGTGGGGAGTCTTATTGGGGATCTGGAGAGAAAGGAAGAAACCAACCCCAAACTGACTGTGATCTCTGTGTACTCTTAAGGGAAATTGTACTTTACTGTGTGTGTACTTGTTATCCTTCTCAATGTGCATGCCCCTCACTGGTGCTAGTGGTGAGGATTGAGGCTCCTTGATTACTGGGCTAGTGCACGGGCATCACATATTAATTGGTGGCAGTGGTATAGTGCTCCTCTGTAACCATTGTGAAGCCTGCAGTGGCTACAGAGGAGCACTACTTGCTTGGGCAGTCTACTACAGTCAGAGCCTTAGGAGGCAGCCCATTCAAAATACCTTTGGCAAGGGTTCACCTTGACTGGGAGGGTGTAAAATGAAGCCAACATGTAGGTGTGTTTAAGGATATCCCTGATGTCCTGATAGTGAATGATTTTGATAATGAAGTACAGTGTGTTCATGCAGTTACATGCAGTCAGGCTTGGAGACAAGCATGTGGGTCTGGTAGCCTAGGGGAGACCCAGACAGACTGCACACTTGCAGCCAGGACTGGTGAAGTAGTTACTTCAGGGAGGAAGCTACACTGTAGCAGTGAGACTAAAGGTGAGCCATAGCTGCTTGTGGATACTGATGGTCCCTTGGACAGAGTGACTGCAAAGGCAGAGGTGAGTAGTAGTACCCAGTTTGACAGTGAGGCACCACTGTCAGAGGATGCCAGAATTCCTGTGGAAGGGGAGCTGGGAAGGGTTACAAACAAAGAGTTGAGACAGGCTCAGCTCTCAGACCCTACATTACAAGGCCGGAAGCGGGTAGCAAGTGAGGCACCTGATTCTCAAGGAGAGGGGGAATCTGTATACTGGGACAAAGGATTACTGTATAGAGAGTCAACCCCTGAGGGAGGGCTAGAAGGTGAGAGGAGGATACAGCAGTTGGTAGTGCCTAGAGCCTATTGTCTGGTGCTTCTAGCCATAGCCCATGATATTCCCATTGCAGATCATATGGGCATAAAACGTACAAAGAGATGTATTATGCAGAACTTCTATTGGCCCTGAATTTCCAGAGATGTAACAGGGTACTTGCAGGACCTGTGAGCAGTGCCAAAAGGTAGGCAAGGCAGGAGACAAGGTGAGAGCTCCTTTGATGCCTTTGCCTGTGATTGAGGAGCCATTTCACAGGGTAGCTATTGATATTGTGGGGCCTCTGAGTACCCTAAGTTCCACAGGGAAAAGTATATCCTAATGCTAGTAGATTATGCTACAATATACCCTGAGGCAGCGGCTTTGTCCTCCATTGAAGCAGAAAAGGTAGCAAATGCTTTGTTAGAGATTTTCAGAAGGGTAGGTTTCTTAAAAGAAATACTGACTGACAGAGGTGCCAATTTCATGTCAGACCTGCTGGTTTGTCTGTGGAAGTACTGTGAAGCACCTAAAGACCACCCCTACCATCCCCAGACTAATGGTCTTGTTGAGAGGTTAAACTATACAATCAAATCCATGCTATGGGCATTTGAGCACCAGTTCAAGAGGGAGTGGGACAAATATTTGCCCCATCTGTTGTTTATTTACAGAGAGGTTCCCCAGGAATCCACAGGTTTTTCACCCTTTGAGTTGATGTATGGGTATAGGGTGAAGGGACCTCTAGATTTAATTTGTGATGAGTGGGAAGGTGAGTGTGAATCTCACCACGAGTCTGTTGTGGCATATGTCCTAATCTTCAGAACAAGACTCAGGGAACTCACGGGCTTGGCCCAGAAGAACCTGGCAGAAGCCCAACAGCAGAAAAACGTCTGGTACGACAGGAATGCTTGAGGTAGAGAGTATGTTGTAGGGCAGCAAGTAATGGTTCTCATTCCGTCAGACACAACAAGCTGCAAGCAGCTTAGGAAGCAGTTTGGGAGGTACCCTACAAGGTGGTAAGAAAGGTAAGTGATGTTAACTACATGGTGGAACTGCTAGGCAGGAGGCAGGAGCACAAATTGTACCATGTTAACATGATGAATCCTTGCCATGATAGGGAGGCCCTTGTGCTGAGTATTTGCAATGGATTGCAGGAGGAGTTTGAGGGAGATCTGGTGACTGATCTCCTCGGTGAGGCTCAGACTGACACCTCAGTGGAAGGGGTAGCAATGTCCCAGCAGCTATCTCCTACCCAGGTTCAAGAAATCCAAGCAGTGTTACAGGAGCTTGGGGACATGTTCACTGGGAAACCAGGGTGCACCCACCTGGTGCAGCACCAGGTGGATACAGGACCCCAAAGGCCTATTAGGCAGGCTGTTATAGGGTGCCTGAGAGAGTCAAACAGACTCTGAGTGAGGACATACAGGAGATGTTGGAACTAGGGTTAATTCAAGAATCCAACAGTCCCTGGGCCTCCCCAGTGGTGCTGTGTGTTCTTAAGAGAAATTGTACTTTACTGTGTGTGTGTACTTGCTATCCTTCCCAATGCACATGTCCCTCACTGGTGCTAGTGGTAAGAATTGGGGCTCCTTGGTTATGGGTGAGTGCAGGGGCATCACATAATAATTGGTTGGCAGTGGTGGTATAGCCACATCAAATATTAATTGTTTGATAGTGGTGAGAGAGCCACATCACATATTAATTGGCGTGTAGTGGTATGGATAGTGAATTCTTGTAGCTTGTATACAGTGATCACTGAAGGTAATTTTGTACTCTAAATCACCCATGCAGTGAATATTCAGAGTTCAGATCACAATTGTTTTATTTCTTTTGTTAGCTTGGTTAGTCAGGGAGAGCAGGCAAGCATATCAGCAGAGGAGTATGGCAAGCTGACAAGGAACCAGGTGGCTGAGATTTGCCAGGCTAAAGGACTGGTGCATGGAAACCTGACTAAGGCAGACATGATTGCAGCTTTGGTCACAGCTGCAGCAGAAAACAGCAATCAGGAGGACAATCAGACTGGCCATGGAGATGTACAACACTCAGAGAATGGACAGATCAACCTGTCTGCAGAGGACTTAAAAATCCATCTGGAGCTAAAGAGACTTGAGTTGGAGGCCAGGCATTTGGAAATAGAAGTATGAAGAAGGAGAGGCAGCATAGCTCAGATGGCTTAATGGTAAATTGTTGTGGCTATAGTGTGCAGGGTCCTGGGTTCAAGACTTGCAAGGGATGTTTATTTACTGCTGTGATGGTTTAGTGGTTAACTACTGTCACTATAGTGTACAGGGTCCTGGTTTCAAGACCTGCAAAGGCTGTTTATTTGTCAATCTAAGGGGATCCAGTATCTGCCTGCCTGGGACAACATGGTCAACAGACCACAATGCTTTTCCAGAGATGGCTTGCAGCTGTCACCCCTGGAATTCTGGATACTGGCTAAGGCTCTTGCTGCCCCTACAGTGCCTTTTTTAGGCAAGGTTCAAATGACAAATTCAGCACCGTAACAGGAACAGGCATACACAAAATGAGGGTAATGCTACTCAATGCTAGAAGTCTAAATCTCAAATTGCACTCCCTTGAGGCACTCCTTAAAATGGAGAACATTGATATCTGTGCAGCGACTGAGACCTGGTTCAAGGCTCCAGAGAGCACCCCTGCATTACCAGGCTATAATTCATACCACACTTTTTGGCCACCTAACCTGGACCAGAACACCAAAGGTGGAGGTGTGTCCATATTCATTTAGGATATTCACACCTCCAGGCTAGTTGTTCAGCATAATGCATCCAAGGTTATCCAAGTGCAACTAACTCTGGGCAAGACTGCAATCCAAATTGTAGCTTGCTATGGATCCCCCACCATGCCACAGGATTCCCACTCATCTTTTCTTGATATACTGGAAAATATTAGGGTTTGACCAAACACTCTAATAATGGGCGATTTCAACTACCCCACTATTAACTGTGAAAAGTACTCATGTACCAATTCCCTTGCTCAACACTTTATGGAATTCATAAATTCCAATGCCCTGAATCAACTTATCCACACCCCCACCAGGGGCAACAATATCCTAGACCGAGTCATTACCCACATGAGTGACCAGTGTTCCAAACCTGAAGTCAACTCCTCTTTGGTCAGATCCGACCATAAGCTAATCACCCTAAATATCCACATCCCACCCCCACCCCCCATTAAGGAAATCACGGTAAAAAATTTCTTCAAAGCCAACTTCATGCTTCTTAAGACAGAAGTGGCAAACTTCATGACACCCATGCAGATGGACAATACAGTTATGACTGCTGAATCCTACACAGATGCACTCTATAAGCACTTACACGAGTGCATGGATCGTGCTCTCCCAAACAGAACCAAGATGCTATCCTCCAAAAACAGGAAGTCAATCTGGTGGTCCCCTGCCATAAACAAACTCTACAACAGAAGGAAGAAACTGTTGCAAAAGAGAGTAAAATCCCATGAGTGGAGGAGTTCCCTGGTCAGCCTAAGTAAGAAGCTGAGATCCCTTATAAGAACCTCCAAAGCTAGCTACAAAAACAAAATCGCCACTGATTCTGGGGACAACCACAAAGCATTCTATAGCTATGTCAAGAATCTCAATGGCAACACTCAGATCTGCTCTGAGTTACAGCACAATGGCATGAAAATTACAGAACCAAATGATATTGCCAACATCCTGGCAGATAGGTTGAGTGCTAACTTTACCCCCCCCCTCACCCCCTAAAGGGCCCATATCCATACAGGAAGAATGCAGAGTCCCTGTAATCACAACTATGCAGGTAAAAGCTGCACTCTCTAAAGCCAAAAACACAGCATCCATGGGACCGGACAACATCCTAGGCTGCATTTTACACGAACTTCAGAACAAACTGGCTCCCCACCTAAGCACCATGTTCAATCATAGTCTCACATCAGGCTTTGTGCCCACTGAATGGTGCACAGCAACAGTTATCCCACTCCACAAAGAGGGAGCCACCACTGAACCTGGGAACTATCGCCCTATTAGCCTGATATGCCTGGTCTGTAAGGCCATGGAACGCATCATCATGGAACTCATAAACAAAGACATTGGTAACTTCCAAACTCTGGACTCCACCCAGTTTGGGTTTGTGAAAGGCAGTTCATGCCTCCTGAACCTGATCGACTTCTTTGAGGCAGTTTCCAAAGCTGTAGACGAGGGTAAGGTGGTTCACACAGCCTATCTTGACCTCGCCAAGGCTTTCAACACCCATCCCCTATTCTGGAATTATAGCTAGCTTCACTAAACTAGGTATAAATCCCCTAACCCAATAGCAATAAACCTGGCTCCGCTGCAAGAACTAATACTTCCTGCTTCTTCTTTCTAAGAATCCCTTTTCAGGTGACTACTGGGAAAAGGACTCCCTCATTTGGAAACTCAATCAATAACTAGAACTCACTAACTAACTATCAATCACACTCACTAACTAAAACTAAAACTAACTTAAACTCTTCTTAAACATTGGCTTTGCTCTGCTTTGACTCCAGACTAACCTTCTTTTATATAACCTATTTTCTTTTTTTTCTTATCTCCTCCACCTCTCTTATTCTATTACATACTCCTCTCTCTACAAAGCTGTTCTATCTATCATTCTAAGCTATAAATAAGCTCTCTCAAATTCTTTTTCTCTTCTTATAAGAAAGATGTAATAAGTACTCTGTACTTTTGTACTTTCATACTTTTTCTTAAGTAATAGAATTACTAGACTAGGTTACTTTACCTACATATCAAACTCAAAATTTTTAATTCTAACAGAAGTATTAAAGTATATGTTATTAGATATTATTTGTAATATTTGTATATAAAGTATATGTTTTTTGTTTAGTCTTTACTTATAAGTAGCATTGTAGAGAGTTTTCTCTCGGCCTCCACCATGGAAAATGGACATGTATCCAGTTGGACTAGCCCGGTTAACAAATGTAAAATAAAATAAATAAATAAATAAAATAAATACATCACAAGATGGGTTGCCAATTGGCTCACTGACAAAACCCACATTGTAAAAGCTGCAGACTCCAAATCTGACTTCAAATCAGTGACAAGTGGAGTACCACAGGGTTCAGTCCTGGGACCTCTCCTGTTTGGTATCTACTTCTCTGAATTACAAGCTAACACAGAAGGCCTTTGGCTAATGAAGTTCACAGATGACTGCAAACTAGGAGCCATAGCTGTGTCCCCAAATGATGTGGACATCCTACAGAAGGGCCTCAGTGAGACAGATGCCTGGTGTCAGAGCCATGGCCTCAAGCTCAATGCCAAAAAGTGCATTGTCATCCCCTTTGGTAAAAACTCTGTACCCCTGAACTACCACATAGGTGGCAGTCTACTTAACGCCGAATGTGTGATAAGAGACCCAGGGACCCAGGTGGACAGTAGTCTCTCCTTTGATAATCATATCACCACAGTAGTCAGGAAAGCCTTCTACGTGGCACACCTCATCACAAAAGGGTTCTCATCTAGGAAAAAAGAGGTCATTGTTTCCCTCTACTCGACACTCATTAGACCCATTATAGAGTACAATGCCCCTTTTGGAATGTACCTCACAAGACATCTTGCAGCAGCTGGAAAGGCCACAGAAGTACCTCACAAAGAGGATTACTGGCCTCAAACAGATGCCCTACACTGATAGTCTCAAAAACCTCCAGCTTTACTCTGTAGCATATCACCTACTCCAAGGTGATCTCTGCCTAACATATAAAGTTATGTCAAACCCAGAGCTGTTGGACATGCTACACCTAAAGAAATCCCTCCAAGCTACATGCTCTAGGGACCTAAACCTTGTCACCACAATAAACAGGACATGATGGAGGGATAGATTCCTGGCCCAGAGACTTCCCATACTTTGAAACAAGCTGCCTATTTATGTCAAACAAAGTTCCTCATTAGCACTCTTCAAGAAAAATCTTGATAAGTGGATGGGAAATAGGAAATACACCCTGGGGATCACTTCTGTAGCTCTGCTCATAAGCCAGGGAACCTTGTTGGCTAGGCTTACTTAGGCCCTTGCGCTGATAGCCTAGTACCTACCTATGAACCTATGAACCTATGAAAACAGGATGCTGACTCTTCACCAGAGTCATGGAGGTAATGGGGAAGGGAGTAACCGGACCCTAGAAGCACAAAAGGTCAGTAAAGTTCTTCCGCAGTTTACAGAGGGGGATAATTTTGATAGTTTCATTCATATATTTGAGAGGGAGTGCTGGGAGGACCTGGCTTGGAACCCTGGCTAAGGACTCCACTCTATAGCAGTGCCAGTGGGGAGTCTTATTGGGGATCTGGAGAGAAAGGGAGAAACCAGCCCCAGACTCACTGTGATCTCTGTGTGCTCTTAAGGGAAATTGTACTTTACTGTGTGTGTACTTGTTATCCCTACCAATGTGGATGCCCCTCACTGGTGCTAGTGGTGAGGATTGAGGCTCCTTGATTACTGGGTCAGTGTATGGACATCACACAAAGGAACACCCTGCCCGTGCGAAAAAACAAAAAAGGAGGAATGGCCATAAGGGCCTGGAGCTCAGAAACCCTCTGAGCAGAAGTAAGAGCCAGCAGCAAGACAGTCTTCCAGGTACAATGTTGCAAAGAAGCAAAATTCCAAAACAAAACTAAGGTCCCAAGGAGGAGGAATAGGTTTTCTTGAAGGCCTAATATGCAGGATGCCTTTAAGAAATTGTTTGACCTCAAAACGAGAAGTCAAAGGAGGAGTCAAAGGCAGACTAGCAGAAATGGCTGATAAATGGGCCTTGACAGAAGAATAGGCCAAGCCAGACTGGAGAAACTCGCAGAAATAAGATAGGACCAGGGGGACCCCCCCCCCCCCACTGAAAAAGAGTCCTGGTTAGGAGAATGGTACCAGACCATAATTCTTTTCCATTTGGAAGTATAAGATTTTCTGGTTGAAGGTTTTCTTGCCTCCTGTAAAACCTTGAAAATATCTTCAGGAAAGAGGTGCCTAAAAGGGATCAAACCCTTATCACCCAGAATGTCAGATGCAGAGTGGACAAGTGTGGATAGATGAGAGACCCCTTGTCCTATGTGATCCAACCGGTTAGGTAACTTGTGGTGATTGCCCCTAGCCAGATGCATTAAGAGGGGGAACTAGTGCTGTTTCTGCCAAAAGGGAGTCATTGGCAACATTTTTGGGAAGTCCAGCTGAATCTTCTGCAGGAATCTTGGAAGTTGAGGAAGGGGAGGAGGGAAAGCATAAAGAAACCTCTCCTTCCATGAAAAGGATAGGTTGTCTAGTTTCCAGGCCAGATGGCATGGCACTCTGGAATAGAGAAAGCTGCCTGTTTAGGGGGGGCAAAAAGATCTACCTGAGGATTACCCCACCAATGGACAATGCCCAGAAACATGTTTGAAGCATCCATTCATGAGCCTGTGTTTTGGACCTGCTCAGAGTCTGCCACAAGATTGTGCTCTGAAAGAATGCATATTCACTTAACTAATAACTGAGAGCCACTTCCCAAGCCTGAAGCGCTATCTTCCAGAGGAGGTAAGATTTCATGTCCTGCTTGTTGACATATCATATCACTGTGGTGTTGTCTTTGTATACCTTCAAGGAGCCTGCAGAGAACATAGGGTGAAAAGCCTGAAGGGCCAGAATCAGAGCCCTCATCTCTTTGATGTTGATATTGTCTGATTTCTGATGAGGAGGCCAAAGATCCTGAGCTTTCAGCTGACCAAGAGATGTCCCCCACCCCACATCCAAGGCATCGGTGAACATTTCTTGAGAAGGGATTGAAGGTTGAAAGGACCAGCCTGGGTTGAGAGTGAACTGTCAAATTCACCACTCAAATTCCTTCTTGAGACAGGGAAGGACAGGTACACTGAATGTCAGAGGGGTACAATGCTGCAGCCAAACCAGCTTGAGGTGCCATTGAAGTTTCCACATATGCGGTCTGGTAAGAGGAAACATCAGAATAGAAGAAGCCATGAATCCCAGGGCCTAAAGAAACTCCATGGCTAGCATGGCAGTCAGGGGAAGAACAGACTGAAAGAAGGCTGTCAATGACAATACCTTTGGAGGTGGAAGAGAGGCCAACATTGGCACTGTCTGAATCCTGTAACCCAGATACACATGATCCTGACACAGAGTCAGGATGGACTTTTGAAAGTTGATAGTAAACCCCAGACTTTGAGGAAGAGCGGTAGTGAACTGCAGATCCTGCAACAATTGACTGGGCAAAGGTGCCTGAAGTAACAAGTCATCTAGATAAGGAAAAATCTGAATGCCTTGGAGCTTGCAGAAGGCAATCACAGGGGCTAATAATTTTGTGCATACCCTTGGGGCAGTAGAGAAGCCAAAGGGCAAAGCAGAGAACTGAAAATGAGAGAAAGACACAGAGAAATGAAAAACTTCCTGTAGAGAAGGTAAATAGGGATATGAAGGTAAGCATCTTTCAGATCCAAAGACACCAGAAAAGCCGGAGGGGGGGTAATAAAAGAGAAAATAGAGATTGAAGAGTAAGCATCAGAAAAGAAAGGATCTTGAGAAAGGTGTTAAGCCAAGAGAGATCCAAAATAGGTCTCCAAGTGACCTTTTTTTGAGTAACCAGGAACATCCTGGAATAAAAACTCTATTCCACATGGGAAGTGGGGCAGGTCATATGGTCCCTTGGTTCAACAGGGACCCTACAATCTCTGGGAAATGAGGAAGATGCTCTAGAGGAGGTTGTGGAATCCCAAAAAAGGAGGGAGAGATTTCCATACCATGAAGTTACCCTGACAGATGATAGAAAAAAATCCATGAGTTTGAAGTGATGAGACACCAGTTTAGAACACAAAGTGAGAGCCAAAGGGGCAAATGAATCTGGTCTAAAGGTGGGGGGAATAAACTGTCAAAGAGAAGCAGGCTTATCAGATAAGGGAGGCTTCTGAGCTACAGATATCTGAGAAGCATTAGCAGAGGGGGCCTGGCTCCCACCCCTCCTGCCCTTAGAGGCCTGGTGGGTTTGTCTGCAAACAAAAGAGATCTAGGAGGATAATTACTCTGGAACTTAGGGATAGAAGAGAAAAAATATGTTTAAGGTCTTGCAAGGCTTTGCCCTTCTCTTGAACAGACTTAAAGTCAGCACCAGCAGTCCCAAAAGATGAGTGTTATCCAAAGGAGCATCCAACAACTTGGCCTTAATGTTCTCAGAAAGAGACTGGAGACAAAGCCAAGAATAACACTTTGTGATAGACTCAAAAGCTGCAGCCATAGAACAGGCATCAGCAGCATCATAGCTACACTTCATAGAGTGGTGAACCACTTGAGAAGCAGAACCTAAAAAATATAAGGCAGAAGACTTCCCATCAGAATCAGGGAGGGCAGAGATAACCTGACAAGGCTGAGCTACCAAGGCCAGAACATACTAGGTCATGTGGGTATAGTAATTTATAGTTCCAATAGGTGCCAAAGCGAAGTAGATGCTCCTTTGCACAAAGCAAGGTATAAAATATAAAAAATTATTAGCAAAGGAAGCAAACCATGGAGCTCAAACAAATGCAGCATACGGTGAAACAAAATCCCAAACGGTACTCCAATATTCTTATATCACAAACGTATTTATTCGCAGAAATCCACACAGTAGTAGGTAAGCGCTTTCGCCATAGGGCTTCCTCAGACCTTGTTTAATTAATTCCATTCATCTGTGCTTAAATAGTAAAAGAAGCGGGAAAATTCCAAAGCAATTATCTAACAATTGATTATTAAAATAACACTAACATAAATCTCTAATACTTAAAAGTCCTATAATGTGCATGGATCAGCTACACAAAGCATGTTACTAACGTGGTTTATATACTCATAAAAACTTTCCATTTAAAAAGTTAAAATTCATAGTTCTCTAATAGTAGATAAAATAAAATATATATGCACGTATATATTAAAAATAAATATACATGCATGTATAAATAACTCCATAGATAGAACCTACACTAGCATTTTGACACTATCTAGTGAAACAAACAAAATGTAAACACATACACATATATATAGTAAATGCAGACTGTACAAGAATATATTAGTTAATATAGATGGAATAAAACACAGTTAAAAAATGTTTATAAAAATATATTATTTACCTATGTAGTCTACGTGTTCTCAAGAAGGGTTTAATGGGAACCATGTTGTTGATACCTGGAGGTCTATCGGACCTAAGCCTCATAATCCATATTGCTTCTCTACTCTCAGTTAATGTTCTGATGTCTCCTCCCCTAGGTCCTGAATTTATTTGTTCTATAATACAAAAATTAAAAACATGGGTGGGACCCTTTTCCATAATATGTCTCGCCAACGCATTAGTTCTGGTGCCTGTTCTAATATTATATAGGTGCTCACGTATTCGCTCTCTCAGCATTCTATTCGTCTTGCCGACGTAGAATGCAGAGCACCCTTCACACCTAGCTAAATAAATCACATTCTTTGTAGAGCAGGTACCATTCACATAAAACTCATACATTCTCTGAGAAGTAGGATGTATGAATACATGGTCTGGACTAATATAGTTGCAAAAATTACATCTATTACAACAGAGTGTACCAGTAATAGTATATGTGTCAAATTCTATCTGATTCTTCGGGTAACATAAGAGTCTCCTGAGGTTCTTTTTGTTTTTATATATGAACCTCGGGGTATCTCCAACTATTTGTTCAATTTCAGTGTCAGCTAACAACACTCTCCAATGTGACCTAACAATATCTTTGATCATTCCTACGTCTGTAGTGTAAAATAGGGGATAGGCAATATTATTCACAATCTTCTGTTCATGGTTCCTCTCTAACACCTGCACTGCTTGTCCTGTAATTTCATTAGATGGGCACTTGAAGTAAGGTGCTGCACTGTCCTTTCTAAGAGCACATATATCCTGTATACCTTTTTGGATATCACTGCTCATATAACCTCGTTGAGTGAACATCTCACATAGTTCATCAATTTCTTTCTCAAATCCAATTTGTGTTGGGTTGTACCTGGAGATACGTATCGCCTGTCCTTTGACTATATTCTCATATACATACCCCGGATGCATGCTCAATCTATGTAATAACACATTCTTATGACAGGCTTTCCTATAAACTCCTGTATTAACCATCCCATTAGATAAACGTTCAACAAACACATCTAAAAATGGGATCTTGGTTCGAGAGAATTCATAAGTGAACTTCAAATAATCAGTACATGAGTTAAGTTCCTCGACAAATAGGGTTAGATCCATGGACGTACCTGTCCATAAAAGGAACAGGTCATCCACAAATCTCCTATAAAAGGGGATAAAGCTCTGATATCTAGTCTTTGAAAATAAAAAATTACTCTCCCATTCAGCCATAAACAGGTTGGCGTAGCTATTGGCACAAGATGTGCCCATAGCCACGCCATCCCTCTGTAAGAAGAACCTACCATCAAAATAAAAGATATTGGACTCTAATACTATTTCCAAAAACATCAACAACAACTCTACTTTATTATCTAACATAGTTGTTTCCCTTCTGATGTAATCACCAAGCATCTTGATCCCTTCAGTGTTAGGAATAACTGTAAATAGGGATTGTATATCCATCGTCACGAAGTAATATCCATCGTCCACCAGAAAAGCCGGGGGGGGGGTAATAAAAGAGAAAATAGAGTTTGAAGAGTAAGCATCAGAAAAGAAAGGATCTTGAGAAAGGTGTTAAGCCAAGAGAGATCCAAAATAGGTCTCCAAGTGACCTTCTTTTGAGTAACCAGGAACATCCTGGAATAAAAACCCTATTCCACATGGGAAGGGGGGCAAGTCATATGGTCCCTTGGTTCAACAGGGACCCTACAATCTCTGGGAAATGAGGAAGATGCTCTAGAGGAGGTTGTGGAATCTCATAAAAGGAGGGAGAGATTTCCATACCATGAAGTAACCCTGACAGATGATAGAAAAAAATCCATGAGTTTGAAGTGATGAGACACCAGTTTAGAACACAAAGTGAGAGCCAAAGGGGCAAATGAATCTGGTCTAAAGGTGGGGGGAATAAACTGTCAAAGAGAAGCAGGCTTATCAGATAAGGGAGGCTTCTGAGCTACAGATATCTGAGAAGCATTAGCAGAGGGGGCCCGGCTCCCACCCCTCCTGCCCTTAGAGGCCTGGTGGGTTTGTCTGCAAACAAAAGAGATCTAGGAGGATAATTACTCTGGAACTTAGGGATAGAAGAGACAAAATATGTTTAAGGTCTTGCAAGGCTTTGCCCTTCTCTTGAACAGACTTAAAGTCAGCGCCAGCAGTCCCAAAAGATGAGTCTTATCCAAAGGAGCATCCAACAACTTGGCCTTAATGTTCTCAGAAAGAGACTGGAGACAAAGCCAAGAATAACACTTTGTGATAGACTCAAAAGCTGCAGCCATAGAACAGGCATCAGCAGCATCATAGCTACACTTCATAGAGTGGTGAACCACTTGAGAAGTAGAACCTAAAAAATATAAGGCAGAAGACTTCCCATCAGAATCAGGGAGGGCAGAGATAACCTGACAAGGCTGAGCTACCAAGGCCAGAACATACTAGGTCATGTGGGTGTAGTAATTTATAGCCCTAAAGGCCAAAGTAGAAGCAGTGTAAACTTTCTTGCCAATTCTTTCCATGGCCCTGCTATCCTTATCAGAAGGCAAAATTTTGGAAGAGGGTAAACGTTTAGAAGGTTTGTCAGAAGAAATTGATACCACAGCAGGATCATCTGAAGGACATTTAAATAAAAAGAGACAGTCCTCAGGAGCCTTATAGAATCTATCAGGTTTCTTAAGAGCAGGAGGCTGAGAATCAGGACACTTGAAAGCAGCAATGGAAGTATCTAACAAGGCAGCCAACACAGGAGGCACTGCTGATGGTTTAGGAGTATCCACCTGAAGCAACTCATAATATTTTCTCTGAATATCTGACACTTGAGAAGAATTCAACTTAAAGAATGCCATCATCCTAGCAATTGTGCCCCCAAAGGACAATTCCTTGAAAGGGGACTCAGGTCAAAAGACTCCTCTGCATCAGAAACATAATCCAAAACCGAAGGCATCTGTGAAGAATAGGACAAAGACCCCTCACCAAACAAGGAATCTTCATCCAAGGAATCTGGTTCCCTAAACTGTTTAGAAGGGATAGAGGTCCAAGGAGGAGTTGGTACTGAAACCCCTTGAGGAGGCTTTAGTGCCATTAAGGCAGAGAATAATCCCTGAGTAAACTCTTGCCATCCCCTTTGAGGATGCATAGGACAAGGTGAAACATGCTTCAGTTTTTGTCTTTTCTTAGAAGGAACATCAGCCCTAACAAATACCAGAGGTTCCAACCCTTGGTGAGATTCGAGAAGAGAACCTGGAACTTCCTCCCTGACTTATATCTGTGGAATCACTCTAGGACTCTCTGAGATAATCAACCATGGTTCCCCCCTGACATCCAGAGCAGACACCTGCAAAGCCTCAGAGGACGTGCAAAATGATGGATTTATGCCGGCAGGGTCATGGCAGAGGAATCCAACATAAACACTGAACAATGTATAGAGCTATTACCTGCTTCTAGAGGGATGTCCGGTGGAGGTTGGACAGCTAAAGAATCCAGCCATGATTTACTGGCCTTCTTTTTACCAAGTGGGAGAATCTCATGGATTCTGCCATGGTACCCTAGGCTAACTGTCTAAGTCATTGGTTTTCACAATTAATGGCCAGGGAAGACAAATGGCTTTGGAGTGTCTTAGGCACAAATGCCTTACAAATACTACAAGATGTATGGTCGTGGGAAGCACCCAAACAAAAAAAGACACCATCTGTGATGATCCTTATGGGAAATCTGCCTCCTACACTAACATTTTCCCCTCTTGGATGACATGAACTCTAGGTAGTGATAAAAAATACAACACTAAGAAGTAAACTTTAAAAGACAAAGTAAAAAGAAAAAATAACCCCAATGGGGAACTTATCTGGTGTTCAGTCAGAACAGCAAAAAACATTCAAAATAACTGGGAACAACAGCATTCAAAATGGCAGCAAAAGAAGTTCTGGGTAATTGTGTCCATGCGTCCCTTTTATGCTCTACGTTCCATGCGAGGAGCATAAATGTGATGTATGGTGCAAATAAGATCCTTTTCAAGCTTTTCAATCCTAGCCCAATGACAGACTACCCAGGATGGGACATCCTTTCTTTCAGGAATACTGCACAGTGATACAGAAGGACATATTCCATTTTCTTAATTTTTACTGGTGTTTTTATTACTTTCCTCTTCATGTAAGTTACTTTAAAGCTAGGACTGTTGTGTTTTAACAGATTGTCTTGAGACTGTAACATACTTTTAAATGGAGCATGCACTGTTTCTGTCAGTTTAAAAGAAGTGTTATCTAAATAATAAAATATTTTCTGTGGAGAAATTGTGTTTATTTTAACATTGTAGGGCTGCCAACTGGCAAAATTCTGTTCCAGAACACCATGCAAGAAGGCCTGGAAGACAGATGCTTTTTCTTTTCTTTGGACAGGAATATTTCTGTATGCCTTTCCACCCTTCCAACTAATTTCCAGGGTACTTCTGAAGATTCAGAAGGAATCCCCCAAGACTGCTGTGGTGACTCCCTTCTCTGTCAGGTTACCCTGGTTCTCCCTTCTTTTGGAAATCGTTAGGGACAGTTACCACAAGATTCCTCACAGAATGGATCTACACACACAAGAACAGGGGTGTTTGATACACCCAGACATCAATCATCTTCTTCTTAATCAATAATTTCTGCTTAACTCCTGGATCTGCTCCTGTAATGACCCCACCTGAATTGTCACCATCTCTGACGTTACCCTACTTCCCCCTTTTACCATTGTTGTCCCCTCATCTAATTCCCTTATTTTTTGTGTAACATAACCATCTGCTCATACTATTCCTTTACCACTAACTGTCCTCCAGTAAATATCACTTGATCTCCTATCTCTGATACTCCTTATGAACCCTAGTCTTCTTTTAGCTTAATTATGATAGGATTCTTAAGCTGACGTCCTTCTTCCTTAACTTCTCCTTAATCCATGTCATCACAATTATTGCATTTTGTTCCTTTTATGTTACTATTGTATGTCTCAAATATTGTACGTTTCTTTTTTTTAGATTTTTACTATGTATAATGACAAAGCATTCATTTCCTCCAAATGTTTAATTATCACTGTATTTCTAACTTTATGTAATCTGGAGCTTTTCTCCTCGGGTCTCTGCTGAAAAAGAGCATGCTGCCCAGCCAGACTACCCCGGTTAACAAATCTCAAATAAATAAATAATTAATATAATCTTTAGTTGACTGCCTGGATGATAGGGTCTTAATTCTTTTTAGGCACTTGTTTTCTGAGGGTGTGCAGCAGGTACTAATGGAGACAAGAAAGCCTGCTACTAGAAAAATCACATATTAGCCAATGGAAGAGGTTTTCTAGTTGGTGACAACAACATAACCAACAGCCATTCAGGGCTAGTTGTTCTCTGGTTTTACAGTATTTGTGGAGTTACTATCCTATGGCATTTGTTATTCCTCTGTCAGGGTTATACTTATTTCCTTGTTTCACTTGAAAGAAAGTTACTGTTTGTCATTTTTGCATTTAAGTTACCTGTAACACATTGCATTTAAGTTACCTGGCACTTGCTCACTAAAGCAATTATATAAGTCAGCACTAAAAAATTAAAAGCACTACACCCTCACAAACTCCCCTTGAGTACCTTGTTCCCCATTGGCCCTTTTTTCAATTATAAAGGAATTCCCAATACTATTCTACCATGTCCAAAGGTCAGTTGTCAATCTCCTCTCCGATCCAGCTGGTGAATCTGGGAATCTTGAGGCAATGCTACAACTGCCTCATGTACACAGAACACCCTCTCCTCCTCCCAACAAATTCCAACACATGTGAGAGATGCAACCATATAGCCAAACTGGAGGCTAAGTTCTCTCAACTCAGTACTGGCGTAACCAGTCAGGAGGAGAAGGAAACCACACTCACTACAATTCCAGTCTCACATAGACCTACCACAACAGCAAACCAAACACATAAACACACAAAAAGATACTCAGAGGCTCTAAAAAAAAATCTGCCTAAGCAGCAGAGACCTCCAAAGCAGACACCCAAGCAACCGCTACACCAAAACAAAACACGTGCAATACATAGCTCACAAAGCCAGTGTGCTGAACAGTCACAGCCCTTAAGGCTAAACAACACACCTGATACACTTGTAATAGGTGACTCTATCGTCAGGCACACTGACATCCTGCTCACCAGGCTGAACAAGGAGAAGGTCACGGTGAGCTGCCTGTCGGGCGCTAGGATCCGCCACATAACACAAGCACTCAGGTCACTCCAAGGCAAGTACAAATATGACTCAGTCATTGTCCATGCTGGTGTGAATGACCTGAGATTACCTCCCTGGACTACATGAAAAGAGACATAGAGGAGCTCTCTGAGCATGTAGCCCAGGCCGGTATGACCCTGACCTTGAGTAGCATCTTACCCTCACCAAGAATGATGCCACAATATGAAGACAAGATGATCAATTTCAACAATTGGCTTAAGTATTGGTGTCATTCAAAGGGGATCCAATGCCTGTCAGCCTGGGATGACATGCTCGACAAGCCACAATGCTTCGCTAGGGATGGCTTGCACCTGTCACCCCTGGGCTTTCGGATATTGGCAAAGGCTCTTGCTACCCCCATAGTGCCTTTTTTAGGCAAGGCTCAAAAGACAATCTTACCTCCATAGGTATCACAAGGGATAAGAAACTAAGAGTAATGCTACTCAATGCCAGAAGTCTAAACCTCAAGATGCACGCACTCGAAACTCTCCTTAGCATGGAGAACATCGATATCTGTGCAGTAACAGAAACCTGGTTCAAGGCTCCTGAGAGCACCCCAGCACTACCAGGTTATACCGCATACCATGCTTTTATTCCCCAAAACTTGGACCGAACCACAAAGGAGGGAGTATCAATATTCGTCAAAGATACCCACACCTCCAGGTTGGTGGCACAACACGAAGCATCAGAGACTATCCATGTGCAACTAACAGTGGGTAAAACTGCCTTCGAGTTTATAGCCTACTACAGACCACCCTCCCAAACCCAGGAACCCCACTCGGCCTTCCTGAGAACACTGGAAAATATGAAGGTCTCTCCAAACACCATTATATTGGGCGACTTCAACTACCCAAACATAGACTGGGAGCATTACTCTAGCTCCAACACCCTAGCCCAAAGATTCCTAGAATTTATAAACTCAAATGCTATGTAACAACTTGTTACCACTCCCACAAGAGGGGAAAACATACTGGACCTGATCATCACCAACATGGGGACTTTATGCTCCAGACCAGAAGTGTATCCCTCACTGGTAAGATGAAATCATAAACTAATCTCACTGGATATTCACATCCCGACCCCACCCCCTGCCCAGAAAACCACAGTGAAAATCTTCTCTAAAGCAAATTTCACACTCCGCAAAACTGAGGTGGAATCCTTCAAAGCCCCCAGGCCTCTGGAAAATATGGCCCAGACTGCAGAATCCTTTATAAACGCATTCTATGAACACCTTCAGGAATGCATGGATCATTCAATCCCAAATAAAACCAAGACCCAATCCTCCAAAGGCAGACGTCCTGTCTGGTGGACCCCAACCATAAACAAACTATACAATAGAAGGAGGAAGCTACTACATGATAGAGCAAAATCCCAAAAAGGGAAGGCATCTCTGATCAGTATTAGCAAAAAACTATGGGCACTCATAAAATCATCTAAGGCCAACTTCGAGAGAAAAATTGCACAGGACACTAAGGATAATCACAAGGCTTTCTTTAGTTATGTTAGGAACCTGGGTGGGAATTCCCAGATATGCTCAGAATTAGTCCAAAATGACAAAAAATACACCGAACCCACAGACACTGCCAACATCCTAGCTGACAGGTTCAGTGCAAACTCCCCCCCCCACCAAAAGGGCAAATATCTATCCCAGCAGAGTGCTGCCCCCCTGACATCTCAGATGCTCAGGTAAGAGCCGCCCTCTCCAAACCAAAAAACACAGCATCAATGGGACCAGACGGTGTCCCGGGCAACGTCCTACATGAACTCCAAGAAGAGCTAAACCCAAACATAAAATTATTGTTCAATCTCAGCCTTACTACAGGATATGTACCCAAAGAGTGGAGTACAGCAACAGTGGTCCCTTTCCACAAAGATGGTGCCTCAACAGATCCTGGAAACTATCGCCCCATAAGCCTGACTAGTTTGGTCTGCAAAGCTATGGAACGGATCATCATGGACCTCATAAATAAAGATATTGGGGAACTACAGACACTGGATCCTACCCAGTTCGGCTTTGTTAAGGGCAGATCCTGCCTCTTAAACCTGGTCAATTTCTTTGAAACAGTCACCAAGGCCATTGACGAGGGGAAGGTGGTCCACACAGCCTATCTGGACCTCGCAAAAGCCTTTGATACAATACCCCACTCGGGCATTATAGATAAGCTCACCAGCTTAAATATAAACCCCTATGTCACTAGATGGGTTGCAAACTGGCTCAAGGACAGAACCCACATGGTTAAAATTGCTGGAGCCATGTCAGACTCCAAACCAGTTACAAGTGGCATCCCACAAGGCTCAGTCCTGGGACCTCTCTTGTTCGGTATATATTTCTCAGAGGTACAGGCCAACATGGAAGGACTGTGGCTGACCAAGTTCGCAGATGACTGCAAACTGGATGCCATAATCGACTCTCCAGCTGACACAAGCATCCTCCAAAAGGGCCTCATAGAAACAGACAACTGGTGCCAGAGCCATGGCCTCAAGCTAAATGCCAAAACGTGTATAGTCATCCCCTTTGGCAAAAACAAAGTGCCCACAAATTACCACATAGGTGGTAATCCATTAAGTACAGAAGAAGTAATTAGGGACCTGGGGACCCAAGTTGATAGCAATCTCTCATTTGACAACCACATGGCCAAAGTGGTTAGAAAAACATTTTATATAGCCCACCTAATCATGAAGGGATTCACATCTAGATCAGGGGAGGTCATCATGCCTCTTTACTCATCCCTCATCAGGCCCATAATTGAGTACAATGCCCTTTTGGGATGTACCTTACCAGACACCTGCAGCAACTGGAAAGACCCCAAAAGTACCTCACCAAGAGGATCAAAGGGCTCAAACAGATGCCATATGCTGCCCGGTTAAAGAAACTCCAGCTCTACTCAGTGGCATACCGCCTGCTCAGAGGCGATCTGTGCCTGTTGTATAAAGCCATGTTAATGGACATGCTGCACCTCAGAAAATCCAAATCCCATCCAGCTACGCTCGAGACTTGAACCTCAGCACTGAAATAAATAGGACATGCTGGAGGGACATATTCATAACCCAGAAGCTCCCTTCACCCTGGAATAAAATCCCAGTCCAGGTTAGGCAGAGTCCTTCATTGACTCTCTTCAAGATTAATCTTGATGGGTGGATGGGAGATTGTAGGTTTACCCCGGGTATCACTTCTGTGTCACTGTTAGACGGAGGCACAGTATACTAACCTCGAAAAAGGGCATAGCAAAATTAATTTAAAATGGGTGGCGAAAGCCAAACACACTCTGGCTAGGCTTATAAATGCCCTAGAGCAGATAGCCTAGTATGAACCTATGAACCTATGAACACACTCTCTCCACTTACTGCTACCACACATGTATCTTCTCACTAAATGCATCATTTGATATTTCTCATCTCAGTAACTCCTACACTTAGCCTTAAACATATCTGACGACAAAAAACAAAACAGTTGACAATCTGTGCATTTGATACAATGCGTATAAATTATATACATGTATAAAATTATATAACACTTAATTGAACTGCACAAACATTAATTTAAAATACATTCATCTTGGTAGTTCAAAATAAAACTAATCCAAACAAAAAACTGTAAAAAAAAAAAAAAAAACAATAAAAAAAGGAAATAAATAAATTTATTTTCTGACCATTAAACGCAAACCCTAACAATATTGCCAAAACAAATTTATTTAAATAGTGATACTGTTAGGGAAAGGGGTTTTCATAAATTAATGTGTAGGG
The DNA here is from genome assembly GCF_019279795.1 of Protopterus annectens. Lineage (NCBI taxonomy): Eukaryota > Metazoa > Chordata > Ceratodontiformes > Protopteridae > Protopterus > Protopterus annectens. Next base: position 1,242,304,002 of record NC_056732.1, on the reverse strand, counting down.
TTAGGGACAGGAACATGCTTAAGGTTAGCATGCATGAGTAATGTGGTCTGGGAGTTTAACACACAACCCAGCTTCACCTTACTCATGAATGCCAACAATGTCCCAAACCCTAACACTACACATTAACTTACAAAAACCCCTTTCCATAACAGTACCACTACCCAAGACACTCAGACACATGTGCATTACCAAACACTCACAACCCTGCATCTATCCTATAACCTAGCCCTTACTCTGTCCCTAATTTGCAAACACTCATGCACACACTCAACAATATTCATTAACACCCTGTTAAACAAACTGGTGTTTGACAAACTCAGTCACCACTCCCAAGCACTGGCACATGTGCATCACACACAAACCACAAAAAATGTCCCCCAAACTAGCCCTAACTCCTAATCAACAAATGCACACACACACAAACACACACACACACACACACACACACACACACACACACACACACACACACACACACACACACACACACACACACACACACACACACCACAAAAAACTATCAGCTAACCTCACCCTAACTCTAATCTTAATTAACAAATACTCCTCACCCATACACACACACCACTACATCCATCCTCTTACTTAACCCTTACTGTAACCCTAAACCACAAACACTTACACACATTTCCACCCCAAAAACTTTCTTTACATGCAATTCAAAATTCCCTACTTCTAACAAATACCGCACTCAAAAAAGGCTGCATTCGACATCTTTCCCACCCAAACAGTCTGTTGAACAAACTGTTATTGATAGACTGTCAGGCATCCATATATATATATATATATATATATATATATATATATATATATATATATATATATATGGATGGGTCTACTTTGTTGTTGTTGTTTGTCTTTTGGCTTTTCCCAGTAAGGGGTCACCACAGCGGAACTCCAGTCCGCTAATGATTAGCAGTAGATTTTTTTTTACGAAACACCGATGTGCCACCTCGATGCCCAACCTTCAACGAAGGCACACCCATTTACACACCCATGTCTTTCAAATGCTACCCAACTGTGAGGAGGACATGCAGACTCCACACAGAAGGCACTCCCAAGCCCAGCCGAGAATTGAACGGGAGAACCTCTTGCTGTGAGGTAACAACGCTACCGCAGTACCACCGCGGCATAAAGGATTTAAAGTTAAAGTATCAAATTACCACTTCATGAAATCCCACATCATTGAGACACATCGCCAAAACTGCAGAACATTGAACACCTGGAACAACAAAAACTTTCCATGGGAAAAGAACCTCTTGACCACCATGGTGAACTTTGCCCTTTCCCCCACTGTAGTGCGATCTTGGAGATGGTATATTTAGTTAAGGGTGTGTGTGTTTGTGTGTGTGTGTGGGGGGGGGGGAAGTAGCCCAGAACAATAGAACTAACTATCCTTCCTGTCTCCTGTCTGTCCTACACATACATGTTGTAGAAGGATACCAAGGGGACAGCTGTAGCAGATGTTCACAAGATGATACGTCAGCATAGCACTATGCCCACTGTCACCTACACCCTGCAGTAGGCCCCTAGTAATGCTGTATGTGAAGCTCACTCTTCATCTATACAGCCTTTTGAATATTTGTGTTACCTTCTCCAGCTGTACATATGCACATCTGTCCAATCTAATGAACGTGGTTACAATTGAGGTACCCCAATGTCCATACCATATCTTATAATGTCTTCCTCTCCCTGTACAAACCTGTATTGTTGTAATGCAACCAATGTAATGAAGTGTTCACCACTGATAGCCTACTGTGTCTAATCATCACTGGTCTACAACTATGATCACTCCTTTTCATAGGTATATTCATGTCTTCCACAGGTAGCAGAGGGCAGAGGTTAGAAAACTTTAGCAGACCTGAAAATGATATCCTGCAATAGAGTTTAAGAACTGATGAATGGCTGTTTTAAGAGGGTAATGAGTTGGCAGATTTTTAAAAATTCCCTACAAAGGACTCTACCAGAAATATTGGGTGAACAAATGGCTGTAAGTAAGGAAGTTATTCTTTTGAGCTGGGATACAGAATCAGAATTTCTTAGACATAGTAAAGCCTTATTAAAGTTAATTCTGTTGGCTGCCAAAAAAAGCAATTACTAGAAAATGGAAACCAAAGTCTACAGCAACTGTATTTGAGGTACTGAATATTATAAAAGAGATAAAAGAACTGGAAGCAGGATCTTTAGAAAAGAGGAGCAAATTACATAGAAGCAAATAGAAATTGAGGGAACAATAAATGCATAGTAATGTTCAGGGAGAGGGAGTAGACAGGTTTAAGGGAAGGCAGGAATTCAGCAATTTGTTGTTATGTTGGACTGATGATAGTAGCAAAGAAAACACGTGATGCATATTGTGTTTTACTGGAAAATGTTAAAATGTTTTTTTTTTCTGTTGATGTATGTTTGCCTATGTCTTAAGTGATAATTTAATAAAGATGTTTAAAAAAGAAAAAAAACATGAATGGCACCTGCTGGAGAAAAGTGGTGCTCACTAGACCCTACAGGACCACGTGTGGGACACAGAGGTCCATGACATTAATGCTATGAGTGGTCAGAATCACACAACACAGCAATGTCATGCACTTGTCAATGACAGGATACAACAGGCCTCAAAAAAGGCAAGCAGAATAATAAGAGACAAGTTGGCAAATAAATGGGGAGGGGGTGCAACTTCCAGTGCAAGCTTCACAGATAATGAGGCATTCTTAACATCCCTGCATGGACCTTTCAAGTGTACCTCATTTCAGGTTTTAAAAAGTTCATGTTCCTTGAAAGGGTCTGTCATGCATTCAGCGTTAGAAAGTTTTTAACTGATATCTATGGTAAATAATAATGAATCATATTAATTCATTAAAATATCTTTTTATAGGTAAAACCAGCATATTTTAACCATCCTATGTCCTTCCTAGTCAAAGATGTTAGTAAGCTGTTAGTATGGGTCCACATTTTGCCCATTTGTACCACATTATGGATGCTAGTGTTCCTCATTTTGGAGATGGAAGGTTAAGAGCTAGACAATCAGGGCACTGGTATAATACCTGGAGGTGTGGACACAAGTTCTGAGAGTGGGCAAACCCCACATTACTTACAGGAAGAACAACCAGGTTAATAAACATACCACAGTTATTATAGAGCAACATTACACAGAGAGATCATAGGGAGAATATTAATACCAAGGCAGAGGTTCCCCATTGGTATATTGGACATTTAGGCACAGAGGAATATTACCACAAGTATATGCATGTTTTATACCTGCAAGTTTCCACATGCCATTTGCATGCACACTATATTGCCTCAGATTTTTGCTGGGGCAGTCCGATTCATTTTGCTGTACTTTGCATTGTACATTTACAGGCCAGACCACTGTTATGTTGACACCTGTAGAGGGTGTGACAGGATATCATGCAGAACCTGCTGATGACTGTCACACACATGCACAAACACATTGAATTACAGTCTCAGAACACATTGGTACTGTATATCTCCCTCATGGGTGACCCTACAGCAACTGCCTTGGGTGAAAGTGTAGCCTCACCCACACCTGACCTAAGGGAGGCATGGTTCTATATTACAATGTCAAAACATTGTAATATCGAACTCCTAAACATCAAACCGTATTCATCAAAACGCATTTACGCGAATCGATGAATATTTCCAGGGCAAAGATGTAGTTGGCCAACTACACGGTGTTGCCCTTTTCCCCGCTTTAGTGTGATCTCAGAGTTGGTATATTTAGTTAGGGGGGGTGTGGGGGGCACATCTCCCCATGTGGGGTGGTGTGGGGGTGAAGCCCCCCACATGGATGGGGTTGTTTTAGGTTAAGTTAGTTACGTGGGACTGCGGAGCAAATGTTTTTTGTACTGTAAGTATTCATCAGCTCATGTAAATGTGTTTTAATGAGTACAGGTCGATGTTTAGGTCGTCGATATTACGACGTTTTGACATTGTAATATAGACATGGGAGGCACAGCATGTTTGTATGTTATTTTGGCCAAAGGGTGGCTCTGCTGTGCCTGAGATCACCACTGGGTTCATGTAACAAATGAGTCACTGCATCTGATATGGATATAATAACTTCACAGCGGCCTACCAGGGTTCTTGGTGCAACCTGGTGTCCAAACCAGTCCCCAGTATGTGGCAGCAGTATCAATCAACAGATGTCCATGGCTGGCTATAATCCAGAATTAGAATACAGATGCCCATGCTAACAGTGAGACAACAGGTGTGCTTTATGGCTACCAAGAGAATGTTACAAGGGTTCCAGGAGGCAATGAAGTCCAGGGATGATGCCATGATAGTTTACATGAGGTCTATGGTGACACACTGTGCCATGTCCACCTCCATGCAGAGGACAATGAATGGCATCCTGATTGTTCTATTGGTATTGCTATTTATGAGCAGGGGTGTGTGCATACTCAAGGTGACAATCTAGGGAGGCCACTGCAGAGATCACAGTCTGCTCCTGTGAGAATAGAAGTATCAGACTCTGGCACCTCATGTCATGGGCAGCCATAACGGATCCCTGTCATATGATAGAAACCTCATTTGACTGAATTGCATCTGACTGAGACCAAAAGACTGAAATTTCAAAAGACTGAAAGTCAGTTGACTGAAACCCATAAGACTGAATTTCAACATACTAAATTTTAAACTGGACCATATAAAACCAGACTAGGTTGGGGGCTATGCCCCCCACACCCCCCTAACTATATAACTCCAGGATTGCACTGATGAAAAAGGCAAAGTAGTGGCAGCATGTAGACTACTGTAAGGTAAGTGAAAGGTATATGCCCTTTTCCCCACTGTAGTGTGCTCCTGGAGTTAGTATATATAGTTAGGGGTGGTGTGGTGGGCATAGCCCCCCACCTAGTCTGGTTTTATATGGTCCAGTTTACAATTTAGTATGTTGAAATTCCGTATTATGGGTTTCAGTCAAGTGACTTTTCAGTCTTTTGAAATTTCAGTCTTACAGTTTCAGTCAAATGCGTTTCAGTTAAATGAGGTTTCTATCATATGATAGGGATCCACCATAACACAGAGCCTTCAGAGTCAGGTCATCTCAAGGGCAGATTCCATACATATCACAGTCGATCCAGTACTACCACATCAGGGCCATAGGGGCCAATAACTCTACAATATCCAGCCATCACAATGACCACACAGCACAGTCACGTCCTGGCTCACCCCACCATGTCCACAGAAGAAATTTACAACACAGATGTCCTTTTCCATTAGAATCATGGCTCCACCTCCATTGACCTACAAGCCCTGCCCCAGGCTGTGTTTCCAGCCATCTGTCAATATGCTCTTGGCAGTTGTGTAACTGATGAAAACTATGACCCACACTACTCTTCCACCAGGGTAGTGTAAGTGCAGATATCTGATACACAATGTAACTTGACTGTATACTGCTCAGCATAGCCTTTAAATAACAATACATGCGCTATTTTGTTTTGTGTGGCATTACACTACCACTGTGTACTTGTTAGAGCTTATACACATGAACTACATGTTGCCACATCACCAGTGCTGCCACATACACTGCACAATAACATTGGGGGGGGGGTGCTGCCATGAGTTGTTATCCATCAGCACCACTGTCATCATTGCTGAAGGGATGTAGGTATGGTGGCTGTGACAAGGCCTGATGTTATGGGTCATTGGTTCCTGGGGCTTGTGTTCTAGCCTGCCTGCTTCCTGGCAATTATGTCATGTGACATGCAGCATCCTACAAATAGCTTGCAGGATGATGCAAGAGAATACTGTCATGCCCGAGATGTGTTTGGGCAGTGTTACTGGGATTATGACAGACCAAACATTTTCTCTATGATATACCTGGTCTATGCATGGGTGGTGTTGCACTACATTTCAGCCTCAGTGTTTAAGTTCTTTATGGGCATCATTAACCAGGGCTTCATGAGTATCCAGCATTTTCTGAAACACAGTAGAAATATTTTGAGGTGAGACATGGGTACATACTGTATGTCACTGTAGATAAGCGAGACTACTCATGTGCCTGCATTTGCCTACTACGTGGCCCTGTGGAAATTTACTCTGCAGAAAGTAGTGATACAGATAACTTTTATGCTTTATGTAGGAATCATGGGCACTGCCAGGCTGCTTTGCAGACACACTAATCATCAGCCCCTGTGCATTCCATACTACCTAGTAGTTGATGTTGTGGGAATCCTTTCCTGTGCATATACCTAGGCCTGTGGATTCTGTGTGGGGCTTTTATTGTCACATATGTATAACCTACAGCTCCCAATATTTTGAGGAGATGGCTGATATTGTAGAAGCCACACATGATGGCAGCTCTCTCCCTGTACACAGATATACTCATCTACATGCAACAGAAATTTATCAAGGGACATCCTGAATATTCTGCAGACCAATACCTATGATATAGCCAAGATGTTCCCACTTTGTTTCCAAAAAATCTCTCTAGCTAGAATAAAAAGAAATTCACAAGCCATGATTCTGCTGGTATGGGAAGTCTTCACCTTCTTCCAAATCCAGTTTGTGGACCGTACGTGTTAGTTATGTCTGTATAATATTTCTGTCCACACAGTACTGGACTGTCAGCTGCTGGTCAGGTATCTGATGCTATGTTACCCTCTGCCTGGTAACATTTTTGATTGTGCCACCTGCCATCATGTCACTTTCCTAGAATGAGGTTAATAACATTTACAGGCATCAAATGCTGCTAGACTGTAGCCTCTGCTACTCCAAACATGTTTGCCAACTGCAACTCCAGAAATGTCAATATTTTTCTTGCCTTTTTACTCAGATGCAGCTACTTGCATGCCTTCACACTTGATTACTATGAATCACAACCTGCTTTCCCAGACCCTCATTTGCATCTTATTATGCATTCATTAGAATGTGCATCTTCATTTAAATGTCATTAAACAATCATTTGTATACCCTTACTTACAGCTCAAGTGCAATGCATTCCGAGGAAAGCTACAAATTTCACATAGAAGTGAAAACGTTCTCTCCTTTGCCTTAACAGTGGTGACTCCACTTTTCCATTATTTGATTGGCTTCCAAATCACAATTATAGCCAAATAGCAAAGAAAGAAAGAATGCCAATCAGAGAATGCCTTCTGGAAGAGACGCAGCTAATCAGAATGCCCAGTAGATATGATACTCTGACTTCAGGATAAGCTATTAAGCCACTCTCAAGCATGGACAGAAAATTAAAATAACCTGCGTTCATCTTCCTTTGCCCTTCTAAATGTGGCTAAGGGTAATCCCATTTAGTGAGGGGAAGAAAAGCAAAATGGGACTTAAAAAGTAACTGCAAAACGGTATTTACAAGGAAGTGTGTGTGTGTGTGTGTGTGTGTGTGTGTGTGTGTGTGTGTGTGTGTGTGTGTGTGTGTGTGTGTGTGTATGTGAGAGAAAAGGTATGTGAGTGTGTGTGGCTGTCAACCTTTTAGCCCAAGAACTAGAAACAAAGGCAAACAACTAAATAGGGACAAAGCTTCTAAATCAGAGATTATACCTAGACATTTGCTAGAATAACAGCTTTTGCATTTGCATGCATTTTCTGAAGGATATGAAGTCTGAAACCCAAAATGTTTATTTTATTTTTTATTTTATTTTCAGTTTGATTACCGGGGAAGTCCACTGGGCCAAAACATAATGTTAAAGGTAAAATACATATATAAAGTTCATACAGTCAGGAAATGCAAAATGCATAAAATGTACATCATAAAACACAATTAACAGATAATAGAGAACACAGTTTACAGGTATTTCCATTCAGCGCAGCATGATCAACTGTCTGTAATATAAAGATCTGAGGTTTCTTGTGTTTTTACATTAGAAGGGGGGCAGTTAGCATGCAGATGTTTTAGTTAAATGAGGTAAAACAACTTGCTGTGCAGACAATAGAAATACTGTGATATTTACATACTTGGAGTCAAGTGAGAGAAATTGCTTAATCAGTGACTGTCAGCTTAAGTCTATTTTAGGAGAATAGAAATAATAGTTCAGGGGTAATCAGTGACTGTCAGTTAAGTCTATTTTAGGAGAATAGAAATAATAGTTTGAGGGCAGAGTGGAGCAAGGAGTATGGAGAGCTCATTTGGGAAATTCCCTTGAATTTAGGTAGGGTGTAAGCAGGAACATTTCCGTTTGGATGACAGGTATGAGAAAAGTTGGGTCTTGAACGTTTCTGAGTTTGGTATAGTCCTAAGTGAAGGAGGGAGAGAGTTCCATTTCTTACCTAGAGAGAAAGAGAGTAGAAGCTGGCCAGCAGGACATTTGGGTTTGTGGATAGAGATTAAATTTTGGTGTTCAGATCTCAGAGATCTATTTGGGATGTATGGGGGAAGGATGTTTGTTAAGGCTGGGCATTTATCTGGGTAGAATATTAATTTGTGAGCGGTGGTTAGTTGAAGATAGTCTAGGTGGTTAGAGAGTTCTAGCCAGTTCAGTGATTGTAGGGTAAGGCAGTGGTGAGTAGAGGTTTTGGATTTAGTTGCAAATTTAGAGATCTTATTATAGCAAATTTCAAGTTTTGAGGTGTTGGAAGAAGACAGATTAGTTAGAAGAGGAGCTCCATATAGTAAAGAAGGTAGAGGGTAGGTAGTTGCCAAGGTATGCCTAGAGGAGTTGGAGAGAAAGATGTTATTCCTATAGAGTATACCTAACTTTTGGTGGGTTTTCTTTATGTTTTGTTGTATGCAGGGACGTTGGGAGGTGTACGCACTGTACTGATTTCAGTACAAATTCTTTAGAAGAGGGGGTAGCTGGGGTATCTTTTTTAATTAATGAAAAATTCCAATTGGCCCCCTTTATTCCCAATTATTTCCCGGCCTTTTTAAAAAAAAATTTCCACAGCAATTTCCACTGATGTCATCATGTATGCGATGATGTCAGCATCAAGAACAGCCTGTCGGAATTCGGCTTGAGGGGTGCGACTGCTGAATCACTGGCTTGTGTTTATGTTTGGGTAGCAGCAACATGTGTCTCGGACGTCAGGTGCAGCAGCTATCCTAAAGGTAAGTGCAGAGCAGCAGAGACTATGGGTGCCATCTAGTTTTATGTATAGTGTTGTCAGGTTTTATTTTCTATATTAGTGTTGACATTGATATTTGGTTGCTTTCACTTGCCTTTAAAGCATATTTATTGTTGCCACTTGCCAGCTGTATTTACTCTTATTGTGCTTCCAGTTGTTTAGCAATGCTAACGTAATGCCTGATCGCAGCAGTTGTTATCTATTGTTCGAGCATTAAATTTGTATGCATTTCGGTATTTTTAGATGTCAGAAATTGATTGGTCAATTCTGCCTTAAATCCGGTGACAGAACTGTTTTAGTGCTTTACTTTTGGAGGGATTTGCTCTGTCTATAGGTATTCAGGCTTAATGGCCCCTATGCAGATGTCGTGTGACTTTATTGAAGGGCTACATTCATGGATTAGTATATACAGTCTACAAATATGATGGCTTCTGGACTGGCGGTTATGTTTTCATATTACAAAGGTAGGTTTATTATGCCCGGATATGCTTTTGAGTGTTTAACATTTTGCAGTATTCTAGAGCTATGATTACCAACCAATTTTGGTCAGATTTATGTATTTTAATCTGTGATTGGGTGCAGTTTTTACAATTATAAATGTAGCCGCGTAAGTTACAGTTTGTGAATATACTTTTTGTTGTTATATGGCTTGCAGTAATTAGTTGCCTAGATCAACTTTCAGCTTAGGAGCTTATGTGCAAGCTGTTTGATATTTTGGTTCTACTTCTACGCATCGTAGGCTAAGTTTTTAATTATGGCATTTTATTCTTTATTGTGGGTTTTTATCCAATACGTAATTGTTGTAGTAGATTTTAACCAATCAGCTATCTTTGATTATGATCTGTTGCTTTGATATTACTATTGTAAACAGACAGCCTTGAGTGAGTTCACTTAGCGTGAGTTTTTGATCATTTTACATATGTTACTGCATTGGTTTCATCTTTTAAGGGCTCTATAAGTTCTCAACATATGGATCGATTTTACTTTTCTAAAGTATAAGGACATTTAGACTTTTAATGGCTAGGTTCACCTAAACTGGATAAGAGATTTAATGGTGATTTTAATGGACAGACTGCAGGAGGGCACCAGGCTCACTTACTACTGTGTGTGTGACTGTAAATATTTGAATTGAAGTGTGTCTGAGTATTTGATTTGCAGGGTCTGCTTGTACTGTGTGCGACTATTTGATTTGCAGGTCCGTTCTGCTTTTTAGTTTCATTTACCACGCACAGCGCATTTGAATTATCAGTTCCGTTCAGTGGATCACTACTTGACTCAGGGGAGAGGGTGTGTGTGTGTGCAACTATTTGATTTACAGGTCTATTCTGATTTACTACTTAAACTCTGCATTTTATTCAGTTACTGCATTCTGCTTTTACTTAAACTCTGCATGTGAATTATTCAGTTCATTGAGTACAGCAGGGCACCAGATCCAATTATGACTGTGTGTAAGTATTTAATTTGCAGGTTCTGAAGTGTCTGAGTGCTTGATTTGCAGCCGGATCTGCTTTAAATTTGTACTGTGTGTGCGACTATTTGATTTGCAGGTCCATTCTGCTTTACAATTTCATTACCACATTTAAATTATCAGGTCTGTTCACTACTTGACCTGGGGGGGGGGGGTGCGACTATTTCATTTGCAGGTCCATTCTGCTTTTCTACTTAAACAGTCCAAATGTAATCTTTATCCACCACTGGCCAGATGCTGAGATACATTTTCTTTGAATGTGGGTTTCAATGCTGTTTCAATGAATGTGAGTTTCAAGGGCAGAGAAGTTTTAATGCTAAGTCTAGTTTCATTGTGAGACTGCATTGCTTTGTTTAGCAGATATTTATTGGTGTTTCTGCTGTAAAATCAAAATAAAACTTTTCTGGTGAATCATTTAGGAATTAAGTCACTAAATAATGACAGACATTAAGTTTCATATGTCATAACCTTCAGAAAATGCATGCTAAAGCAAGACCTGTTATTCTATCAACTGTCTTAAGTTTATACAAAATCAATTTTTAGTACTGTCTGTATGTTCCCCCAATATATTTGGCCTTTTCCAGATTTCCTGCATTAAGAGGTTGAGAGGTATGTGCAAATAAATCACTTTATAGAATTAGGAATATCCAAACCTTTCAACTGTCCCCAATTTTGCCTCAAAATGTTGCTCTCCCCCTAATAATCCCTCAGCAAAATAGCAATTTTGGAAGAAAACGTGGAGGGCTTACAATTATAAATAACTGTAATGATCAGAGTTATACATTACTTTTATTTCAGAAATGCATGTAGATTCTCTAATTTTGTCAGCTGCTCAAGTTAACAGTGCTAATATTAAAAAGGGGTCCCTTCTTTGATAGGTTCCCAGCTGTATTGTGTGGCAATTTTATATTTTTGCATCACATTTTTGGTCTGTTTTTCATAAAATTGTGGTTTTCTGGCAAATTAGTGGCAAATCATTAAGGACTGAAGTTAGAAAATAATGGCAGACATTTGAGTTTCAGATTTCATACCTTTCAGAAAATTCATACTAATGCAAGACCTACTACTATTCTATTATCTTTCTAAGTTTATAAGAGCAATATTTACAAAATGTCCCTATTTTTGGGCCTTTGCCTCAGTTTTATTTATGGGTTCGTTGTTTTAAGAGGTTGAGAGGTAGTGTGTGTGTGTGTGTGTGTGTGTGTGTGTGTGTGTGTGTGTGTGTGTGTGTGTGTGTGTGTGTGTGTGTGTGTGTGTGTAAAAGGTAGGTAGCATACCTCTCAACTGTCCAAATTTTGCAGAATGTCCAGATTTTTGCCCCATATTTTTTGTCTGTTCCTCATAAATTTTGTGATTTTCTAGAAAATCATTGAAGGCTGAAGTTACTAAATAATGACAGACATTTGAGCTTCAGACTTCATGTCCTTTAGAAAAATTCATACTAGCACAAATCCTGTTATTCTAGCAACTTTCTAGGTTCACGAGAGCATTATTTAATATCTGTCCCTGTTTATTTTAGGCTTTGTCCATATTTCTTGCACTAAGAGGTAGGTAGGGTTGTGTGTGTGAGTGAAACACCCTAGTTAGGGGTAGCAGGTGATTAGTAATTTACTCAATCTCAAAACCTGTACCTTAGTTACAGAAAACAAAAGCATGAATCCTCTACCCCATCTACCATGCTGCATTTTTCAAAGAACTGACTTTCAAGTTCATTTTCAACTAACCTAGTTTGAGTGAATCTATATTATATTACTGAAGAGGCATTACAACAAATGCCTCTTCATCGACACTAAAAGAGCGAACCATGAATTACGAGAATGGCTGTAGCTTGGCTGGGGGGGGTAGCAGTTTGAGAGCTGTTAGTACAAATTTGAAAATCCTACCTACACCCCTGGTTGTATGTGGATATCAAATTTAAGGTGTTCATCTATGGTAATGCCAAGAAGTTTTGCAGAAGGGACCACTTCTATAGCAGTGTTGGTTTGGCTTAGGACTTTGAAAGCATTTTTGTCATAAGAGAAAGCCTTGGCAGGAGGGAAAAGTAGTATTTTAGATTTATTTGAGTTGAGAGAGATGGTTTTGGTGCATCCAGTTCTCAGTAGTAGAAAATGCTATTTGGGTTTTAGTCAGTAGTTCAGGAAGGTTAGAGGCGGCACAGACTACAGTTGTGTCATCAGCATATTGGATAACTGCTGTGTCAGGGATGACAGTGTGAAGGTTATTAATGAAGATGTTGAAAAGCATGGGTCCGAGGATGGACCCCTGGGGAACACCGGTGGGTGTTGGCAAGAAGGAGGAGGTAGAGTTCTTCCATCTGACAGCTTGAGATCTGTCTGATAGGTAACTGGAGAACCAGGATAGAGTATTAGGGGAGAGATTAAGGTTGGCGAGATGAAAGAGAAGGTGTTTATGGGAAATTATGTCAAATGCTTTAAAGAGATCTAGCAGTACTGTGGATACTAGTAGTCCAGAATCTCGGGCTCGATTGACTGTTTCTAGGAAGGATAGTAAGGCAGTTATGGTGCTGTGGCCAGGGTGGAAGCCATGTTGGGTGGGTGTTAGGAGTTGATTCTGGGTTAAGAAAGGCATAAGTTGGTGGTGGACACATTTTTCTAGAATTTTAGATATTGGAGAGAGTAGGGCAATGGGGCAGAAATTGGAAATATTGGTGTTTTTGCCTCCTTTGTGAAGAGGAAGAATGTAGGCTGAACGCCAAAGTTTGGGTACATATGACTCTTTTAAGGATCTTTTAATTAGGATACTGACTGGGAGGGCAATGCCATCAGCAGCACATTTGAGGAAGGAGGAGGGTAGGTTGTCAGGGGTATTAGAGCATGGCTTTAATTTGGATATGAGCCTTTTTATAATAATGGTTGAAATTGGTTTGAGGTGGAAATGAAGGGGACAGTTATTAGGGTTGTTGGGTGTTGAAGAATGAGAGTTGTGTGGATTGTTGTTTGGGAAAGTTTTGGTTAGGTTAGCTATGGATTGTGTAAAGAATGAGTTGAAATGTGAGTTCAGTTCAGTGTCAGTTATACTTGGTTCAGTTTGGTTAGTTTAGCTATAGATTCTGTAAAGAATGAGTTGAAATGTGAGCTTAGTTCAATGTCAGTTATACTTGGGTCAGGGCAGGGATTATTCCTGGAGCCTGGATGGAGAAGGGAATTAACTGATTTCCAGAATTGTTTTGGGTTCTTATTATTGTTGGACTGAAGCTTATTATAGTAGTTTTTTTGTCCATGGTGATTAGTTTTTTTACATGATTGCGGAGTTGGATGTATTGGAACAAGGTAGTAGGCATTTTATTTTTCTGGTAAAGCTTCCAGGATTTGTCCCTGTGGTGCATGATTTGTTTTGTTTCTTTGGACAGCCAAGGAGCAGAATTAGCTTTGACTCGTTTGTTTCTTAGAGGGGCTAGGGAGTTAAGAGCATTTAGGAAGACAGAGTTGAAATGCTCTAAAGCTTTGTCAAGAGGAAGAGTATTTAGGATTTGCCAATTAATTTGTTTAAAAATGTTAGAGAAAGTTGTGGGGTTGAAGTTGCTAAGATTACGAATGGGAATGTAATGGTGTTGATATTGGGTGGGGTTAGCTGAGCGATGAATGAAAGCAGGGAGATGGTCACAAAAGGTGTCTGGGATAGTGCCAGAGAGAAATATTTTGTTTGGATGGGAGACTAGGATCCAGTCTATGATGGATCCTGTGGGGGGTGATTTTTATTAGGACAGGTGGTTGAGTGGATTACTTGGGTGAAGTTGTAGAGGCTAATGGATAGGGAGGGAGAAGGCGTGTGGATTTTATTCCAATCAATATTAACATCACCTAGAATGTAAGTTTCATATTTTATTTCAGTTGAGGCCCAATAAAGAAAATTTTCATGGGTAGAGATGTTGTCGCCTGGGGATATATATAGGGAAATAATGCAGATATTCTTATGTTTATTCAATCGTAGGAGACTTGCTGTTAATTCAGAATTTTTGAATTGTGGAGTTGGGATTTGAAGAGGGATTAAGGAAAGAAGGTTAGAGTAGAATAGAGCAGAGCCTCCACCTTTTTTATTTAATTGGTCACCTCTGTGGATATGGAAACCAGGAGGTAAGATTTCAGAGTCATTGTCTGAATGTCTGTCATTATTTAATGACTCCAGTCCTTCATATGTGAAGAATGTCTGATGAACAGACAAAAATATGAGGAAAAAATAAAAATATTCAGAAAAAGCAACAATAGTTGAAACCTTTGTGTGTATATGTGTTGGGGGGGGGGAGATATAATGCTTTTCACTCTCTGTGTTTGACAGCAATAACTTTACTGCTGGTACAATTTATGTATTTCATTATTCGCTGAATCAAAGTAAAACATCTGAGGAGTACAAGGTCAATAAAGTGGTGATAACTGCGAGGAACATTTCCATTTGTGTGGGGTGGGTGCCTGTATGTCTTTGTGTGTGACTGTCTGTGGCCAGCAAAGCCACTTCATTGACTGTGTACTCCAGATATGTTTTATTCTGATTCCGTGGATGAAGAAATAAATAAATAAATAAATCACACTAGCAGTAAAGTCACTGCTCTGTATGTTGGTGTGAGAGTGTGTGTGTGTGTGTGTGTGTGTGTGTGTGTGTGTGTGTGTGTGTGTGTGTGTGTGTGTGTGTGTGTGTGTGAGCATCTGAGTTTTCACACACACACACACACACACACACACACACACACACACGCGTGTGTGTGTGTGTGTGTGTAAATATCTGTGCCTGCATGAATGCGTGTGTGTGTAAATATCTGTGCTTGCACGATTGCGTGTGTGTATAGGATCTATATTATAACTTCAAATGATTAAAAGAGCAAATGCTCCTTAATCAACCCCTTAAAATCAAAAGCACTAAATCTCGAACACATGGAACAGCAATTTTTTCCCAGGGATATCTGATATATTTAAGTAGGGGGGTGTGGGAGGCATAGCCTCCCACATCGGGGGGGGGGGGGAGCAAAGCCATCCTCTTTATTCTGTGTTTGGATTTTTTTTTGCGGAGTAGCGATTTTTTTTCTCTAGGAAAAAAATTGCTATTCTGTGTATTCAGAATTTAGTGCTTTCAATTTTAAGGGGTCGATTAAAGAGCATTTGCTCTTTTAATCGTTCAAAGTTATAATATAGACTCATGTGTATAGGCATTATTAAATACTTATAGTGGATATAAAAAGTTTATACACCCCTGTTAAAATGTCAGGTTTTTTGTGATTTAAAAAAGGAGACTACAATAATCATTTCAAAACTTTTTCCCCCCTTTAATGTGACCTATAACCTCTACAATTCAATTGAAAAACAAACAAATCTGTTAAGGGAAAAATATAAAAAATAAAAAACATACAATAAGCTGGTTACATAAGTGTGCACACCCTTAAACTAATACTTTGTTGAAGCACCTTTTGATTTAATTACAGCATTCAGTCTTCTTGGGTACAGACATGCCATCAATTAAAGAGACTCTGATTAACCCCAAATAAAGTTCAGCTGTCCTAGTAGGATTTTCCTGACATTTACTCAGTTGCCTGCTACAGCAAAAGCCATGGTTCGTAGAGAACTTAAAAAGCATCAAAGGGATCTCATTGTTGAAATGTATCAGTCAGGAGAAGGGTAGAAAAAAATTTCCACAGCATTGGATATACAATAGAACACCGCGAAGACAGTTATAAAAAAGTGGAGAAAATATGGGACAACAGTGACGTCGCAAAGAATCGGACATCCCTCCAAAATTAATGAAAAGAAAAGATGAAAACTGGTCAGGGAGGCTGCCAAGAGACCAACAGCAACACTGAAGGAGCTTCAGGAATTCCTGGCAAGTACTGGTTGTGTACTACATGTGACAACAATCTCCCATATTCTCCATATTTCTGGGTTATGGGGTAAGATTGCAAGATGGAAGCCTTTTCTTACAGAGAAAAACATCCAGATCTGGCTAAAATTTGCAAAACAATACATCAAGTCTCCCAAACCACGTGGGAAAAAGTGTTATGGTCTGATGAGAGCAAGGTGGAACATTTTGGCCCCAATTCCAAATTTGGAGCAAAAGCAACACTTCACATCACCAAAAGAACACCAGCCCCATGGTGAAGCATGGTGGTAGCAGTATCATGCTTTGCCGTTGCTTTTCTTCAGCTGGAATTGGGGCTTTAGTTAAGGTGGATGGAATTATGAACAGTTCCAAATACCAGTCACTTTTGGCCCAAAACCTTCAGGCATCTGCTAGAAAGCTGAAGATGAAGAGGAATTTCACCTTTCAGCACCTCAATGACCCCAAGCATACATCCAAATAAACAAAAGAATGGCATCACCAGAAGAAAATTAAAGTTTTGGAATGGCCCAGCCAGAGGCAGAGCCCAGACCTAAATCCAATGAAAATCTGTGGGGTGACCTGAAGAGGGCTGTGCACAAGAGATGCCCTCGCAATCTGATAGATTTGGAGTGCTTTTGCAAGGAAGAGTGGGCAAGTATTGCCAAGTCAAGATGTGCCATGCTGATAGACTCCTACCCAAGAAGACTGAATGCTGTAATTAAATCAAAAGGTGATTCAACAAAGTATTAATTTAAGGGTGTGCACACTTATGCAACCAGCTTATTATATGTTTTTTTTTTTTTATATTTTTTCCCCTAACAGATTTGTTTTTTAATTGAATTGTAGAGGTTATAGGTGACATTAAATGTGGGAAAAGTTCTGAAATGATTTATTGTGGTCTCATTTTTTTATATCACAAAAACATGGCATTTTAACAGATGTGTGTAAACTATTTATATCCACTGTACATAACATGCATTTTGACTGAAGGATCATGGCCATGGTACACTTTTCACAAAGTGTGGAAATATGGTGTTCAACATTTTGACTGTTTGCAACACAGTGGCCTCTTAGCAGGTTGAGACCTATGCACCTCTATCCTCGCATCTTTTTGCTCATTGCCCTTTATGGCTCTAGAAATAGCTACATGGCTGTGGTTGTTCAATTTCAGCACAGTAACAAGTTGCCTGCTATGCAAACTGTCTATAAATATTGGGCAAAAAAATCAAGCTAGAATGCATCTTCTAAAAGAAATTCCTTAATCCCACTAAAATCTAGTGTTCAAAAATCAGGCTAAGAGATATTGAATTAACTACAAACTGCCTTGTGTTTATTATAACTGGAGTCCTTCCTGCAAATAAAATACAATCCACTTCCAAAAAGCCAGCTGAAATCTGACTCCTAAACCACAGCCATTCCTCCAGTTGCAGTTAGTCTAGCCTATTTTAAAAGTCATGCTGCATTCCTTTAGGTGAAAGGACTAACCCTGGGATTCAGAAACATGCCTATCACAATAGTGCTGAGGCTACTGCAAAAATGCTGACTTGTATGACACCACCCAAAGGTAATTATGAATTTCACAGCAGGAATCTTACACCTCAAGTCGTTACTAATTAAGAAACCTGTTCACAGACATGGCAGCCTCAGTGGTTAGAGATTGTTTTCTACAATTGCAGCCAGGAATACCATGAAGAGAAGTGTTAAGCAAGAGGAATGTACATGTCTAAGTGCATCTACATGTGATACATAGCAATAATGCAAAGAATGGCTGGAAGCCACTATAAACAGCCAGCATCAATTTTAATATCTATTTTCATACTTTAAATGGGGATTAAATGGTTGTAAAATGTAGCAGGAATAGGGGTAGAGCAAGCACAGGAAAAAATGCAAAGACACAGGAGTGGTAAGAGTGTCAGTGGGAAGTGGAGGATGTTTGCAACTCTTCCACATACACCTGTGTGTATACCCCGTGTTCTCCTCCAGGCTTGTTAGTTACCCCCTGCCTTATGTGAATAAAACATCTGATAATACTACACACATCCCCCCTCCACAAGAATTCTAGATGCACATGTGGGTAGTTCTTCTTACATATAGCAAGGACACATGGGCCTCGCCAGTTCTGCCACATTGATTGTGAAGCTATGTAAGGGTATGTCATGTACGACTCTACAACACATCACACGCATATTTCTTTACAATATGAAGTTGTTATGCCTGAATGTGGAAATACAGGAAAATCAAATTAATTCCCTCAGGCAAAAAATAAAAATGAGATCAAGCAAAGAATGAGACAGGCTTTCTGTCAGTATGGTCAGTGGATGCTCCATTTTGATAGATCTGACTTGATAGATCTGACCAGGTCTTCCATGAGCATGCCTGGTGGGATGTGATAGATGACATCAGTGCTCTCAATGGTTAAAATCAAACAATCAAACATACAATTAAGTTTGAAAAAGGGCCATCAACATAATCAGTGCTATGCACTCTTTGGCAGCCCACCTGGCAGAGGAACGGAGGGTCACGGGAGGAGGTCCACAGACTGAATCACTTTTGACAGAGATGGAGAAGTTCCTGCCATATTAGCATGAGATAAGAGTCCAGATAATTCTGATATCCATGGTGAAGTGATGTGACATTGGTGCTGAGTTACATAAGACAATGTGCATGTTCATTAGTGATGCCCTAGGTGGGAATATTTCAACATGGATTACTAACTGCAATAGTAGTGCACTGTGAGGTGATACAATATACAAGCATGACTTGGTTATACAGGAACATCAGATGTTCAGCTGCAAAAGCCACCTGCCCAAGGTATATCTATTTCCCCATACCACTCTGTTAAATAGCAGTATATTCACTTTGCTGCAAGTATTAGTGAGGGATTCTTACTTAGCTGAGAATTTTTTTTTTTGTGCGTGTTTTCACAGATGCTGTGTTATCGGTGTCCTCCACTGTAATATATAGGCCTGCCCAATGTTAGGGAATTGTCTGGTTCTGATGACAATGTGATGCCCATAACTCTACCCTATTCCATGGACACAGTTTCTGTGCCTTTGCAACTTGTGGGCAGGAAGATGCAGATACATCTGCCTAGGGAGTGATCTTATCAGCAGCAGCACATTTCCTATTGATTGCCACAAGCTCCACAGAGCAAGATGACATCAGAGGACAGCATAACAGTGGCCAAGCATGCCATGGGTGCTCCCCCTTCAAAGCTGAGTGTGTTCATAGCTGCTACCCAACATTTGTTTAGGTCTACAATACTCCAGCAAAGCTAGAAGTTCCACTGAGTGACCTCTTGTATCAGAGGCACATGGGATATATGCAAATGATCCTTAAGAACATCAGGTGTTTCAACTAATTGGTGATTCTGAATGCTCATGACTTGTTTCATTATTTTAATGGCCAAATTCAGGCCAATAAAGCCAAACACCACTAGCTGTGGATATGCATATTTTGGCCTTGTTATGACCTCATCAGCACAGCACAGCACATGCAGAGTGTTTGATTAAGCATTAGAAACACGGGGCTGTTATACCCAGCTGATGTCCATTATCATTAGGGTCACTGTAAAAATATCCCAAACAACAAACTAAAACAATGAGTGAGAAGGTCACTGAAAACCAACCAATAAAAACAAAATGAAAACTCCAGCAAAGCTAGAACTTCCACTGAGTGAACTCCCAAATCTCTTTTGTATCAGAGGCACATGGGCTATATGGAAATGATCCTTATGAACATCAGGTGTTTCAGCTAATTGGCAATTCTGAATGCACGACTTGTTTCATCATTTTAATGGACAATTTCAGGCCAATAAAGCCAAACCCCACTAGCTGTGGATATGCATATTTTGGCCTTGTTATGACCTCATCAGCACAGCACAAGCAGAGTGATATATGAATGACTTTAACATATTGTTTTATTGCCTTTCTTGTAAATAACACCTTTTAAGCTCTCATGCTACAAGTGGAAACCCAAGCATTATAATGCATGTTTATATTTCATCATGTATACTGTATTGTTTGTAAACATTTTTATGGTGTATGTAATACTTTGTGGAGCTTTTCTCCCCAGGCCTCTGCTGAAAAAGGGCACAAGCTCAGTCAGACATTCCAGGTCAACAAATGTCAAATAAATAAATAAATATATACATACACATATACATACATATGTATGTATGAAATACAAAAATACAATTGTGTAGACATATATGTTGCACATAGAAATTTTCTGAGAACCACCTGATGAATGCAGTAAGTACAGACTGTGAAAGGTTGACTTCTTTGAAGGAGGAAAAATAGCAGAAAAGAGTGAGTTCCAATATGTACAAGTAGGATAATAGATATGTAAAACTGTGATGGTCAGTACTGATAGGAGGGCAGGAGGTAGATGGTAGGGAGATGAGTAGTAGGGAGGTGAGGTGAAAGTGAGAAATGATAATATAGACTGAAGGTGAGAAGCACATAATGCAGGATTTATAGGATAAAGCTTGGAATATATTGAGACAGCTATAAGGATAGGAGTTATAAACTAAGGGTATTAAGAGTTTAGGGCTAGTGTTAGGGGGAGGTGTCTAGAAAGTCAGATGCTGTACGCTGCTTGTGTTGCTATGGTGGTCTTAAAGGGAGAAGTGAAGGAAAATGATAGGATGAGGGTGCCTATCCAAGGGATGTAAATGAGCACAGCCATGAGCTGTTAAAGTGTTGTTTTAGTAGGGGTTTGAATTTGTTTAAGGTGTTCTATCTTCTGATGGTACAGAGGACAGAATTCAATATCACTGAAAAATAATTGGAATATACTGACAGACAGGCAGTGTTATATGGCTTTTGGTTATTGTTAATAGTCAATTGTCCAAGGACTGCAGATATCTGTTAGGGGAAGAAGCATACATGAGGATGGAATGTTTGTTCAGTAACTATCCATACATGACCTGTAGTTTGTGCTCACAAAGCACTCCTTCTTCTCTGCATGTTATGGATTGGACCTTTGACCTTCCCAGGACAGGACAGAGCACTTACATGGGCATGGATGTGAATGTTCAGCACTTATATCTCCTGTGCGTGACCTGGACCTGTCCGCCATATCACAACACAGTGCTGCATTTCTGTTGAAGCTATGTCCCAGCACACACACACACACACACACACACACACACACACACACACACACACACACACACACACACTCACACACTCACACACACATATGTATCTATATATATATATATATATATATATATATATATATGTATATGTATATATATATATATATATATATATATATATATATATATATATATATATATATATATATATATATATATATACACACACACACACACACACACACACACACACACACACACACACATTTTCAGTGTCCACATGCTTGCACAATAATGAATCAAACACCCCTCTCATTGGCCATTGACCAGTCAACCCAGTCTCACACACATACACAGCAGTAATCCTCACCCCCCCACCCCCACATACTGCCCATTTTTGATACTTGTCACTGTGGCCCTCTCCACCTGTGCTTACGATGATAACTGTGCAATGCCCTCAGTATGTTGTCACTTGAGTATCCTATATCTGGTGCACAGTGGCCAGTCTATGCATGGAATAGTAGAGCCCAGGTGCAGTTTTTTTCATGCATCATTTTTTTATTTTATATGTTCAGCTTTATTCTGACTCATAATTATGAACCAGATGATGCCTCTTAGCCAGTGCCATGGCATACCATGTCTGCCTCCATTTGGCCCAGTCATCCCCTGCAGCCAGCTCCTCCACAGGCACCTCCTCTGCTGCTGAGTTTGGCACGTCATCCTCCTGAATTTCTCTACTCTGATATAACAGCTTGTGCATCGGGATGTTGCATAATACTGCACACTGCAAAGATTTTTACCACATGTTGCAGGGTTGCATTGCACTTCCAGATACATCCAGACAGAGGAAGCAGGCCTTAATCAGGTAAAAACATGTTTGAAAATGACATGAGTTTGTGGCAGGGCATTAATGCAGCTATTCTCTATCATTGTCTGTGGGCATCTAATTGTTATTAGTCATGGCTCCAGGGCATATCCAGCATCACCAATAAGATGTTCCTTTGGAAAATCTACCTGCACAAGTTGCTGGTATTTATTTATTTTATTTATTTATTTATCTTTGTTAACCGGGTAATGTCTGGCTGGGCACGGGGCCAGTTTTCAGTGAAGACCTGAGGAGAAAAGCTTCCAAAACATAAAATAGAACGAGTTAACAATAATTACAATAAGAAGAAAAACATTCAAAAAACTAAAACTAGTAACAATATTTACAAAGTGTTAGTCAGGCTTGAGATGTTGTACGGAGTAACACAATAGTAAGTATTCTTTGAGTAGAATAAGCAAGGGAAGGACATAAGTTTTCAGAAAACAGTACAAGTTTTATGGTATAAGTTGCAAATGTGCCAAATGTTGTAGTTATGGGCATTACCTGAGTGGCCGTCATATACATTGTGTATTATACCCAATGCATTATAAATCGCTTTGCAGTTGACTGAGTGGTACCACTTATGGCTGATATACCACTTTCATTGCTCCCCAAGTAGGATCATTATTATAATGTGGGTGTAATCTATCTCCCCCAGTTGTTGTATCTTTCTGCTTTTCCTGGTTAGGGGTCGCCACAGCGGAACTCCGGTCTGCTAATAGATTGGCAGTAGATTTTTACGTACCGACTTGCCAGGCCTGATGCACAACCTTCAACGAAGGTACGCCCATTCACGCATGTCTCCACACAGAAGATGCTTTAGCTGAGAATTGAACAGGACAACGTCTTACTGTGAGGCGACAAAGCTACCGCAGCACCACCACCGCAGCTACAATCAATCTATCTCCCCCAATACCTCAGAGAAATGAGATATACCATAAAATGCCCACATGATGTTGCCTCTCTCTCTTCTGTGGTACAGGGAAGCTACATATGATCCTCCACATAGCGCAGCATGGCATCAGAGACCTGGTATTCTTGAGGCAGATGCCTAGGATACACCTATTGTATCTTCCCATTGGTCACTGAAAGGTCCCTAAAGCTTGTCTTCTCAATGCCACATGCATCTTGTTGTCCACAGAGATAGATACTCCATACATCTCCAAGATTGTATATGAGGGTGACACATCTCAACCAGTTTCTGCATGGTGCCTATATCCACACAGTGGTGCTCTACAATTTCTGTATCATGGAGGGCATGATATGATAGGCACAGTGGATGACTTGGTGTCACTGAGAATGACAATAAGCAACAGTATGAATAACATTAGCAAAAAAGACTTCTCATATATGTATGTATATATATATATATATATATATATATATATATATATATATATATATATGAAATGACTAATGAGGTGGCTAGCTAGTACATGTTTTTGGAATTTGTCTCCTGTATCTCCAAATTTGCTATGGTCAACACACCTGGCTGTTGTATCTCTCTGTATGGAATATATACATTTCTGAATTTCTCCACCAAATTGTTTACCCTTATTTGCATCTGGGATTACTCCAATTTTAACACTGTTGTTCATTTCCATTTCATTATACTGCCATTTGCATGTTTTGTAGGCTGCAGAATTTTTTGAATTTTTATAATAATATTCATTTTGTCCTTTAATTGCACCTGCCTGAAATGTGGCTTCTCATTGTGCAAAATTGGCTAAAGTGATGCAGAAACAGTTTCTGAATCTCAGGTCTGGTCCTTTCAGCCAAGAGAAATTGGAGTGTTTTGATAAATCAGGCTAGAACCTATTCCTCTGAAAGATGGTCCCTTTCCCCCATTACAATTTGGCTTTCTCTTACAAACCAGGCTTGAGTTTCATGCCCTTGCTATGTCCACCAAGGTCTTTGTTTCATTGAAACAGACTGTCCTGCATTTATTAATAAATAAAGCCCTTTCTGCAAATGGACTTTAGTATATTTTTGAAAGGCAAGCTAATCCTGTCTGTCACTATGGATTATGTGTGTTTATAAAAAAAGGCTAGATTCTAGATACTGAGGAAAAGGAAGAAACCCTTATATTTATTAATGACTGGAGTCCTTCCTGTTGGTAAAACGTAGCCTGCTTCCAAAAAGCCAGCTACCATCTATTTTGTTAAATACTGTCCTTTCTCTCATTGGCAGTTATAGACGTAAACACATCTGCCTGCAAATTTTCCCTTAGTACTCTGCTGGTGCCCCATCAGTGAGTTCTCACAACTGTCCTTCACTGACAGGTGTGATACATTCAGTGAAGCTCCTGAGATACCACCACAGAGCCTATCCACTAGCCCTTCATATTTTTTGTCCACTTCTATTGTCTTCTACTTTACCTGGTCCTTCCTGTCCTCTGCCTGTTTTCTGACCACATCAACTTGCCTAGTATTATGGATGAACAATTTCCCACAGTTTCTCCAGCCAGCTTGATCGACATAAGCATCCAGAGGCAATGCAGCAACTGCCTCATGTACACTGACAACCCACTTCTTCTTCTCCACACAAATTCATTGTGTGAGAGATGCAGCTATATCAAGAACCTAGAATCCAGGCTCTCTCACTCACCCATTAGTTTATCTGATACTAAGCAGGTTGTCAGCTTGCACACCTCACCTCCTGCACCTACCATGCGGGGGTCCTTACCAAAAACTTACCTAAACATCAGAGACCTCCCAAACACAAACACAAGTACAGTTCACATAATACAACCTCTGCAGAACATAGTACACATAATGTATCACACACCAGTGTCTCACCAGTCAAGCTCCTAAGGCATAACACGAAAACAAACATCTTAGTCATAGGCGACTCAGTTGTGAGACACACAGTTGTGCCTCTCACCAGGATGGCTAAGGAAAAGGTCACGGTCAGCTGTCTGTCAGGTGCCAGGATCCACCATATCACTCACACACACACACACACACACACACACACACACACACACACACACACACACACACACACTCAAGTGTCTCAACACCAGGCACTGTTATGACTCCATCATAATCTATGTTGGTATGAATGACTTGAGACATACCTCACTGGAGTATATGAAGAGAGACATGACTGAGCACTCTGATTATGTGTCTCAGGCACGTATGTCCATAGCCTTAAGCACCATTTTACCTTCGCCTAGGATGATACCTCAATACAATCAAAAAATTATTGACTTCAACAATTGGCTTAGTTTCTGGTGTCATTCAAAGGGGATCCAGTATCTGTTAACCTGGGATGACATGGTTGACAGACCTTAATGCTTCATTAGAAATGGTCTTCATTTGTCACCCCTGGGATTTCAGTTACTAGATAAGGCTCTTGCTACCTCCACAGTGTCTTTTTTAGACAATGTCACAAGAACAAAATTCCCGACATAAAAATCTCTAAAAATGACCTTAATGTTATGCTGCTAAATGCCAGGAGTCTAAACCAGAAACTGCACTCACTGGAAGCACCAGGTTACATTTCTTTCCATGTGTCAGGCCACAAGCTGAAGGCATGAGAACTAAAGGAGGTGGTGTATCAATATTCATTAAAGATAAATACACATCTAGATTGGTTAAATAACACGATTCCCTTGAATTCCTTCAGGTGCAGTTGACTGTTGCTAAGAACACTCTTCAGGTCACTGCCGGCTATAGGACCCCCTCCATGAATCAGGATATCCACTCAGCCTACTTGGATCTACTTGAGTCAATCAAGATACAGCCAAACACCTTTGTTTTGGGTGACTTTAATTACCATCCATTGACTGGGTAAATTATATGTGTTCTAACTCACTTGCCCAAAGGTTCCTGGACTTCATTAACTCTAATGCCCTGGACCAGCTGATTGACATATCCACAAGGGCCTCAAACATCCAGGATCTGGTGCTCACCAACATGGGGGACTGCTGCACCACCCTCAGTGTGTGGCCATCCCTGGTGAGATCTTATCAAAAATCAATCTCGCAAGAAGTAAGTGTAACACAAGACACCCTCTTTAGCAACAACTAGACTAAAAACTTCTCCAAGGCCTATTACAATGTCTTATGTGACAGCATAAATAGCTTCATAGCCTCTCCCCCCACTAATACAACAGACACCTATGCTGGATTATACACCAATGCTTTATACGAGCATCTGTACAATTGTCCCAAGGCGGGACTGCCGGACGGAAAAGCCCCTCAAATCAAAAAAAAAAAAAAAAAAAAAAAAAAAAAAAATTTTTTTTAATTTTCGCGGCGCATAGTAGAGCAGTAGTCCACTGCGACTGCACGCCTATGCGCATGCTCCGGCAGTCCCGCAGTAGGGGACACAAGGAGCGTCTGTGTGCACATTATGCTGGCACAGACTGGGAGAATAATATGTCAGGCTGGACTGCAAACAGCAAGCAGCAGATTTTAGGACAGTCTCGCCGATCTCGGGAAGGAGTTTTCAGTTTTGAATGCAGCAAGCATCCTAAAAACTTACACACAAGGCTTTTTGTTTTTTGTTAGCAGGCTTTATTACAAGATAAACTAAACAAATCTCAAAAAATTATCTCACTAAGCAGACCTTGAAAAATGAACAAAAAATACATGAAACATCTTTAAAAATGTGCCTTGAAAAATGCAATAAAATGCAAAGTATGAAATTGAGTTGTTGCCCATTATAGAGTAGTTAGTTTATAGGGCAATTAAATCATGCAAAGTCCAACTTTCTTACATGTTTTAATTTGTAAATAATAAATGTAAATGAAAGAAAAAGAAAAAAAAAAAAAAAGTATATTTTTTTTAAAAAATCTGGCAGACTTTATTTTTTTTTTTTAATAATTTTAATTAATAATAGTAGACTATTTCAAGCTCAAACTGTATTGTATATTAGGGTACTTGTCAGAAGTATAATTGCTTGGCTACAGATGCATCAGAGCTTTTGTTTGCTGTCTCTCACTGCCCAAGTAAATGAGAAAGTCCGTGGTATATTTTGTTGCTCACAGCTATAGGTTTTCTGGTTTGATTCTTGGTTGGCTGTGCTAAGGTTGACAGCTATGGCAAGAACTGAATTCACTGAATATGTTTGAGGAGATTATACAAGCAATTAATGTGTCCCCCTGTTTTGGGCTTTTGACCCCCCCCAATATTTTTTTTTTTTTTTTTTCTTTGAGCTGCGAAGTTGAGATGCAGTTGTGATTGAGTAGATTTTTTTACAAGCTGACAGCTGCAGGGGAATAGAAGTTTAGTGCTTTGCCTAGTTAATACTATAGCACAATGGATGCTGCCATACTAGAATGTTCTCCTTGGTGAAGATACTAACTATGAGTTTGTTATCAGTTTGCCATCCATTTCCTCTTGCAATATTATTACTAGCTTATCATTTTCAACAGACACTTATTTTTCGATGAAACCATGAAATATAAAGTTAATTTCTTTCTGCCACTGGCAAAAATGTTTTTCTTTTGAATGTGGGTTTCAATGCTGTTTCAATGAGATGACTAGTGTTTGTGCTGTAAAATACAAAATAAAAATGGCTGCAGAGGCTCAACCATTATTTTATTTGGGGGGGGGAAGCAGCAAGCTCAGACAGGCCCAGCTGAACTATACCTCCCAACTGTCCAGATTTTCAAAGAATGAATAAAATGCATGTTAAAGTAAGAGCTGTTCTATCAACTGTCTCAAATTTATACAGGAGCATTTTTAGTACTGTTTATTCAAGGTAGCAGTAATATTAAAAGTGTCCTTCTTTATATTTTTGCATCACATTTTGGTCCATTTTTTTTAAAAAATGTGTTTTTGGCAAATTAGTGACAAAATCCTAAAGACTGAAGTTGTTTATTAGAGCAATATTTAAAAATTGTCCTTATTGTTGGGCCTTTGTCCGGATGTGAAAGAAAGGCAAGGAAGGAGTGTATCTACCTTGGATGGGGAGGACACTGCATAAAGTACTACAGTGGCTTTTCATCTGTCCTATATTTTTGTGCTATGCTTATTACTCAGTTACTTATTATTACTCAAAGTGTCTGTTGCTCTTGTATTGTGTAGCAAAGCACAATGACCATAGCGTAAGCTTGTCTCTAACACATCATATAGAATTTAAAACTTATATACACAATTAAGGAAAAATTGCCAACATTGAAAGCCTTTCTGTTGTTGCCATGCAGAGAATACTTGATTAGATAATGGCTCATTACACTTGTTGTAAACAGAATGCCAATCATGTGTGGTCCATAACCTGTACAGTAATCCTTTAAGCAATGTATCTTGAGTTTGGTCTTTTTGGATAAAACATTTTACAAGTGGGGGCATCACATAGATTTCTACTTTCAGCATGTTACTTGGTACTTTAATAAAGCTGAATATATTATAATTAGAACTGCAGTGCAAGGAGAAGTGGTTTGAGTTGCTTATACTTGATTTTGACTGGCATTCCAGTAATGTATTTAAAAGTAATTTTTTTCATGCCTCACAACCTTTTGTTTCCATCTAGATATTAAGTAAGCTGTCATGCAGCCAATGCATTGAAATATTTTATTTTTGTCTTGATTGGACTTTCATAATGATGGTTTCTTTATGGTTGACCACACCCCTTCCCCTTGACCCCACCCATTCAGCTGTCTCCTGCAGCCCCCCTGTGATTTGAAGTCACCAGCCGCCACTGACAATTGTATTGACTCTGCCATACCTGATAGAACAAAAGCAAGATCTTCAAGGAAAAACAAACCTGCCTGTAGACAACTGTCATTAACAGGCTATACAATAGGAGAAAGAAATCGCTGTCTAAAAGTAAGAAGGAATGGTCTCAAAACTGGAAACACTCCCTCCTCAACTTAAACAAGCAAATAAGACTCCTAGTGAAGTCCTCCAAAGTTAACTATGAATCCAGATTAGCTTCCCTAACTAAGGATAACCACAAGGTGCTCATTAGTTACATCCGTAACCTCAAAGGTAAGGCCCAGATTTGCGGTGAACTTGTAGTTAATGGTACTACATACACAGAACCTGTGAGTATAGCAAACCTGTGAGCTGACAGGTTCAGTAAAAACTTTGCTACCCTGTTCCTGCCACATATACCTTAAAACATCCCTAACAACTGTCCCCCACCTAGCATCTCCAAGGAGCAGGTCTTAAACACCCTCTCCAAGGTCAAAAACACAGCTTCTATGGGACCTGACAACATCCATGGCATGTTCTACCTGGGTTAAAACAGGAATTAAGATACAAAGGCACACAGCTGTTGGAGAATAAAGTGCCTCTCTGAATAAATAACAAGAAAGTCCAGCAAAGCAAACAGATAGGTTGCACACACGGCCACTAGGGAGTTAAAATAAATGTTTTAACTCAGCAAAATAAAAACTGGTAAGCACTTTCATGTCCCTTCAAGACACTTCATCAGACATATACAAGAGTTACATTCCATGCAGTTTAAATACATCACTTCTCATACATCATCAGTCACATAGCCAGTCACATTTCTAAGTTGTTGGACCAGTAACCACTTCATCAAAAACACATAAAAATGCCATTAATGAGAACATGAAATAAAAATATATATAAATATATGTATAACACATGTCAAAACTTATATACATATACTTTACTAGAACTCTAACTAAAACTTAATGTTGACTTATTTCATTCAAAACGTTATGTGCCAAAAACTGCAGTACCTCAAACAGGTCACTAGATGTCTGCATAACCTAAAGTATTTGAATTCAACTATCTAGAGACAAGACCTTGAATAAATTAAATTAAAACATTTAATTTTTACTCCCTAGTAGCCGTGCGTGCAACCTCTCTGTTTGCTTTGCATAAAACAGGAATTAGCATCACCACTGGGCATGCTTTTCAATCACAGCTTAAGCACTGGCTTTGTCCAAATGGAATGGAAAACAGCTACTCTCATCCCTGTGCAGAAAGGGGGTGCATCCACGGACCCTGGGAACTATAGACCCATTAGCCTGACCAGCTTTATCTGCAAGGCCATGGAACAAGTCATCATGGACCTTATTAACAAAGATATTGGAAATCTCCAAATGCTCAACCTCACCCATTTGGCTTAATCAATGGGAGATCATGCCTGTTAACCTTGGTGGACTTCTTCAAGACAGTCACCAAAGGCCTAGATGAGGGCAAATCTGTGCATATGCCCTACCTAGACTTAGTCAAGGCCTTTGACACAATTCCCCCCTCAGGCATCATTGATAAACTCACCCAGCTGGGTATCAACCCATATACTGTCAGGTGGGTTGCAAACTGGTTCAATGATAAAACTCAAATGGTCAAAATAAGGGACTCCACCTCCTTCAGCAGACCTGTGACCAGTGGTGTTCCATAAGGATTGGTTCCCAGACCCCTACTGTTCAGAATCTACTTCTCCGAAGTACAGGCTAAAAACTAAAGGACTGTGGCTGACAAAGTTTGCTGATGACTGCAAACTGGGAGCAATCATTGAAACCCCTAGCGATGTCAACATCCTGCAAGAAGGTCTTACGCAGACTATTACTGGTACCAAAATCATGATCTAAAACTTAATGCAAAAAATGCATTATCATCCCCTTCAGCAAGTGTGATGTTCCTGTAAACTACCATATCAAAAGCAATAACCTTAGCACACAGTCAGTGGTGAGGAATCTGGGCACAGAGGTTAACAGCAACGTTGACTTTGATCACCATGTCTCCAGACTGATAAGAAGGGCATTTTATATTGCTCATCGCATAAGTAAGGACATTGCCTCCAGAAGAAAAGAAGTTATAACTCCCCTGTACTGTTCCCTCATCAGGCCAATAACAGAGTACACTGCTCCCTTTGGTATGTTCCTTGCCAAACACCTGCAGCAATTGGAAACACCACAAAGGTTCCTTACCAAGAAAATGCAGGTTCTTTAAGATATGTCTTATGCGGACAGATTGAAATCATTGTCACTTTACTCTGTGTCATACAGACTGCTCAGAAGCAGCTTGTGTCTTGCATAAATAGCCATCTGACCCAGCTTTAATAGAAATGCTGCACATTTGCAAGTCAAATGGCACACGGGTCACTCACTCAAAGGACCTTAACCTGGTATATGACTTCAACAGAACTTGCTGAAGAGACAGATTTGTCTCACAGAGGTTGCCCCATCATTGGAACAAGCTTCGTATTCATGTTAAACAAAGCCTCTCGTTGGCCCTATTTAAGCATAATTTGGACAAATGGATGGGTAACCGGAAATTCAACCCAGGTTCTACCTGTGTCCTTCTTGGACAGGGGCAATAGGTGCTGATTTTAGTGTCTGCTTGAACCAGACACCCTTGGGAATACAGGTTAAACTTGGCTAGGATTGTAAGGGCCTTGGGACCATTAGTCTAGTAACTTTCTATGATCCTATGATCCAATACTGTAATTTAACCCTATTTTGCAGACCAAGCTAAATTCTAAAAAATACCAGACATATTAAAACAGGCTAGAATATATTCTATGAAAGGCAGTGTTTTCTGTTACAGCCAAATTACCCTACTTCATTTGCAGTCACCACTAAAGGCACTTTATTCTTACACAGACTTTCCTGTGTTAGACATATTTAATGTCTTTCCAGACATTGGAATCTAGTACATTGGCTACATATAGTCTAGAATTTATTTCTTGAAAGATCATCCTTTCTTACATTATAATTTAGATTTGTTTTTTTTTTTGTTTTTTATTCTGTAGTCAGAGCTAGGGTAATGTTCTTTCAACCAAGAGAACCAACTATGTTAAGTAAACACAGACTAGAATTTAATCCTCATAAATTTTCTTTGTAAAAACAAACTATAGTTTAGCCTGTGAAATGTAGTCATTTCTCCCACTATGATTTAGACTTATTTTACAGACCAAGCTATTCCCTTATCCTTGCTGAGATCATCAAGTTCCATTTTTCCTTAAAGGAAATTGTGTAATGTTTATTAATGAATAATGCCCTCCTGGTAAAACATCTAGAATTTATTTCCTAAAATACTACCTTTCTCTCACTGAAGTCTAGTAGAAAAGGCTACAGTCAAGAAAAAAAAATCTAAGTACTTGTATGTTTTGCCAGTGAATGACACAATTGCTTGAAATTAAATTCCTTGATCACAACTGCTTGAGGACAAGATAGAGCTATGACCCACTTGCACAGATGGAAAGAAACATTTTTCAGAGCAAAGTCCCACCTATATCTCCCATGTCAGGGCAAGCCCGTATGTATCCAAACATATTCGTACTAACTTTATGGAAAGGAGAAGCTCTCCAAAACAACACACAGTGGCCTTGCAAAGTGATCTTGCTGTACCTACATTTCAACTATACAACCTAAATTTAAAAGTTGAATCATGAATAATAATAATAATTATTATTATTATTATATATTCACTCATTAAAATGGTTGTAGTAGCAATTACTTTCTTAAGCTATAGAAATATTCAGTTATGTATCACATATACTGGTGAGGGTGCCACCACCCCAACTTCCTTCTTGACAATTTTTAAAACTGGGTGAGTTTTAGCAATCAGGTCTGAGGGGGACAGAAATGTGGCATTATAGGCAGACTTTGAACAAGAATTTCAGCAAAGGATAAGGGAATGGAATGCAAAACTGAAGGCACATGGGATAAAACTAAGTACAGATAAGGCAAGTGCAATGGCAGCAAATGGGTAAATCAAAAGAAACTGAGAATTGAGATAGAAGGTAAAATAGTGGAACAAATTAACATCTTCAAGTACCTAGGAGGGGTGGTTGAGGAGAAGGGAAGTCTGAATGAGGAGGTCAAAGCTAGAGTTATAGGGGTTGCAGTCAAACAGTGCAGAGTGTCAGGGGTAGTGTGTGACAGAAGAATGCCAAATAAGATAAAAAGCAAGGTGCACAAAACAGTGGTGATACCAATACTACTGTATAGTACAGAAGCCTGAGCACTGAAGGCAGAACAGTTGAAAAAGCTAGAGGTGATGGATATGACATGTCAGAGATGGGTGTTAGGATGCACACTGTGGGACAGATGAAGAAATGAGGACATCAGAGCAGAAGCCCATGTAGCTCCAATTGCAGTGAATGTCAAAAAGGACAGATTGCTGTGGTGTGGCACATGTTCAGGAAAGCAGAAGACTAGCTGGTAAAGAAGATGTGGAACAGACAGGAAGAAGGCAAGAGGAAACATAGGCATCCAGCTAAGAGATGGACGGATTGTGTGAGAGAAGATCTGCAATAGTCAGGCATGACTGTTAAAGAAGGTAGGAGAGTGGCACTGAATCAAGAGAGATGGCGACAGTTGATGCAACACCCTGACACCATGTAGAAAATATGAAATAGGAAGATTATGAGGATGAGGATGATTTTTACCAATTTTTATTAAGAACCATGGGTGCATATTAGATGGGAATGTAGAAGTTACAAGTCAAAGAACAAACTCAGACAGGGCTTGCTAATGTGCATCCTGCAGGAGACTCAAGTGAAGCAATGTTTGAGAAACTAGAATTAATCATTGAAGATGATTTGTACTCTTAACTTTGTGCAATCCTACAGTAAATGTATTTCTACTTTAGTGTCTGAGATATGAAAAGAACTATCAATCAAAATCTATTTACAATGTCAGTCACCACAGACTTGCACAAAGATGGATGAATTTTGCTATGGGCAGACATCTTAGGTGTTCTTATTTGACTGGGACATAGGATCATAGAAAGTTACTAGGCTATTGGCCCTGAGGCCCTTACAAGCCTAGCCAAGAATTTAGCCCATGTTCCAACAAATCAGCACCCTATGCCACTGTCCAGCAGGGACATAGATGGAATCCCAGGGGTGTATTTTCTGTTCCCCATCCAGTTATCCAGGTTGCGCTTAAAAAGGTTTAATGAGATACTCTGCTTTACATGGAGAGGGAGTCTATTCCACAAAAGGGGGAGTCTCTGGGACACAAATCTGTCCCACCAACAAGTCCTATTGATGTCACAGACCAGGTTGAGGTCTTGCATGTGGGTTACTTGAGTGGAGCTTGACTTGCGGATATGCAGCAGTCCCATTGGGGCAGGGTCTCAGATTGCTTTGTATGCCAGACAGAGGTCACCTCTGAAGAGTCTGTAGGAGACTGAGTAGAGGGACAAGGCTTTTAGCCTATCTGTGTAGGGTAGATGTTTGAGACCCTGGGTTCTCTGGGTAAGGAATCTCTGTGGTCTCTCCAGCTATTGCATGTGCTTTGTGAGGTACATGCTGAAAGGGGCATTGTATTGAATAATCAGTCTCATAAGGGAAGAATAAAGGGATGTTATGATCAACTTGTCCCTGGATGAGAAAGCCTTACTAATGAGGTGGGCTATGTAGAAAGCTTTTTGTACAACAGAGGCAATATGGTGGCAAAAGTCAGTTTTCTATCAACCTGGGTTCCCAAGTCCCTTACGACTGATTGCATGCTTAGTGTCTTATTATCAATGTGATAATTTGTGAGAACATTATTCTCCCCTAAAGGGATGATGATGCATTTTTTGGCATTCAGTTTGAGGCCATGTTTCTGGCACCAGTCATTTGTTTGGGTGAGACCCTCTTGGAGGATGGCCACATCACTAGAAGAATTGATGAGAGCACTCATCTTGCAGTCATCTGCAAACGTAGTTATCCATAGCCCACTAGATTTGGCCTGCAACTCTAAGAAGTATATCCCAAACAGCAGAGGCCCCAAGACCAATCCCTGGGGTACACCGCTTGTTACAGGTCTACTACTTGTGGTGGATTCCCCTATTTTGACTAGCTGGGTTCTATCAGTGAGCCAGTTTGCTACCCATCTGGTAACATATGGATTGATGCCTAGCTGAGAGAGTTTATCTATTATACCTGAGTGGGGAATAGTATCAAAGGCCTTGGCCAGGTCAAGGTAGGTGGTGTGTGCCATCTTACCCTCATCTATGGCCTTGGTGACTGTCTTAAAGAAGTCAACCAAATTTAACAGGCATGACCTCCCCTTGACAAAACCAAACTGTGTGGGATCAAGTGTCTGGAAGTTGCTAATGTCCTTGTTAACGAGGTCCATGATAATCCGCTCCATGGCCTTGCAGAACCGTCTAGTTAGGCTGATGGGTCTATAACTTCTGGATTGGTGAATGCTGTACCTTTGTGCAAAGGGATGACAGTAGCTGTCCTCCACTTGGCTGGGATGAAGCTGGTACTCAAGCTTTGGTTGAATAGGGTGCCTAATGGTGCTGCAAGTTCCTGCCTGAGTTCATGTAGGATGTAGCCTGGGATGTTATCGGGTCCCATGGAGGCTGTATTTTTTACCTTTAAGAGGGCAGTGATGACTTGCTCCCTAGAGATAAAGGGAGGGGGCAGGTACTGGGGATGTCTTGTTTTACTGATGGGGGGGACAGAGGAGTGAAGTCTTCATTGAACCTGTCTGCCAGCAGGTTGGTTATATCTATAGCATTTGTTTATGTGGTGTCCTTGACCACCAGTTCTGAGCAGATCTGGGATGCTTCCCGTGAGATTGCAGACATATGTGAAGAAAGCCTTATGATTGTCTTCAGTGGATGTGGCCAGTTTAGACTCAAAGTTTGTTTTGGAGGACTTCACTAGTGCTCTTATTTGCTTTTTCAGGCTAAGGAGAGATTGCTTCCAGTTACACACCTGCTCCTTCTTGGTCCTGGACAGCAATTTTTTCCTTTTATTATAGAGTTTATTTATTATATATGTCCACCAGACAACTTTACTCTTCCTTGAGGGGGATGATTTTGTCCTGTCTGGTATTCCTGATTCCATGCAGCTATATGAATGCTCATATAGTACTTTGGTGTAATGTGCCAGTTTCTGTGGAGGGGGAGGGTCTGTAAAGCCGTTTATATCTTCCCTCGGGAGGCTATAATTAGATTTGGAGAAGTTTTTTTGTTTGACCCTAGCTGGGGGGGGGGGGGGTCAGGGGAGATTGTGACTTTGAAAGTGACTGCTTTGTGGTCAGATCTTACCAGGGATGATGACACTGTGGGGATGCTGCAGTGGTTACTCATGTTGGTTAATACCAAGTCCAAGATATTTTCACCTCTTGTAGGCGTGTCAACCAACTGGTCTAAGGC
Organism: Protopterus annectens; assembly: GCF_019279795.1. Lineage (NCBI taxonomy): Eukaryota > Metazoa > Chordata > Ceratodontiformes > Protopteridae > Protopterus > Protopterus annectens. Next base: position 1,242,267,656 of record NC_056732.1, on the reverse strand, counting down.
ATTTGCATTGACAAAATCAAGGAATCTCTAGGCATTTGTGTTTTGGCATGAGTATTTCTTTCCAATCTATGGTTGGATAGTTAAAGTCACCCAGGATCAGGGTAAAGGGTTGAATCTTGATAGATTCGAAGAGGTCCAGATAGGTGGGTAGGCATCTTGAGTCTGAGTTGGAGGCTGTAGCTAGCTATGATTTGAATATAGGTCTTGTCAATTGTTAACTGCACCTGGAGTATTTCCTGAGCATCATACTGTTTGACTAGCTTAGAGGTGTGTATGTCTTTTATATATACTGCAACTCCACCTCCTTTTGTTTTGCTGCCCACAGCTTGGGGTCTGAATGAATGATAGGATGAATAACCTGGTATGGCTGGGGTTCTCTCCGCAGCTTTGAAACAGGTTTCTGTTACTGCACAAATGTCAGCTTCTTCCAGGGTTAAGAATACTTGCAATGAGTGCAGTTTCATGTTTAGACTCCTAGCGTTTAGCAGCAAGACCTTTAATTTAAGTTTTGATGAAATTTTCATGTTGGTAGTTTTGACCTCATGGCATTGCCTAAAAAAGGCACTATGGGGAAGGCAAGAGCCTTTGCCTGGAGCCTGAAGCCCAAGGGAGACAGGTGCAGGCCATCTATGGCAAAGCATTGTGGCTTGTCAATCAGGCTGTCAGGTGCTGGATCCCCTTTGAATGACACCAGAAACTAAGCCAGTTGTTAAAGTCAATCATTTTCTGTTTGTATTGAGGCATCATTCTGGGTGATGGTAGAATGCTGCTTAAGGCTATGGACATACCTGCCTGGGACACATACTCAGCGAGCTTGATCATGTCTCTCTTCATATAGTCCAGAGAGGTACATCTAAAGTCATTCACTCCATCATGGACTATGACAGAATCATAACAGTACCTTTTGAGAGACTTGAGTGCATTGGTGATATGGCGGATTCTGGCACCCGACAAACAACTAACCGTGACTTTCTCCTTATCCATCCTGGTGAGGGGCACATCTGTGTGTCTCACAATGGAGTCTCCTATGACTAATATTTTGGATTTATGTTTAGGTCTTAGTGACTGTGAGACACAGGTGTGTGGACCTTGTGTGGTGTGTGGTGTGGTGGGTAGTGGAATTTGCATGCGTTTATGCCTCGGAGGTCTCTTTTGTTTGGGTATGATTTTGTTGAGGACCTCCGCATATGTGGGAGTGTGTTGTGTAGATCTGGGTGGTGTTTGAGGTGTGGTGTTCATGTTGCCAACCTTCTCAGTGCCAGATATACTTGTTTGTGGGGGAGAGAGCAATGACACTAGGTGCTTGATGTAATTGCATCTCTCACAAATTGTGTTCCTAACTGGCAGTAGTAGAGGGTTGTCCGTGTACATGAGGAAGTAGCTACACTGTCTCAAGATGCCCATATTGACCAGACTGGCAGGAGAAAATGTAGGAAATTGTCCATCCATATTTGTCAGAAACTGAAAGAGCTAAGAGGGTAAAGGGAGGAAGATTTATGAGTAGTACTACTAGATGATAACACAAGTGCTACTAAGTGAAAACTTGTAGCTGGAATATCTCAAAAAGGGTTTAAAACCATGCAGCTAAAGCTTTGGATGCTGCAGACCTGTATTTAGACTATGCTACTCAATTTTAAGGTTAAGAACTCAGTAAGAAAAAACTCACAATGTTGCACAGACTAATCACTTATTGTCAAAAGAATAGCACTTGCAGTATGAAAAACTACAGTTAAACAGCAACGAAATCTAGTAGAATGCAGTTAAACAGTAATGAGTTGCAGTAGATAGCAATGAAATATAGTTAATCAGCAGATTGCTTTGAAACAATAGCTCACAAATCACAACAGCAACAGACAGCACTAATAAAGCAGCAATTCAGTAGAATACTGTCATCAATTTAGTGAGGGTACCAACAAGCAGTAATAAATATAGCAAACAGAAAAATGAAGTAGAAAGCAGTACAGTTTTTTTGGGTTTTTTTTTTGTTTGTTTTTTTAGTAGAAAGTGAAGAGACAGAAGATAATGAGATAATTCAAGCTTCAGAAGCTAAAGGGGTGGGCCTTTACTAAGTTCTCACTATAAACCAGGGGTTCCCAAACTGTGCACCGAGGCACCCTGGGGAGCCATGGCTTCCTCACAGGGGTGTCGCGGAGCTTAGCTGCTAAGCCAACATTGTTGGGGTTACAAGCAGCAAAACATAAGCTGAATCCTGCGATATGTGAAGTCTGAGAACAGGAAAACTGATGTTCAACACACATGACATAGCAACAAACTGTCAAGGCAAATTTACCTCAATAAACCAAAGTAAGGGGATCAATGAATCTATACATGCACCTCTGTTTAAACTAATTCCTAATTTTAACAACCTGCTAATGCAACTCGAGAGGAAAAAAATGCGGTACAAGATATGTGCACGCCCATACAACATCCAACTTATATTTCCATAACATCTTTTTGATTTTTGCCTGTCCCCCTCCTTGTTAAAGACAAACATTAAGTCATTTCAAGTGTCAGTCACTCTCCCCATCACCAAACATGTAATGAATGTAAAATAAGTGTGAAAACAGCTTAATACCTATGTCAGGAGCTTTCTACAGAACTTTTAAAGAAGTGTTAATGAACGATCTGGCAGCCTTCGTGTTTCTTACATGACCTTTTAGCATTCATTTTATTTATGAATATCATTTCTATGTGGAGAGGGGAGAATTATGAATGCAAAGTTTTTTTTTTTTTTAGCAAGCCTAAGTTCTTTATTGGTTTATTTTACCGTTCATTTGCTACTCCTCCTTATGTATAATCTATCTATAGTACACAACGTACGCTTACTGACGTATGGAGTAACACCATGTCTTAGGCTGGAGGTTATACATAATGACAAATTTGACTAAAACTATGTACATTATAAGATACAGAAAATAAGGGGCTCTACTAGTCCCATACATACTACATTTTCTGACCTATTCAGTCTAACACTTTGGGTATACTACCACGAAACGGCAACTGGCCTATTCGTTGTTTATTGGTCCTAGACAGATCTGGTGACTGTCGCATGTCTGGTATTTGATTGGTTGCGCCTATGCAGTTTCTCTTGCATCTCTGTGTATTTCCTGGTCCCATGACATGGGAAAAGAAGGGTAAGCATCTCGCTTGGCTGTTTTGTTTGCTGCAGGATTGTGTTTTGCTAGTATCTGGGTGTGTATCAGGGTGGAGTTAGGAAGACAGTACATCACAGGAAGATTGCTAGTTGTATCATTCATTACTGGGTAAGCTGTTTGTTAATACCTACTGTTTCCTTATTCTTTTGCAAATGATGAAAGTATATAGATAATGTGTCTTTGTCATCCAGGCAGGTTAATAAACTGAAATTAGTATGAGATTGTCATGTTATCTGTAGGTACAGAGCATAGACACTAGGTGTGGAATATCTGGCATGTCATGTTATCTGTAGGTACAAAGCATAGAGACTAGGTGTGGAGTAGCATGACTGCCTTGTTTCGGGGCTTTTCCCATTTATTTACGAGACGTAGGCCTGTTTTGTGTAAACTCAAGATTTTCTGGGCAGAGTGGCATAAGTAACTTTGTGACCTCCCACTGCTGCATAATATACCAGTCTAAAGCTAGATGGTTTATTTCACATTAATTGCATTAATTAATGCAATGCAATTTGTGTTTTCTGTTACACTAGTCTAGTTGGCAAGGATGGAGATGTTAACATCTCTTAACCCAAATATGAGGCAAAAATCTGGACATTCTGCAAAAATCTATACAGTTGAGAGGTATGCTGGACAGAGCCAAATCATAGGGATAGATTTTAAATATTGCTCTTATAAACTTAAAGTTAATAAGGTTGCCATTAGGTTTGCTTACCTCTCAACTATAGTAGATCAGGGTTATGCTGTTAAGCAGAATGTACACTTTTTTTTGGTAATTGTCTTTTTATTGTACTTTTGAGCTTTTCTCCCCAGGTCTCCTAGTCCAGTCGGGCAGCCTCATTAAACAAATGTCAAATAAATAAATGAAATATGCACTTTATGTGGGCCGCGTGCTGGCCAGTCCATGGAAAATTGTCTTACAGAATTTGACGGAGGGTGCCTTGGGAAAACCTGGATTCAGCAAGGGGAGCCGAGAATCGAAAAAGTTTAGGAACCACTGATATAAACAGTAGAATGAGCTTATGTAATGTGACTGCGGGGAGAGTCCAGTATCAACTTTACACCAGAGGTGGGCAACTCAAAGCCACTAAGATTTAAGACCACAACAACTATGTGGGTGGATGGGACAAAAAAACAGTTGCACAAATTACACAGATATGTAGTAAAGCAGAATTGCAGAAAACAATTGAAAATAAACACTTATCTTTTTCCAATATCACAGCAGGGCAAATGGCAGAAGGCCAATCTATTTGCAGCTTTGAACAGCTTGAGCAAACAAGTATAACCGGTTTAAAACACTGGCTATTAAAGGCAGAGAAACAGAAACCAGCCCAATTATCCAATCAAAAATAACAGTGTTGCAGGAATGCTTTCAGCTAGATTAAACCAGACTGATCACTTTCTGCCACAAAGAAAACAGCTAGACCTTTCTAGACAAAAGATTTCACTACAAACTGAAAGGGTCACAAACAGTAACAGGTATTCAGCTCTAACAGACAACAAAAAAGAGACTAAAACCATTTGCACTGATTGCAAAAAACAGCTGCATAGATTACACAGATATGTTGTAAAACAGAAGTGCAGAAAACAATTGAAAATAAACACTTATCTTTTTCCAATATCACAGCAGGGTAAATGGCAGAAGGCCAATCTCTCTGCAGCTTTGAACAGCTTGAGCAAACAAGTATAACTGGTTTAAAACACTGGCTATTAAAGGCAGAGAAACAGAAACCAGCGAATTATCCAATCAAAAATAACAGTGTTGCAGGAATACTTTCAGCTAGATTAAACCACACTTTCTGCCACAAAGAAAACAGCTAGGCCTCCCTAGGCAAAATATTTCGCTACAAGCTGAAAGGGTCACAAACAGTAACAGATATTCAGCTCTAACAGACAACAAAAAGGAGACTAAAAATAGTTGCACTGATTGCAAAAAAACAGTTGCACAGATTACACAGATATGTAGTAAAACAGAAGTGCAGAAAACAATTGAAAATAAGCACTTATTTTTTTTTCCAATAACACAGCAGGGCAAATGGCAGAAGGCCAATCTCTCTACAGCTTTTGAACAGCTGATTTAATAGGTAAATCAGAATGTTGTTTCAACATTCTAAGTTACATGCTAACAGTCCTAATTCTGCCTGGCTGCCCAGAAATCAAAGACTGACAGCAGAGGCAGCTGGGGTGATAGTCACAAGTCAGTGAAGGTTACCTCCAGCTCCTCCTCTTCCTATATATTCCTGTATCTCTGTTTTGGTAGTATTTGATTTAATATGTGGCCAGTCATGCTACTAAAAATAGTGATGGTGGGGAAGAAATTAATTTTCCAAGTCCAGTTCATGTCTACTGATAAGGAAGACAGAAAACACAGGTAAAATAAGTACATACAATTTCATGAAAATCTGTTTTTTTTTTTAATTTTAAATAATTGAGTACATCAATATTTTCAAAATGTTTCAAAACTTATGTAATGAGGTACACAGGGCTACACTGCAGTGAAGCTTCATCATCTTCATATTACATTTATATGTATAAGGAGTCTGGTGGGACAGATATTTGGCAGCTCCATTTCCCAAACTGTTAGTTTGACCTCCTGATTGTGCTACCATTCTTTGCTAACTTATACGTGTTCCTTCAGAGCAGCAGGTGCTTGAAGGCTAGATAATGCTTTTGCCCTTAATGTCAAGGAATTAATCAGATGTTGATTAGGAGAGTGTAATGATGCAGACACATGCTCTGTTAGTGAGTTTGCTGGAGTAGTAGGACAAAATCATAAGACTAAGTACAGAGAAAAAAACATGGTAAAATATGCTATCAGTTATACGTTATTCTGTTTAGATTACATTGTTTAGGTTGTTATAGAATCAACAACGTTTTTTTGTGAGTGTGTAAATACAGATTTTATTATATAACAACCAATAAACATTCAGTAACCAAAGAAACCAGTGTGGGCACTTCAACACCACTCAAAACACTTAAACAAAAAAGTACAGCACTGACGATTTACCACAGTTTTTTGGTATATAGCAAAGAACTCGCTTTGCCTAAAGTACAGCAAATACCAGAAAAGCATTTTCTAAACAGAATGAGAAAAAATATTTAACAACCATGTGTGAGATATATCCAAGGATTCAGAAAGGATTACCATAAGTAGGAAGCCTTAACATCAGTAGTTACCCCTTATGCTAACCCTTTGTAATTCACTGACTTCCCTACTGCTGAGGTTTTTCATTACTCGGAGCATCTGCATGGAGGACAGTTCTGCTGGAAGAGCTGCATGTTAATAAGGCAATCCAGTGGAACAGCCATTGCTAATTAGCTATGTACTCTCCCCTGGAAATGCCTGTGGCTCCTGATGTATGCTGCCAGGCAATTCAGAAAATATCTTGGCTATGCAAATTTCCATGGGTGCTGGAAAAATTTAACACCATGAAAAGAAGACAGTCACACATCAACAACAATGGAAACAGTTGTGGTGCAGTAAGTTCAGCGAAGATGTTGGGAGTGGGGTGTTAGTGTTAGTAGTGTGTGTGAGTGTGTGTGTGTGTGTGTGTGTGTGTGTGTGTGTGTGTGTGTGTGTGTGTGTGTGTGTGTGTGTGTGTGTGTGTGTGTGTATGTGTCTACAAGGTCATAAATTATGTCAGATGAATGCATGTCTGCCTAGGTGGTCACACTAAGGAGTTGGGTAGGGAATCGAGTTTGTGAATACGTGTTGTGTGCATGGGCATGTGAATGAATGACTGAGTGAGTCTGTAGGTTCGATCAACTTTGGGAGGGCTAGTTTAATGTAGGGGGTTTGTGTGTGTGTGTGTGTGTGTGTGTGTGTGTGTGTGTGTGTGTGTGTGTGTGTGTGTGTGTGTGTGTGTGTGTGTGTGTGTGCGTGTAGGGGAATGTCTGGAAGTGTATGTGTGAGTGTATCGGGTGCCTTTTCCAAAGACATGCATGGGTAAGCACTACAGCAGTCACAGGTCTGATAGTACTGGTGGTAAAAAAATGTCATTCAGAGATATGCTAATGAGCCAGTAATGAGGCTTTTCTCATTCCAGTCCTTGCTGTCTCTAAATTGTATGTTCTCACAGTCACATAAACTGACGTACCTGTGGCAGGCAATTTACACGGGCAGCGAGATTCTTTCTGAATCATAGGTATGGTCAAGCCACAAGTTTACATACAACAACCTTCACGTTTCAGCTACATTCAAATGAACAATGTTATGCAGAAAAAGCAAACCAATATAAAGCATCTTTTTTCAAACATCTTTATTTAATTTACACATATGACAAAGGCAATCTTACATTTCTATAAATGAAAAACATACAAAATGATATCACTTTAATTGCAAACAGTTTACATCACAGACACCACTGAAACACCTGTAATTGTAAACATTATACATCACTTATAAACCATCCAGTCATTGTCAGTTAAACATTGTATTTGTCATTCAAATCCTGCCTCTTAAACCTTGTTCCTGCTCTGCATATATTGTTCCCACAATTCACACAATTCACATTTTTCCTATGTAGTTTGCTCCTTCCCTTTTCTAAAGATCTCAGTTCCAGTTGTTTTATCTCTTGTCACTATATTCACTAGTTCTAGGAAAGTCGGTGTAGACTTCGATTTCCATTTTGTAATAATTGCTTTTTTGGCAGCCACCATAATTAGACTCGGCAAGGCTTTATTATGTCTAGGCAATTTCAATTCTGTAGCGTAACTCAAAAATAAATCATCTCCCCAGACAGTCCAACCTGCTCACCCATCATCTCCGACAGAGAGGTATGCAGGGAACCCCAAAAGTCTGCCAGCTCATCATGCCTCCAAAAATATGTTCCCAGCTATCTCTTTCTTGCACATCACACCTCCAGCATTTGCTATCCACCCACCTGAGGAAAAATTCTTTGGAGTTTACTTGGGATATAAAAATACCTGTGTGAACACTTCCAGGCAAAAATCCTAAATCTTCTAGACCTTGCTGCATATTTGGGAGATATACATATATCCTGCTTATCCAATCTCTCTTCCCAATCCTTTCTAAGCTCCTCTGATTGATTCTTATAATTATCATGCACTATTTTATATGCTTTACTAATTATTCCTTTTTTAACAGCAGCCTCTGTTCTAGATTCTATTTAAAACTCTACCAGTGCTGGTCTTTCATTTAGGAGTCCCCTATTTCTTTCTCTTTGCCTATACTCTGATATCAGTCCTTGATAAGGAAGGCAATCTCTAACCTGCAGCTCAAATAAATCATTGGCCTCTCCCATTCTATTACCTTTCCTTTCTAACCAGTATAAAGCATCTTGAACAAAATAAGCTGTGTAGCTGAAATAGCAAAATGATGAGTGTTCTTGTTAGAATAAAATTATCACAATTTTATATATATATATATATATATATATATATACATATATATATATTATATATAATATACATATATATATATATATATATATATATATATATATATTTATTCAGGGCAACACTGTGATGAAATATGAATACAATCTATTTCAAGTAGAAGAAGCAAAGGGCTAGGGATACCCATTGTCACTGAATGAAACAAGATATTAACTCATTAGAGCTTAGTGACACTTCCAGGTGCATCTGCAGCTGCATCCTACTGACACTTCTAGGTGTTTAATACAGCCTGTTCATTTTTGCATTAATAATTTCAAAACCAAATACATTCAAGCTATTGAAAGATTTCATCTTAAAGCTTACATAATGTGCAACACAACTGCACTGATACCTGACCTCTGCCTAGTGCTGCTTAAGAGATATTAATTGTTGTTCATATGCTATTTATATTGTCATAAATTTAACTGTGTGTCAATTACCAAACTCCTACCCCTCCCCCAATAATTGGGACATGCTTATCTCACAACTTCAACTTCACCCTAAAAAGGTCATCACTACAATTGTGATTTATATTCCACCTGGTAATACATCTGCTAGCCTTGAAGACATCGTATCCTGGTGTTCTTCTACATACTCACAACAAACCCTTATTCTGGGGGATTTCAACCTAGACTGGTTCACCTGCATGTCAGAACCACCAAGTAATCTAATAAATCTCCATGGCTACCAGTAGCTGCTCCAAATTCCGGGTCTATATCAGTTCACCGAAATGGTTGAAGTTCGAACACCATATGTTCGAACTTCAAACCACGAATTGCACAAACATCGAAGTCTTAGAACAGTGATTTTTTTTCCCAGGGAAAAAATTGCTGTTCCAAGAAACACACACACAACACAAGTACACCAAAAAAACATCAATCCACACACATATACTTAAAATCCTACATCTAACCCTATACTAAACTGTACATACACTACTACCTATCCACGTACCTTAACCCAAACCCTAACCCTAAGGTCCGTCACTATTGCGCACTCACCTGACCCGCGCCCTAACCCTAACTCACCTGTCCCACCCTAACCCTAAAGGCTGTCACTATCGTACACCCACCTCACCCATGCCCTAACCCTAACTCACCTAACCCGTGCCCTAACCCTAACGTCCACACAATCACACACTCACCTGAACCCAACTTGTAACTTCCCACCACAGTCCTGATAATCGCGAAGCCACAGAAACGGCCCACCAAATTCTTTCCCTGGGAAAGAATTTGGTGTTCCACGGCTTCACGATAAATCAGTGTTCGAACTTCACAGTTTGAACATCTGGTATTCGATATTCAGCTGTTTCGACTGACTAATATAGACCCCAAATTCCAACTAGATGTGATAAAAAATCTAAAAGGGAATCCATCCTTGACTGGGTCCTAACTAACAACCCCACATTGTACCCCCACGCAGGCAGTCTCCCAGACACCTTAAGTGACCACAACATAATATACCTTATATGTAGTAGAACAAGCATATGCAAAACCACTAACTTTATATCCACTAGAAACACAAAAAAATCCTCTTCTGAGGTTCTCAATACTTTACTGTGTAACTGTGACTGGACCCCCACTAAAAACCCTCCCACCTGACCAGGTTGTAGCATATTTCAACAAAACATTTCTACAACACCTAGACACTGTCGTTCCATTGCGCAAAATCAAGGTTAGAACCTCTACAATCCCCTGGCTCAGTAAAGAAACCAAACAAATCCACAAGTCCAGAGACGCTGCCTGGCTTTACTATCAAAAAAAACAAGGAAACACAATGCCTAACTAAGTACCAAGAACTGCGCAACCGTGCAAAAAAAATGCATTAGGCTGGACAAAAGATCCTGCTACATGACATTACAAACTAAATACCAACACAACCCCAAAAAATTTGGGAAAAATGTAAACGAGCTACTAAAACCCACCCAAAAGGCTACCCCCAAACCAACCACCCCTGACACTAAAGTTCCCATCGAAACACAATTTAGCTCCCACTTTGTGAACTCAATTCTATCCTTAGTATCACAGGACAGTTTCTTCCTCACTATCCCCCCCAATAAAACTAATACAAGCTTTACCCTCAAAACAGTTTCCACCACTTCAATCCAAAGCATTCTCTCCAAACTAAAAACCTCATCAACAGCAGCCGACCTTCTCCCCAGCTATTTCTTGAAACTCACAGCAGATGCTATTGCTATCCCAATCTCCACTCTTATAAACAGATCAATTGTTGAAAACTATGTGCCCAAACTCTGGAAAATATCCTATGTTGCACCCATACATAAAGGTGGGACCTCCACTGAACATAATAACTACAGACCCATTGCTTTACTCTCCCCCCTGGCCAAAATCCTAGAAAAATGCATCGATACTCAGGTGCTAAAATATCTCCTAGACAGTAACATCCTGTCTCCTACTCAGCATGGTTTCAGACCTGCCCATAGTACCACTACAGCCCTCCTCTGCTTCACAGACATAGTAAACTGTCTGAAAAACAATGGCCTGCAGGTGTTAACTCTTTTTTTGGATATGTCCAAAGCATTTGACACAGTCTTGCACCAAATCCTGCTAAACAAACTAAACCAATATCACCTATCAAATTCCACTCTTACCTGGTTCCAAAGCTACTTAACTGACAGGTACCAAGCTATGTAATGGGAAAATTCTCTCTCTCATCAGCTGCCCATAACTATAGGAGTCCCACAGGGTTCTGTCTTAGGACCACTACTATTCACAATCTTCACAAATGACCTCCATACCTCCACACAGCATGCATCTATCATTCAGTATGCAGATGACACTACCTTAATCTGTGCTGCACAAAACATTCCCACCCTCCTGCTAACAACTCAACTAGCATTCTCTGACGTTGAAAACTACCTTACCAAAGCCCAACTTATACTCAGTCCAAAGAAAACTCAGCTTATGGTTATAACCAGTTCTAACAAAAACACTGATAACAGTCAATTCACTATCTACTCCACAAATGCTACTCCAATCGCTCCAGTGGCACAGGCTAAGCTATTGGGAAATAACCATAGACTCCCACCTAAAATTTGATAGTCTTCTCAACTTAACTATTAAAAAACTACATGCCAAACTGGAATCACTCTACCATATCAAACCATTTCTTACCAACAACATAAGATCAGCCATTGCTCACTCTCAACTTCTATCCATCCTGCTCTATGCATCTTCCATTCTGACTAATCTCAACAAAACTGAACTAAGCAAAATGAAAGCCTGCTATAACAGAATTGCCCCCTTTTCTGCAAATTGCTCATATAGAACTCATCACTGTACTGCTTTGAGACAGCTCCACTGGCTTGAACTGCCCAACCTCCTAACCTACAGTCAGCTCTGCCTCTGTCATTTGATCTATTACCTCCCAATAAGTGTCCTGCCCTCAAAAATCTAGTACAACATCACTCAGCCAAAAGGCCTCTTAGATCATCAAGCAAACTACTACTAGAAGTCACCAACAGCTACAATAGCTTTGGAGATGCACTATATAGCAGTTCAGTGGCTATAAAATGGAACTCTGTCCCCACTAGCATTCAAAACCCATCATCCAAAGCCTCCTTTAAAGACCTCATCAGGCAACATCTCAAGCAAAGTTGGCAGTGCCATGACTGCTCCCCAGGCTAGTGAAAGTGGATAAGGTACACATACTAAACCTACAGTACTTGATAATAGCTTTCAGTCTTACTCACAAACACTGGTTAATCTACAATGCATGTACTGTACCTGTGTACTATGTATGTATTCTACCTATGTGCCAAATTTCAGCTGTGCACCACAAATCTATGAATTACCCTTATTTTTAAATTAATATTTTTTTGTTTGTTCTCTCCACTGTAACTGTTGATGTGCTGCATACTACTGTAAAAGCAAGTCTTTTGTAATTTGTGTGTATACTGATCATGTCTAAATAACTAAATGTATTTGTAATTTTTCTATGTGGAGCTTTTCTCCCCGGGCCTCTGCTGAAAAAGGACCTTTTCAACTCAGTCAGACACCCCCGGTTAACAAATGTAAAATAAAATAAATAAATATATTTCTAAATATCTCATCATTCAAGTAACGTAAGACAATATTTCACAGCCTCATTTGAAAGCTCATAAATGGACAAAGAAAATGTTGCTGACAGAATGTGTGTGGCTGCAGTGGTTACTGAGATATTCTGTTACTTACAAAATATTATAAAATCAATATTTCAAAACTTACTGTGCTTGTTGTGATTTATAAAACCCAGTTTAATACCTATAATCTAATGAATATTACCACTGCAAAGATCTGTTTGTGCTGAATATTTTGTCATTTATATTTCCTTACTAACTCTTATGGCTGCAAAGATGTGAACGTTTGTTTGAAATGTGAGGCTATAATTTGATTTTGTCTAAAAGCTTAGGATGCAGTCAATGGGAATTAAGAGTACAAACCTCCAGGACTCCATTGGAGTGAATGAGTTAAGCAGACATTTTCCATGCAGCATACATGAGAATCAGCCTATGGTTTACTTACCAGCAACAAACGTATAAGAATGGTGAAACTTAAGGAAGACTTTAGAACAGTTAACATCAGTTAATAGTGGCTCTGATTATCAGCCTTTATTTGTATATTTATATAGGCTCATAACAGGTTACTAAACTAATGGCCCTAGGGCCTTTACAAGCCTAGCTGTGTAAAAAACCCATGTAACCTGACTCTTGCTAGATGGTTGTTGTTAGCAGAGTGATTCTATGATCAGAACTGACTGTCCTTGTCCATAAGGAACATAGGTGCCACCGCTGGAATGAATTTATGGTCACCAATCCAATTGTCAAGGTTGCACTTGAGTAGGGTCATTGAGGAGCTCTGCTTTATATGAAGTGGAAGTTTATTCCAGAGGAGTGACAATCTCTGGGAGATATATCTCTCTCCAACATGTTTTGTTAATGTCACAGGCTAGAGTGAGATCCCTGGAGTGAGTGACACTTGTCCCATTTGATTTGTGGATGTGCAGCATTTCCATTAGGGCAGGGCCAGAGGCTGCTCTGTAGGCCAGGCGCAGGTTGCCTCTTAGCAGTCTTTATGATACAGAATACAGTGACAGAGCTTTCAGTCTTTTCATGTATGACATATTTTGTTGGCCCTGGATTCTGTTCATTAGAAATCTCTGTGGTCTCTCCAGTTGCTTTAGGTGTCAGGTGAGGTACATACAGAAGGGGGCATTGAACTCAATTAGTCATCTGATAAGGGTGGAGTACAGTGGAGTTATAACCTCCTTAGTCTTGCATTCGATGCCCTTATTTATGAGATGCTCAGTGTAAAAGTCTTTCCTTACCACTATGGACACATGGTGATCAAAGTTTAGATTGCTATCAACCTGTGTTCCCAGGTCTCGCACCACTGGGATTGAACTTAGAGGGGTGCTATCTATATTATAATTAGCAGGGGTTATTTCTTTGCCAAAGGGGACAATGAGGCATTTTTTTTGCATTTAGTTTTAGTCTGTGACTTTGGCACCAATAATTTGTCTGTGTCACTTCCTTCTGTAATATGCTAACATCATTGGGGGACTCTACAAACTTGGCAAGCCACAAGCCATCTGCTTTCACCTGAACTTCAGAGAAACAGATACCAAACAGTAGCAGGCCCAGCACAGATCCTTGTGGTACCCTCCTGATAACTGGTCTACTGGTGGAGTTAGACTCCGCAACTTTCACAGGGTGTGTTCTGTCAGTGAGCCAGTTAGCTACCCATCTAGTGATGTACAGGTTTATTCCCAGCTGGAAGAGTTTCTCAATGATTCCTCAGTGTGTCAAAGGCCTTGGCTAAGTCAAGCTAGGCAGTATGTACTGCTTTGCCCTCATCCAAGGCTTTGGTGACATTTTCAAAGTCCACTAGGTTTTATAAGCAAGATCTACCCTTGGCAAAACCAAACTGGGTCGGGTCTAGAGTTTGAAGGCCACCTATATCTTTGTTGATAAGGTCCATGATGATTCTTTCCATGGCCTTGCAGACAAGGTTGGTTAAGCTTATGGGTCAATAGTTCCCAGGGTCGGCTGATGGACCACCTTTGTGCAAGGAGATTACCAATGCTGATCTTCACTCTGCCGGAACAAAACCAGGCTATGGTTAAACAGAATACCAAGTGGTTCTGCTAGGTCTTATTTTAGATTATTTAATATCCAGCCTGGGATGTTATATGGTCTATAGAGGCCTTGTTTTTAGCCTTGAAGAGTGCTTTTATGACATGTTCCTTGGAGATACTCAGTAGTAGACTGGTGTCAGGAATGCCTTGGGATATGGCTGGTGGGGACAGGGGAGTGAAGTTATTGCCAAATCTGTCAGCTAGCAGGTTGGCAATTTTCTCATGTTCAGCATGAGTGGTACCATCCACTATAAGTTTGGCACAGAGCTGGGCATTCCTTTTTAGGTTTCTGATGTAGCTAAAGAGTGCCTTATGATTGTCTTTTGCTAGGGGTGTTAATTTAGACTCATAACTAGTCTTAGAGGAGTTTACTAGATATCTAATTTGCTTGTTCAGGATGTGGAGGATATTCTTCTTCTGTTGAGTAAGTTCCCTCTTATTCTTAAATATCAGTTTCTTTGTTTTGTTATATAACTTATTTATACTAACAGTCAACCAGGGTGGGTTGTTTTTTAGGAAGGCCCTGGTTTGGTCTTGTCAGGTACAGCCAAGTCAATACATTTGTTTAAGTGGCTATATAGGGCATTTTTGTACTCCTCTGCATAGGAGTTATTGTTGGCTGTGCTAGCAGGGGTTTTGAAACTTTTTATATCTTTGTTTAATAGGCTATAGTTTGCTTTGTAGAAGTTTTTTTTGCTTGTGTTGGGGGGGGGGGTTCAGGTCTGATCTTTACTTCAAATGAGATAGTTTTATGGTCTGACCTTACTAAGGAGGGCAACACACAGGGGATAGTGCAGTGACCCTCCATGTTGGTGAGCACTAGGCCTAGGATATTTGTACAAAAAAAAACACAGAGAAAGCAAAAAACACCAACTGCAGAAGCATAAAATCCGAAATTGTTTAATACTCCAGCACCTTGGCTAGCAATCCTTTCACAGAGTTAACATCACAGCAGCACAAGCTATACTTAAATAACAAATATCACTTCATTAATCAATTAACTAAAACAAATAAACATAAACTAATAATTAACACAATGCAGAAAAGCCTTCCAGTCAAGTTCTTTGTTTAAACCATAAGACACCAAAGTGCCAAACTTTAAAATACAGACTCCTTTATATAACAGTTTGTTTTTAAGTACAACATCATCCTTAATCAAAACTTGTTTTAAAATACATGCTTTTAAACTGGTACAAGACCCCAAGTGTACTGCATGAAAATGTGATGCCACAGGGCTATCCAAATTTTGATTCTTAATGTCTCTCACATGCTCTTGTACTCTGTTTTTAAACATTTTTTTGGTTTCTCCTATATAGAAGAAACCACTCCCTTAGACACACAGGAGAAAATAGCCCTAGTCTGAAAGAAAATGCCATTTATTTTGTCAAAAGTCCTAACCACATGAACACAAATAGAGCGTTTACCACAGGGAAATGTACCAGAATTTTGTAAAGGAATAGTTAAAATGTCAGTAGGCATAGAGAACAAATTATGAACAACCATGTCTTTTATATTTCTGGCTCTCTCATAGGAGACAGTAAAGGAATCAGGTAAATTCTTAATCCCAGACTTCCCCTTATGTAAGAATGGCTAGTAGTATCTTAAGATTTTTACTAATGCAGCATTATAAATATTATAAGTAGTGACAAAATATATCTTTTTTTTCCAAAATTTTTTTATTTCAATTTTCCTTTTTCAAATAACAACAATACGGTAACTCAAAAACACAAATAAACAATACAAATACCTATCTAAAGAAAACAGACAAGAATCTTGTTCCGAGAAAATTATATATATATATATATATATATATATATATATATATATATATATATATATATATATATATATACAATATATACACAAGAAGTCACTACATCGTCAAGTAAAGTATGAAAATTCTTATGTTCATTTGGTCTCATAAGGGATAGTTAGAATGGGGATAGTCTATATATAAAGTAAAAATAGAAATGTAACCATTTATTTGTATGTTTAAGGAAAATAGTTACACATATACTAAGAAAAGGGAGAAGATGCAAGAAAGACTGGTTATACTACATTCATTTCTTATTTAAAGGTTAGCTTTTCATGACAATTTGTAAGCAAATTTTATTTGTCAAGAACTACATCTAGCAAGTAATCCCAATAACAAAATATATATTTTTATCACTGATATTCCCTGCATGACTCCTATATCTATTCACAGACTTCATATCATCTGGAACATTAACCACACTAGTAGTATCCCTTCTCAAGCACAACAATTTAGTCAAATAATTAATAATTAATTCATTACTATATCCCCTTTGTTTAAAGGCTATACATGAATGCAAAATCTCTTCCTTGAGAGTTAGAATGTTATTACACAGCCTATTAATTCTGAGTAACTCGTTATAAGGCAAAGCCTTTAAGATATGGGGGGTGGCAGCTGTTACTATCTAAAAAAGGAGTACCATCATCAATTTTTTATGAATTTTTGTAATAATCATATTATCAACAATATTTAGTTCTAAATCTAAAAAACAACATGAATATCTTTTTGTATACAATCAAATTGTAAGCCAAAACAGTTTTCCTGGAGAGAAACTACAAAATAATCCACTAGCCATGCACTGCCCTTACATAAAAAAAATAAATCAATATATCTATTATAAAGAACAAAATACTTATTAAAAAACTCTAACTTATAAAGAAACTCTAACTCAAATAAACCCATTACCAAATTAGCGTACATGGGTGCTTGCATCTGTTGATAGATGCATTTGTTATATTCAAAAAAGTTATGGGTTAAACTAAAATATAACCCTCCATGTTGGTGAGCACTAGGCCTAGGATATTTATATCCCTTGTGGGGGGGGGGGTGCAGACCAACTGTTCTAGGGCATTTGAATTAATAAAGTCCAGGAACCTCACAGCATTCGTATTTGTGCTCATGTAAGTCACCCAGTCGATGGAAGGACAGTTGAAATCTCCCATGACCAAGGTGTTTGGCTGTATACTGAGTGACTCTTGCAAGTCCAGGTAGGCAGTGTGCCTCTCCTGGTTCATGGTGGGGGACCTGTAGCTGGCAATAATGTGTATTTTACCTATGGTTATTTGGATCTGGAGTAGCTCAAGACAGTCATACTGTTTTACCAGTCTTGAGGTGTATTTGTATTTCATGAAGATAGGTACACATCCACCTTTGGTTCTTTCACGTTCATTTTTGGGGTCTGAACATGTGAAAGGCATTGTAGCCTTGTACAGCCAGGGTGCGCTCAGCAGCTTTGAATCAGGTCTCAGTGACTGCACAGACAACAGCATCTTTCAAGGTGAGGAGAGCTTACAGGGTGTGCAGTTAGGCTCCTAGCATTAAGCAGCATGGCCTTGACTTTGTTGCTAGTGGGGTTTTTTTACATCAGAAGCTTTTGTTATTTTGACACTGCCCAAAAAAGGCACTATGGGGTAGGCAAGTGTGTTTGCCAGTATTCAAAAGCCTTGTGGAGACAGGTGAAGGCCATCTCTGGCAAAGCAGCGTGATCTGTCAACCATGTCCTCCCAGGATGACAGCTACTGGATCCCCTGGAGTGACACCTAAGCTTTAACTGGATTATTCAGAGGGATTGTGGTCCATTTTTGAGCACTGTCGGAGTAAGTGACTTACTCAGAGTGATGCATTATGCAAATGAAAAATGTCAGAATCAAACTCTAGTCTACAAAATGAAGCTCCTTAGGACCTCAAAGCAAACACATCTGCAGGTTGTGTAAAGGGGAAATGCCTAATTGTGATCCAGACACCTTGAATTCTGCAGTTTATCTACAACTTCACAGATATTCCATCCAGTTCAGAATGCCACTGATGAGCTTAACCCCGGTTAGCTATAAATAAGGAAATTTTTGCATACAGGTGTTGTAGCTAACCCCTGCAAGTAAATGATGTATTTGGATTGGGGGGGGGCATGTGAACAAAACAATGTAGTATGGATAAGGAGGTGCTGGCACTGCCATAGTCACATGCCAGGTGCTACTCACCCATTTCCAGTCTTTTACACTGTGGAAGCACTACTACACCCACAGGACAGTGCTTGTTTGCACTACTGTATAATAGTTCTATGCTGTCATGCTAATGAACTCTATTATAAGAAATGTGCAACACTATGCTTTGCACAATTGAATGATTCATGACTACATTACCGCAACCAGTGACGAAAGAGGGTTTTATGTTTGGTTACATTAACTGGAATAATGTTATTGTTATTTTAATTACTTCTTGCGATAACAGAGTTGATTTTTTTTACATAAAAATATTGTATTCAATGTTCCCCTTGCTTAGTTTATGAAATGTGCTACTTTTATTTATTTATTTTTTTTGTTGTTTTTGTTTACCAGGTTTGTCTTACTGTACATAGTCAAAAAATCTCTCCTCAATAAAGGCCTGGAGAGGAAAAGCTCTGACAGGCTATAATATAAGCAAAACTTAACTAAGTTCTTCTTGTCTTTGGTTATGTCTATACCTCTCAACCTCTAAGCACAAGAAGTCTGGACAAAGCTAAAAATAATAGAGGGGACAAAGTCCCAAATTCAGGAACAATTTTTAACTACTGCTCTTATAAACTTAGAAAGTAGCTAAAATAATAGATTTTGCATTATCATGCATTTTTTGAATTATATGAAGTCTGAAACTCAAATGCACATCATTTAGTGACTTCAGTCCTGAATGATTTGTCAGAAAACCACACATTGCATGAGGAATACACCAGATATATGAGGCAAAAATCTGGACAGTTGAGAGGCATGTGTGTCACCCATGAATAAGCATACTTTGTACTAATTAGAATTCACAGTGCAGAGCCTGTAGTCACTATATCCAGCCCCAATACTGCTCTGCCACAAGGCCCCATCTCCTTAATGTTTTCACTGAGAATTTTGACATTGTACAATAGCCTGGTTCACTACATCTGACCCTGTTACTACAGAAGCTCTGCCACAAGGCCCAACTCCTAATGTTTCAGTAAGAATTTTGTCATTGTATAATGTAAGAAAATTTAACATGAAGAACCTTGCTGTGGATTAATGTAATTTAGTCAAATACTCATCTGCCCAGTGTTGAAAAGTGGCTGTAATTTAACCTCCTCTGTTGGTCAACAGATTACACTGTATATGTCCGTTACTTAGGCTCACTCGCTGCCAAGTTTCTGCATTCAGGAAATGAAAGGAAATCTGTTCTTCTTTGTCCCTCCTTGCTAACTGCTTTGTAATGACTATAAACTGATTTATTCTCTGCTATTATTTGACCTGAGGGTGGTGCATCTATTACTATCCTTTACATCCCTCCTGGTGACAATATAGCTATATTGGAAGATATCTTCCATTGGATATCCATAACAATTCCAGAAGAAAAAACACTACTGGGTGGAATGTCAATTGGTTGGACATAAACTCTAATTACCCTACATCTAGCATAAGCTTATATAGTTTTACACAACTAATTAATAGTCTCACATATTACAGCCAGACATCAAGTTCCCTATTAGACTGGATTATAATATCAGGCCATAGCAAATACACCACAGGTACAATGTCAGAATTTCTAAGTGATAATCTTCCAATCTATACACCCAGACATTTCACACATCCACTTAAATAGCATGTTTATAAAACAACATGCAACCTTTCCAACTTTAGCCTAGAAATGTTCACTACTACACTATCTATTAACTGGAACATCATAAAAATTCTCCCCTTGGGTGATGTTGTAAATTAATTAAATACAACTGAATATCCTAAATAGCCTTGCACCTCCTGGAAGGAATAGACTAAAAACAAATAATGCAATTTGGCTATCCAAAAATAACAGAATGCTAATGAAGGATGGAGAAAAAGCATGAAAAGAATGGCAAAAATATAAAACATCACAACATCTTGAAAACTTCATAATGCTCCACCTTTGTAATAAAAGCAAATAAATGAAGATAAAAACTATACAATAACTTTCAGAATAACAGTAAACCCAACCCTACAAAATTCTGGACAGCCATTAAAGAAATCTTGCATCCCAGCCAAAATTCATCCCTAACCCCTGCCCCAATAATTCACCACTGGAAACCGCAATACAATTCAACTCTTATTTCAAAGACAGTATAGGATCAATAACCAAGAATCCCCCTTCATCTAATCCTAACCTTGTCCAACAGCCACGTATCACTACATCCACTTTCACCTTAAACCTGAGCCCACATCCTATATAAAGTTACTCTTAAACAAATTCAAACCATGCTCTACTTCAGCTGATGATCTTCCAAGTTAGTACCTTAAAACACCAGCCAATACCATAGCCTAACTTATCTCAGTCCTTATTTTTTATTTAGTTTATTTATTTTACATTTGTTGACCGGGCTAGTCTAGCTGGATATATGTCCATTTTCAATAGAGGCCCGGGGAGAAAAGCTCCACAACAGCTGTATACAACTAATAACTGTCTTTCGGCTTTTCCCAGTTAGGGGCCGCCACAGCAGAACTCTGGTCCGCTAATGATTGGCAGTAGATTTTTACATGCTGGCTTACCGGGTCTAATGCACAACCTTCAACGAAGGAATGACCATTCACGCATGTCGACACACAGAAGATGCTCTAACTGAGAATCGAACGTGCAACGTCTAACTATGAGGCGACAATGCTACTGCAGCACCACCACATACATGAGTAAATATAGACATAAGGGGATACTAATCAAAAATTGGTTATACATAGTAACAAAAAAAAACCCTATAAGTTAGGCTTATTTACATTACATAACAAAAAAGGAACAGCAATGAGGAAAGGACATATAACTTGGTATATAGAATAATAGGTACAAGACAAAAATAGACACTTTTGACAACAGAGTTTAAAGCAGAAAACTTAGTAAACTAGAAAGGTTAGTTGTGACAAAAAGAGTTTCAGTCAGGATTGGTGCATGGACACAGCCATTGTGAATTAAGGAAGGTTTTTAGATACTTTTTGAACAGTGGAGTCGATGAAAGGGATATAAGATTACTTGGAAGTTTATTCCAAAGGATTCCAATGGTGTTAGTAAATAGAGAATCACCTGATTTGTTATTGGATTTTAGGGTTGCAGCTAGTAATTTATTAGCTGAGCGTAGGGTACTTAGATTTTTATATGGGTTGATCAAATTAGAGAGAATGGGAGTATTTGTAGGATGATCAAGATTTTGTGGGTGATGGTTAGTTGCTGAAAAAGAAGCTGGTTTTGCAGTTCCAACCATCCTAGTTTCCTTAGATTTTGACAATGGTGAGTACGGAATGAGGATCCAGTGGCAAATCTGGCAATGTTATTGTAAGAAGTGGCCAGCTTATTTTGATTATTTTTAGATAGATTTGTAAAATTTGGGGAGGCATAGAGAAGGGTGGAAATTAGGTGAGTTTGGGCAATAGTAGTCCTGGCTATAGGAGTAAGGAATGGTTTTAGCCTATAGAGGAATCCCAGTTTTCTATTCACTGATTTGATGGTTGAGTTTATGTGTGAGTCAAAGTTGAAGTTATGGTCAATTGTTACGCCTAAGAGTTTAGTAGTTGAGTCTGGTACTATTACAGTGCCATTATTTGGTGTAATTGTGAAATCAATAGAGGGAGACTTCTGGGTAAGGGTAAACAGTAAAAGTTTGTTTTTTTGGGGGGGTAAAGGAGGAGACAGCATTTGGAGAACCAGTTTTCAACTGAGGTAAATACTTTTTGGGTGTTAGACTGAACTTCAGCAGAAGACGCTGCGGCGCAGATTAGGGTCGAGTTGTCAGCATACTGAATACAGGTGGTTTGAGGTAGGGGTGTTTTCAGGTCATTGATAAAAATAGAAATGAGGAGGGGCCCCAAAATAGAGCCTTGTGGGACTCCTTGCGAGATAGGGAGTAGAGTAGATAGGTTGTTGTCCCAGAGGACTGCCTGTTGTCTATTTCTAAGATAGGATTCAAACTATTTGACTGCCTGAGTGTCAACTGAAAGTGAAGTAAGTATATCTATCATTAAGTGATGATTCACCATGTCAAAGACTTTGGAGAGGTCTAGAAAGAGAGCAGTACAAGTGGGTTTGTCTGGCTAGAGGAGAGATTGAAATTGTGTGTTTTAAGGGGAGCTGAAAATTAGAGAGGTTCATAGGTTAGGTTCATAGGTTAGTACTAAGTTAACTGCCCTTGCGAGCCATTTTAAGCCTAGCCAATTATCCCTTGTGAGACTCAAACCCTGCACCTTGTGTTTGTAGGGCAAACTCCTTAACCATTAGGCCACCCTCCCAACCCTGGTTGGTTGATGCTCATAGCAAGTAAGGTAATGGGATAAAAGTAGGGGGATAAGAATAGTGAGAAAGAGAAGGTCATTATTGAGGGTAGGCCTGTGTATAGTAGGCATGGCTGGGAGGAATAGGAGATAGATGCTAGGAGATATGAGATAGAGGTAAGAGCAAGGTTACAGGGTAGAGTTGTTAAAGGGAAAAACAGGTGATAGGATAGGTAAGTTAATGAGATAGTTAAAGGGTGGAGTAGTTAGAGAGGAAAACGAGGTAGATGAAGGTAGCAGGGGATACGATGGGTAAGTTAATGAGGAAGTGAGAGGTAACTGGTTAATAGAAGCTAGGGGTGTGGTTTGAGTAGTATAAGGTTGTGTACAGGGGTGGGTGGGAGTTGGGGGTAGGGTAAGGGGAGCGAGGTGAGCCCACAGGGCAAACAAAGCGGGTTAGAGCAAGTGAAAAATAGCTCACAGAAGCAATCAGTGAAATAGCAGAATACAGCTAACTTCTTGGAAGTAAGAGATAAGTGGGGAGTGCTAGTATATTTATAAAATAGCTAGGGCTAAGGACTAGAGCAGAAAAAAGAGGAAAGGAGAAGGGACTAGACAAAGTAAGATAAATGGCAGGACAGACGAGTATAACAGAGTAGTTTAGTATTGAACTAAAATAGATAAAGGTAAGGATTATTTAGACGCTAATAGGAGCGTTGGGAAGGGAGACCCCTAGTGGACAAAGTTTAAAATTATATTTAAATTATGTAGGAGGAAGAAGAAGAAAGAGAATAAACAGGTCAGTCCAGGAATTCCACATTCCCTTTATCTGGAAAAGTCACACATTATCCCTCTGCATAAAGGAGGAAATGCCAGAGTACCAGATAATACTAACTTTAGACCTATAATGATCTTATCCTCTGTCTCCAAAAAAACTTGAAAAATGTATACAAAAACAAATGCTAAACTATTTCAGGAAGAACTCCTATCACCCGCACAACATGGCTTCTGTCCTTCACATAGTACTAAATCTGCACTTTTAACCTATATAGATACTGTCAGTAAAGCTAGAGATAATAGCAAACTAGTCTCCTTCTTACTTCTAGACTTGTCTACAACCTTCGACACAGTTTGTCACAGCAAACTTCTAATTCAAATGTTTTCATAACGTCTCTCTCAGCCCACCTTTCTATGGTTCAAAAGCTACCTGTCCAATAAGTTTCAGTCAGTAAAATGGCCCTCCACCTTCTCTTCATAGCTTCCAGTCACCACCAGAGTACCATAAGTTTCTATCCTTGGCCCCTTCCTCTTTGACATTCTCACCAACATTCTCCACACATCCACCCAACAGGCCTTCCTAATACAGTATGCAGATAACTCCACACTCATTTGCACATCTGGCAACATGCCACACCTCCAAAAACTTACTCAGGAAGTTTAACAGCCACTGAAACATGGCTTTGTAACTCACAACTCATGCTCAACCCTAAAGAAAACCAAACTACCACTTTTTTCACCTAATTCCTCTCTCATGAAAACACAAAATTTAAATCCGTCTCTCTTGATAATGCAACCACTGAAGTCACTTTTAATAGCAAATTATTAGTGATGATAGTGGAAGATAATCTTAAATTTGACCTGCATATACAAAATTACACAAGAAAAGCTCAGAAAAAACTAGGGATGCTTTAAAGAACCAAAAACCTTCTCACCAACACAACTAAAACTACACTTGCCACTATTAATCTCTTCCCACACTTCTTTAAGGCCTTGAAATCCTTACTAACCACCAGGTATAAAAAAATCTAAACTTGAACAATGCTGTAACAAAGTTGCTAAATTTGTAACAAATACCTCTTTTATAGCCCACCCCTGTATAGCACTAAAAAGCCTACACTGGTTAGAACTACCCCATCACACAGCTTATTACAACCTATAAAATTACTCAGCATCCATCTACTTGTCAAGCATTAAACAACATTCTTCACAACTATGTTCCTAGTCAGTCATTATGATCCAGTGGCCAAAAACTCACGTCTGTCCACAAACCTAGCAAATCTGCTGGGCACTGTCTATACTCGTACCATGTTGCTAAAGGCCTGGAATTCCTTACCTGTATCCATCAGGTCGATACCCTCCAATCCTTCAAAACAATTCTGAAAGACTTCCTAGCCAGCAGCTGTCTCTGTTCTTGCTCAATGCCAGGATAAACTATATCACTAAATTTGAACAAGTACCTATTCATACCTTACATCTTCTTACTCTCCCTTCTTCACCCACCTCCTTACTTTTATCAATTTCTCCCCCTGGCTTTCTCTCTAAATATATCGTAAGCCTGCTTCATTCTGCAGTTCCTGCTTGTATTATATTAACTTACCTTTAATTTCTCTATAAACTGGTTGAAATGCCTCTAAATACTAAATCATCATCTAACTTCTATCTAGCCTTAATCAATGTTTTCACATTATGTCTAATTTGGTATAATTATTTAAACTGAATTTTTTTGTATTATTTCTGAAAATTGTATAATTATTGTTTCTCATGCCTCCGCTGAAAATGGGCTCCTACCCAATCGGACTATCCTGGTAATCAAATGTCAATTAAATAAATAGGTGCCCCTGAGTTTAGGATTTTAGCCACATGCTTCACTCATTTTCAGGGGCTTTGTCCTAAATTCTCTCCTCTGGAAGATGAGAGAGTATGAGGTGTGTGTGTTTAGTACATTCAATAGTCTGCTCTTCCTAGTTATTTTACAATGAAGCGGAAGAAGCAAAATTTTGTGAATTTAAAGGAAAACGACTTTTAAAAGAAAACTCAGTACTGACTACAGGTTTATTATTAGACCACATTCGGAGTAATAACCACCACAAAGAATGTAAGTCTTATGTTTGTTTAATTCTCAAACGGAACCTGAATATCATTCTTTCAGGATTTCATGACTGAAAGGATTAGGTGGAGCCTTTTCTGCAAAGGGAATCTTTTGGGTTTAATGTCACACCTCTCAAGTGTACCTCATTACGAGGAAAGTACCTCATTTGGGCCTGGGGTCTTAAAAGGTTCATGTTCCTTGAATGTCACACATTCAGTGTTAGGTATTTTTAAGTGAAACCCGTGGTAAATAGAAATTAATCATATTAATTCATTAAAAGATCATCTTTGGGTACTTTTCTGTTAAACCCCTACCACACATTTTCGGTCCCAGACTGGCATGTTTCGACTTATTTAACAGTGAAATGTGTACATTTTTCAGACTCACTGGCTGAATTCACTCAGCTGTGCATCACTCTTACATGGGGCCGATCAGTTTATCACATGTAAGCTTCTGTAATACTAGCCAAAGATTGATTTGGCATTGACGGCCATCCCACATTCAGAGATATCATCGACCCCGCGGTTTGTTTTTCACAGACCTTGCAGTCTTACTTGTTTTCAACTGTTCTCCCCTTTCAAACGCATCTCTGCGGGTGATTTCTTATTCTTGATCTAAGTCACTCTCATCCCTGAAACCCCATTCCAAAAGAGTGATGTGCACAAAAATGCTGGAAAAGGAAGGGTAAGACTACAAGGTCTATGAAAAACAAAGTGCAGTCCTATATTGAGAGAAATAAATCACCCAGACACCATGTAGTAGGAAGGGGAGGACAGTGGAAAGCAAGACCACAAGGTCTGTGAAAAACGAAGCGTGGTACTGATCCGAAGCTTGGCTTGTGACTGTTTTATATTTAGACATTTTAGTTAAATTTGAGCTGTAACTGAATTCACTTTTTTTCTTTTTGCCATACCCCCTCTGTCTCCAAATATATCAAATTAAAAAAGTAGTACTCTGTGTAACTTGGAGCTTTGCTCTGAACGACTCTACAAGGATCTCCCTCACTGAGTATACTTGCGAGTTTTTAATTCCCACATGTAGATGTCTTTATTATTGGGGAAACCTTTGTTATGCATCTTTAAAACGTGCGCGGCCAACAGGGCTGCCTTTGGAAATATTTCATTGTGTTTGTGCGAACAAGTGTTTAGGTCGGCCCTTTACGGGTGTAGCCTCCAACAAGTCATAGGAGGACTACAAAACTGTTATTCGCACTGTCTGGTTTCCATCTAAAATTGGCTTGTGGTATTTAATTCCCTATCTTCTTACACTTCCCAGGTATTCGTATGTGGAGTTGAGGTGGTATCCAGCTGTGAAGTGCATATGTTGGAGGCTGTCTTCAGGCTGGAAACTACTGATATAAACCAGTGGGATTGTTCTGGTTAGCTTTTTTCAGTGTGTAGGGGAATTTGTTTGGAATAAATGATTTTTTTTCTGAAAAAAAATAAATAACTGGAGGTAGCGAGCATATCACCTCTGTGATTACTGTAAGAAATACATCGACGGCTGATAATTAAGAGCAAAGAAAAAGGTTGAAGTTACTTTTATATATGTAAAGCTTGCTTGAAGCAAGTAATTGACACAATCGAGTGTCTTGGTTTTCCAAGTACTGTCTTGGACACGCCACTCTGGGGCCAAAAACACGTGGTAGGGGTTTAACGGAAAAGTACCCATCTTTGTAAGTAAAACCAGCATATTTTAACCATCCTATGATCTTCCTAGTTTAAGTTGCTAGTAAGCCATTAGTATGTGCTCCATATTTTGCCCATTTGTTCCACATTATGAGGGCTACTCTTTAGGGTTGCCACATTTTCGAATGCCGAAAGTGGGACATTTTTTGTACAAACGTCAGATTTTGCAATGCAAAACATACCCACGGCCAGTATAAAGGACAGAACTTCACTTTTTTGCCTAAATAAATGCTTATTCTTGTATTATTTTAGTTGCTTATGTTTCTTATAACATTTAGGTGTTTCAGAAACAGAATTACTTTTTTATGCAACTATTACATAAAATATAGGAAATATGTTTGTCCTAAAATCTCAGGACATTTGCCATTTTTTTAATTTTTTTTGCAGGACACAACTACACAAAGAGGGTCCTCGCAAAGTGGGACAGGTGGTAACCCTACTACTCTTTCTTATTTTGAAGATAGTAAGTGAGAGCTATGAATAAATAGTTATAATTAACTGTAAGACAGTAGGTCTTTTCTATCACTACAATGTAGTCCTCTTTTACACAGCAAGCTATACTAAAACTGTCCGCAGACATTACGCAATCTGACATTATACCAAACGTTCGCAGTCTAATACAAGCAACAACAAAAATGTAAATCCGGAACTTCACATTATTGTTGCACAGGCTTTTAAACTGCGCATGTCCGAATCCCAACCTGCAACGGTGCAAACATTGTAAGCCCTAGCAAATAAGCAAGGGTGTTCAGGAAAAAAGGAAGTCGTAAAGTGGCTTTTAAAGTGCAAGTCTCTTTTATGACTTAATTAGTGGACTAATTCCCCTTGCTTGAAAACACGAAAACTGAGGCTACAATGACTTGGTACGTTTCTGTACAATAAATCATTATACTGCATGTTGCTTGAAAAATAGTGTCATACTGGCTTCTGTTTTCTCTCACGGTTTTATGAAAGGTAGCATTATGCCGGAAAACATTAAAAATATGTGGTATAATACATTAAGTTGTATACTACGTACTTTTAAGCGTTCAGATTTTTACTGAATATTTTTGGTGGTTTTCTGGCAATTCGCTGAGGATAGAAGTCACTAAATAATAACGTATATTAAGAGTTTCAGACTATATAGTCTTCAGAAGACAAATGTTAACACATGTTATTCTACAAACTTAAGTTTATAAGAGCAATATTTAAGACCTGCATCTATTTTGGGGCCTTTGCACCTTACATTATTGTAGGCTTTGACGAGATTTCTTACGGTTAGAGGTATGGTACTAACGTTTGACAGCTTTTATTGTAACTGTTTCGATAGGCCACGTCTGATTTTTCCTGCTAAGTTAAGAAGAATAGTTAGTTGGGTAATCTCCAAGTGTAGTACCTCGCAGTTAGTTCTGCGCAGCTTTGGGCGTGTCTTAACTGATTGGCAATGGCAGGGAAAATCTAGTTTGAGTGACAGGTATGCTAATTTCCGTACTGGAGTGACAGGCATGCAAATTCCCACATTGTGTATACTGTGCCGTCATGTCTTATTTTAATACAAATAGTACTGCCTGCTGTTACAGCTTCAGAAGTTTTAATAGCTCAGTTTATTTACAATTAACCTATACAACGTTTTTCCTTTAATATTATAACTGTTTGATTTCTGTGTGTTGCACTGATAACTTCGGTAGCTTTGTGCACTGGTTAATGGTCGTCACAGCGGAACTCCGGTCCGCTAATGATTGGCAGTTGATTTTACGTGCTGAGTTGCCAGCCCTAATGCACAACCTTCAACGAAGGTACGCCCATTCACGCATGTCTCCACACAGAAGACGCTCTAGCTGAGAGTCGAACCGGTCAGCGTCTTACTGTGAGGCGACAACGCTACCGCAGCACCACCACCGCGTTTACTGCATCGTGTAATGAAGTTAAAATTCACAACGTTCAAACTAGTCTGCACAGCCTTCAGATAGGTTAAAACAGTTTAATTACGATAAACCTCACTAACTTCATGTCAGATATTCTGAAATCAATGACAGTCTTCGAGCCATATTTAAATAACATATAGACTTACTTTGGAGATTAGCTTAGAATAGCTTTCCTGACTTAAACAGTATTTAAAGGTGATTTAACTAAACGACTAAATATTTGTGTGCTTTGGTATGCTTTGAATATTCAAAGATGCTGCCTTGCCACGGCAGGAGCCATGTGAATATCCATTTGGGTGTGGGGTCCGTGTGGCTGGAGGCTTGTTTGGGGCAGAATTTGCTACTGCGCATCCTGCAAAGTACTACACTTGGAGATTATTGTTTAAGACGCCCGAGCAAATCGCAAATTAGAAAAGATTGATGCTAATAATTTACTATCATCTCGACTCCTTGATGGTCCCAGATTAATATGTGTTTTAAACGATTCATATTATACAATTTACTCTCCTTTTTGTTGTTTCATTCTGGAGGATTATCCCAGAAAAAAAACGGACGTAATAATTCAGAGACAATAATTTCTTGCAGCATATTTTCTACTGATTGTTTGAGTCATTCAGCTAGTGTCACTGATCATACGCAAATTATGTTTAGTGTCAGTGTTCATACCTCTCAACTGTCCAGATTTTTGCATTATATTTTTAGTCTGCTCCGCGGTGGTGCAGCGGTAGCATTGTCGCCTCACAGCAAGAGGTTCTCCCGTTCGATTCTCGGCTGGAGCGCCTTCTGTGTGGAGTCTGCATGTCCTCCCCGCAGTCGAGTGGCATTCAAAAGACATTCGTGAATGGGCGTGCCTTCGTTGAAGGTTGGGCGTCAAGCTGGCACCTCGGCACCATAAAAATCTACTGCCAATCGTTAGCAGACCGGATTTCCGCTGTGGCGACCCCTAACTGGGAAAAGCCGAAAGAAGAACAACAATTTTTAGTCTGCTCCTCATAAAATTTGCAGTTCAAACCACTGTGATCGAAGTCATTAAATCATGATAGACTTTGGATTTTTGGTTCATAGGTTCATAGATTAGTTCATAGATTAGTACTAGGCTAACTGCCCTTGTGGGCCATTTTTAGCCTAACCAATTACCCCATGTGAGAATCAAACCCTGCACCTTGTGTCTGGCTTAAATTAAACATGCATGCTAGCACAAAACATGTTGTAGAGTATGTTTGTAAGAGCAATATTTAAAATTTGTCCCTATGTTTGGGCTTTTGTCCCTCCCTCTTGCACTAAGAGGTTGGATTTTCAGGCTTATATTAAACATGCATGCTAGCATGTAGCTTGTGTCAGTGGTTTAGGGTTATGGTGCTTATGTTGTAGGATAGAGATGTAGAGTTAAACTTCTGTAGAGTTATGGTCGGAGTTTGTATTAGAACATTACCCCACCAGATGCGCAGAAGCAAGGACCGCCCAAACCCCGCCGAGCACTCTGTGCATAATGTTTACTTTTAGAAATGCTTTGAATAAACATCGGAAGACCATCGTCAGAAAAATCAGTATGTTAAACATTGTAATTATTTCAATACAAAGCCTTTTCTGTTTTGTATATTAAATGTTAGACTAAGTAATTTGCCAATTTAATTTTCATTAAGTTAATAAAAAGTTGTTAGATTTTTCATCCCTTTCATTAGGGGTGCGTTGCTTTTTTATAATTACCATGAATTTACGTATGTTTATTTCATACGAGTTTTTAAATGAATGAAATACAGTTAAATGCATTCATTTAGAAGATCATGACATTTATGAAGTGAGTAAAAAAGAGGATTTTGATAAGGTGAAGATGAAATTTGGGGGGGATGATGGAAAAAAGTGTACGTCTGGGTTATTTAACCAGCAAAGATGTTGAAAAACAGTTCACTGTTAGAGGCAGTGAACTGGCTGTGTTTTTTTGTTTGCCTAAGATTCATAAAAGAATGTATGATCCTTCGGGCAGGCCAATTATTTCAGCCTGCAAATATTTTTTACATAATATAGGTACTTTATTACATATTACTGCCCTTTGATCAAGAACTTTATTAATAAACAAATTATTTATTGGATTATTGGTTCCTGTTCGAGTCTTTTTCGGAATATTGTTGTATTTGGAGTATACGAGTGACTAGACTGTTGTTATGATATATTTTCTGATCCGAATATAGATGTTCCCCGGGTGTTCCGAGGCGACTCCTCTTCTATACTAGGAGCTGCGAGTAATAGTGGATCCATGACGGAGTCACAGAGATCTATGGACTAGTTTTTAAACATTCCTTCGACTTCAGTTGGAATGGTGGGTGATAATCGCTTGGTAAATTCCAATGTGGGTAACAATACAGAACAGTTTCTTGATGTATATTTAAATGAAAGATCTAAACGTGCATTAAATCCCTTCTCTTCTATTGGGTTTGCAGCAAATGCTATTTCCAATGATGAGAGAAGATTGGGCTAAATTTGAGAAACTGTTAGAGAAGGAAACAAGGGTGCATTATAATATTTTGGGGTTGCAAAGATATTTAAATCTAGGCATTACCCCGAGAGGCTTACGCTTTATAAAAAAATCCAAATACCCCGTTTGATGATATATGCAGCACTGATAAACAGTTTAGAGAACGTTGGGTTGCTGCATCACAGAAATGTGTCATGGATTGGTTACAAATTCTGCTCGAGAGAGAGATCAGATAAAACAAATGAAATTGAAACAAGAACTGTTTGTGCTTTCAAATGAAATCTCTGTCTCTCTTGGGGGTGCCAATATCAAAAGTTTAATTGAGGATATTGGCACAAAATTAAAAGTTTTAGAAGAGGAGTTGACAGAATACAAAAAACTAAGTTATTGCTTGACATTGAGGACTATGAAAGTGGGAGGGCTTTTGTGAAATCAACGAATTACAGGCGAAACGAAAAACTTCAAGGCGGAGGTTTTAAGAAACCTCATTCCGTTTCATTTGCTTCTTCGGAAGGTGTCAGTCAAAGCAAGTCAAGCGGAAGTTACGTAGAGGAATTTCCACCTTTGCCGACCCCACAGCAAGCTGACGACTATCAACAGCATTTTCATTCCAATGGCGCCATTGTACAGGGACAGAAACGAGAGAGAAACAGTTCGAAGGGAGCAAATAAAAAGAACTTTGGACAATTTAACAGTAAGAGAACCAAATGGTATTGATAACTTTAGGTGTAATGATATTAATTTGGTTATTCATTTGTCGAATTGTGTTTTATCAGTGGCAGTGTTAAATCTGGGACTGAAGTTTGTTCCTACGGTACTTCCCTGATTTTATTTATTAAAGCAAGACATTTTTAAATTAATTCGTAAATTGCATTTAAAAATGTTTTTTAAAGATGTTCCTAATGATTGCTTGGATTGTTCTAATAATTGCTCTACAGGTGACAGTTTTTTTTCATGCCTTGAAAGTGAGAATGAAGAGATTGATATGTGTGAAATGAATGCATATTGTAGACTGGACACAGTCAATATTCCAATTTATTAACAAATTTATACCCCCTTTTCACAATGAAAATATTACACATTTTAGTTCAATGTTGTCTTTTGAAGGGAAAAATATTTGTAATAAGACTAATAACAACAAGGGAAGTATTGAATATAATTTAACATATAAGGAGTGGCAAGCTTTACAAGATTTGAGTAATAGAAAGGAAATGGTGATAAAACCAGCGGACAAGGGGAATAAAATTGTAGTGATGAATGTTTTACAATACCATAAAATGTGCATGGATCATGTAGAAGATCGTGACATTTATGAAGTGAGTAAAAAGAGGATTTTGATAAGGTGAAGATGAAATTGGGGGGGTTGATCGAAAAAAGTGTACATCTGGGTTATTTAAATAACCAGAAAAGATGTTGAAAAAAAGTTCACTGTTAGAGGCAGTGAACTAGTTGTGTTTTTTTGTTTGCCTAAGATTCATAAAAGGATGTATGATCCTCCGGGCAGGCTGATTATTTCAGCCTGCAAATATTTTTTACATAATATAGGTACTTTATTACATACTTCCGCGGTGGTGCAGCGGTAGTGTTGTTGCCTCACAGCAAGAGGTTTTCCTGTTCGATTCTCGGCTGGAGTGCGGGGAGTGCCTTCTGTGTGGAGTCTGCATATCCTCCCCGCGGTTGGGTGGGCATTCGAAAGACATGCGTAAATGGGCGTGCCTTCGTTGAAGGCTGGACGTCGAGCTGGCAACTCGGTGTTCGTGAAAATCTACTCCCAATCATTAGCGGACCAGAGTTCCTCTGTGGCGACCCCTAACCAGGAAAAGCCGAAAGACAACAACAGCATAGGTACTTTATTACATACAATACTACTGCCCTTTATTCAAGAATTTTATTAATAAACAACAAGTTATTTATTGGATTATTGGTTCCTGTTTCTTTCCTGAGACTGGGTTTGAGTATTTTTCAGAATATTGTTGTATTTGGAGTATACTAGTGACTAGACTGTTGTTTTGCTATATTGTAGAGTATGTTTGCAAGAGAAATATTTAAAATTTGTCCCTATATTTGGGCTTTTGTTCTTCCTTCTTGCACTAAGAGGTTGGATTTTCAGGCTTATGTTAAACATGCATGCTAGCATGTAGCATGTGTCGGTTTAGGGTTATGGTGCTTATGTTTTAGGATAGAAATGTAGAGTTAAACTTCTGTAGAGTTATGGTCGGGTTTTGTATTAGAACATTACCCCACCAGATGCGCAGTAGCAAGGACCGCCCAAACCCCGCCCAGCACTCTGTGCATAATGTTTACTTTTAGAAGTTCTTTGAATAAACATCGGAAGATCATCGTCAGAAAAATCAGTATGTTAAACATTGTAATTATTTCAATACAAAGCCTTTTTCTCCCTTGTATATTAAATGTTAGACTAAGTAATTTGCCTATTTAATTTTCATTAAGTTAATAAAAAGTTGTTGGATTTTTCATCCCTTTCATTGTGGGTGAGTTGCTTTTTTATAATTACAATGAATTTACGTATATTTATTTCATACGAGTTTTTAAATGAACGAAATACTGTTAAATGTGTTTTTCCTGCTTTGTGAAATTTCATGAGGTAACATGATAATTTCTTAAGATCAGGTGTTTAGACAATTAACTTAAACAGGATGGACTTCACAATACTTAGGTGTTGACATTTGAAATGTTTTTGTTACTTTTCTGAATGTCGCAATTAAGAACTGCTAGTTTTGCAGGATCCCTGTTGTGCACACAAAGTATCCTATGGATTTATACCTGAATTCGCACAGAGAAGTCTGGTATTTCCTTTGAAAAACTTAAACTTCCTGGATGGGGTACACTGCTAACTTTCGGGTAACCAGTGTATACGGCATGGCAGATAGTGTTATTAGATAACAAAGGTTTTATGGAAAAAAGAGCAGATAACTTTACAAAAGGAATACATTTTTGACCAGTTGCATGTTTTAATTTAATGTTTAATCTTGTTTAATAGTCCGTGCGTGGGGGGGGGGGGGGTTACCTTTTGAAATAACCCTGAGTTAGGTTGAGAGTTTCGTAGTTGAATGAGGGTTAGATCAAAGTGCCTGGGCTAAGAGTTGGGGGACTCATTTGCTTAGGTCCCGTTTCGCAGGGGCAGATAATAGTGAAACACGCAGCTGTTGCTTTAGAGCAGTTCCCACGATCGGGCGTAGATCATCCCATTCAGGAAGACAAACTATGCAAATCAGTTATGATAAGATGCCAACCCCCATTAGATACGCAACACCACACTGCAGGAAAGTTAGACAAGTGTTAGGTCACATAAACAAATGGCCAACAGAAATCTGCGCGCCTACAAGAAGTATTAGAACAGTACTTCGCGTGTAGTTCTGTGCAGATGTGGGCATGTGTCTGGTGATTTACAGGACAGATGGGTGTGGAAACGCCTGATGACTGACTGGCATGCTAATTTATATGTGACTCAATGCATGTAGCACTGTAAACTGTGTATTATACAATGACTGGCCATTACTATTCCAAAACGTGCGCGCTTATTGCCCAGCTCAACCAGCGTGCCTATTGTAAATCCGACAATATACCAACAGAAAAGGTCCGGTCGCCCGGACTTTTTTCTGTTGGTATATTGTCCAAGTTTTCATTTTTTCTGTTAAAAAATAATAATAATAAAGCTGTAATCCCAACTCCGCACATACGAGAAAGACAGCTTGAAGAAATTACAAGGGAAATCAGGTACATACCTGATTTCCCTTGTATTTTCTTCAAGCTGTCTTTCTCGTATGTGCGGAGTCGGGACTGCAGCTCTCCTACCCCTAAATTGCCCCAAACTATTTTTTTTAATTAAAAAAAAAAACGGAGCAATGGAGATCTTCTTTTCTCCGTTGCTTACTTTCCGAAGCACTGATGTACTGGGTATGCGTGGGGATGCAAGTCCCATACGCATGCGCAGTACATCAAAAAAGCAACGGGATCTCCTTGAGCCGCGGAAGGACAACACGGAACCATTATACAAGGACATTATTTAAGAAAAGTACGTTTTTGTTCCTTAAATAATGTCATTGTATAATAGCAATAACCTACGTCTGGGTGTGGGCAATGCTGGATTTACCCACGGTTGTCTTTGTTTCACCCTTGTGACCAAACCACACCAACCGTGGGTAAATCCAGCATTACCCACACCCAGATGTGGGTTATTGCTATAATATTCATGCACGATACCAACTTCATCCCCGTAAAGCAGCCTTTACTGAACAAGCCAGTTCCATGTTACTGCGGATATCAAATTCAAAGTTAAAGCACAAAGTAATTTATTACTTTTTCTCTTTGCTTTTGAAGGGGCAAGCCCCACATGCACCCCCATCCCCGCTACTTAAGTATACCAACTCCGATACCCCACTACATTGAGGAAGAGGATATATTTAGTGAGGGCAGATTCGGTGGTTTCTTAAGTGTTGCTGTTTGGGGGTTTCTTAATTGTTGATGGCCACACTGCACGACCTACGAAGTGTGCATTTTGCATTCACGATTTCTCATCCCCCTGACATGCTGCCAGCAGTTACAGCACAGGAAGGTAAGTGATGCATTTGTCATTCCACTATCCCGCATCCATCAGTTGCTAAATTTCAAATAAAATGTCATTCCTGTGATGGCCTTGCCCAACAGAATGCATTTATCAATATTCATTTCAGCACAGGGATACATATTCAGTCAATTCAACAGCCCGCCAGGAAGTGTCGGCCTGGAGGCATGGTTAGGGCGGGATTTGCTACTGCACATCCTGCAAGGTACTGTTGTAATACTAAACCAAAGTTCACTGAGATGGAAATTTTGTTTTGTGTAGAATGTGGCCTAGGAGGCGCCTGATTAGTAAAATCAAATACAGTGGCTTATCCTGTAGTGCACTAATCCTCTAGATACACAATACCAAGCCCCACCTACTACCTTCCCACATCTAAGTTGAGCGCGCCCGCATATTTTAATTGTGTTACTCTGCACAGCCCAGCATTACTACTGTTTACAGGCTACAAGTTATAAACAACAAAGAATAGTTACTTCCGCAGCTAAAATTAGAGGTGTGCACAACTACAGTCAGTTAGGTAAGTAAGCACGTGCTGGAAGGTTTGCGTGACTGGATTAAGGCATAGCATTTTTTCACTTTTTTAATTTTTGGTTACTCTCTGGGAGCCGGATGATGTTCTGTTGAAGGCCGGACGTTTTGCACCACTGCTGT
This sequence comes from Protopterus annectens, assembly GCF_019279795.1. Classification (NCBI taxonomy): domain Eukaryota; kingdom Metazoa; phylum Chordata; order Ceratodontiformes; family Protopteridae; genus Protopterus; species Protopterus annectens. The sequence continues at coordinate 1,242,230,555 of NC_056732.1, read as the reverse complement.
AAAGCATTACTGAGAGTAAATGTATAGTGAGAGGTAGAAATACTAAAATAATTCAACATAGTGGTGGGTTTACCTCTCAACTGTACAGATTTTCACAGAATGTCCATGTTTTTGGTCTGTTTTACAGAAAGTTGTGGTTTTCTGGCAAATTAGTGGAAATTATTAAAGACTGAAGTTAGAAAATGACAGACATTTGAGTTTCAGACTTCATACCCTTCAAAAATTCATGATAATGCAAAACCTGTTATTCTATCAACTTTCTAAGTTTGTTAGAGCAGTATTTAAAAAAAAAATCTCTATTTTTGGGCCTTTGTCCCACTTTTATGTATGGCTTTGTCCAGATTTCTTGCTCTAAGAGGTATGGTGGGTTGTGTAGTGGTTATCACGTCTGCATCACACGCCAGTGGTCCTGGGCCCACTCCATAGCAGATCCATTATCCCCCTGTGGGATGTATCTCACTCAGTTTATCAAGCAGTTGGAAAGACCCATGAGGTATGTAACTGAACAAAAATCAGAGGTTTAAAAGACCTGAACGAACAAGATGAACTGGAAACTTTAGTCTCTATACTCATTTTCATGTAAACTCCTTAGGTGTGATCTGTGCATTGCTTATAGTAATGTAAGGGCTCCAGTAGTCATAGAATTCTTGTACCTCAATAAATCAAAATGTCCGGCTAAAGATAGGGAAAAAATCTGAATCTGTTCCAGCAAATAAATAAGACATGGATTACGGTTAAATTAGTCATGCAGCACCTACCCTTTCTCTGGAACAAACTCCCTTTCCAAGTTAAGCAATGAGCACTGGCTGTCTTTAAAAAGGAGGTGGACAGCTTCAGCCCTGGTATGACTGGCATGACTGTTTCAGAAGCCAGCCAAGGCCTAAGTGTGGGTACTGGCAAGGGAGAAATAGCCTTGCAGATCAATACCCCTATGACAAATATATACTTTACATGCTTTTTTGTAAAGGTGTTGTTGCCCCCCCAACCCCCTGCCTCTCAAATTTTCAGTAACTAAAGAAAGTGGGTAGAAAGCTTTCACCCAATTTCCTAGAAAAAGGATGTAAATGGGTTGCCTTCCCCTTAACCCCCAACCATTCACATTTTCAGTAAGTGAGGAATGGTGAGGAAATCTTGCAATTAGTTTTTGCACAAATATGCCTCCTTCAAGAGGTTCATTGGGGTGTGTTGGGTTGGGGGCAGCCCACTTCACATGAGAAGACAATCCATTTTTTTATGAATGTAGTTTTCCCATGTACATTTTCATGAAGGGTTGTGGAGATTGTGACGCCCCTGCCCTGGCCCAGTAATCAAGGAGCTTCAATCCTCACCACCAGCACCAGTGAGGGATATGCACATTGGGAGGATGACAAGTACACATACAGTAAAGTAAAGTTTCCCCTCATTCCCTCCAGGAGAGCTCTTTTGAGTGTGTACCTTTAACTCCCAGTGGGCGTGGCTTCAGCATTTAAAAAATGAAGTTATCACCTTACATTTTTAAGAAATACCCATTGACAGAGGTCATATATCAATACAATTTTGTTTGCCATCATGTATGCTTCAAGATAAAATTTTCTGATACCTTGTATGTAACATGGTTTTCGAATTATTAATGCAAATATGAACAGGCGATATTTGGTAACTGCAGAAACGCCTGGAGACGTCACTCGGCTGTAATGAGTTAAGAGCACACAGAGATCTCAGTCTGGGGGCTGGTTTCTCCCTCTTTCTCCACATCCCCAATAAGACTCCCCACTGGCACAGCTATAGGTTAAGATCTCAGTGGAGTAGCCAAGCTAAGACCTCCAGCACCCTGTCTGTCCAGCCAGTGCTTCTTGTTCCTGCCCATGTAGCTGACACACGCACACACACACACACACTTTGAGATTTGAATGATAAACACACACACACACACATGGGAAAGGCTGGCACATGTTTCCTAGCAATGCCCCCTTCTGCCCAGACTATAAGGTAGTTACCACTGCCACCAGTCAGCTCTTATCAGTTACTCTAAGGCCCTTACAAAGGGTGACCAATCATACTTTGTAATGTTACTATTATCCAAATGGTGACCAAGACTAAGGCTATTTAGGAGTGGCCTGTACAGTTCTACCAAATACATATGCAAGTAATCTAAGAGCTTAAATATCTCTAAACAAACCAGCCGCAATAAAAAGATTTAAATATATTTAATAATAAAAGAACAAGAAAATACTCAATCAACACAGTTACTTCAGAGTTCAGAATCACAGGAAGTATTTTAAAACAACATTGCAGGACAGTCCCAAATAAATACAGAAAGCAGCTAAACTAATCTTTACTATATACCTGTCTACATCTAAGAGATGATATGCCCTAAAATAACTTACAGAGCAAGGCAGATGTAGTGCTGATGATGAGTGGATGCTTCTAGATCCAAGACAAGATACAAAATTCCAGTCTCTCTCTCTCTCTCTCTCTCTCTGTCTCAGTTCTTAAATCAATATCACATTTTGCTGCTGGGTTAGCCTGGATTACACCACTTTTTGTCACCTGCTTTCAGTTCCCAGGCTAACCAGATACTAACAGAGTGTTACAAATACTTCTCTCAGATGTGCAGCAGCTAGGAAGTCACAGAGCAATAAAACACTTTTACATTTTAAACCTAGTAATTATTTCTGCTTCAAGACAATAGAAAGAAACTTCTGGCTCTATGCTTCCCGTCTCGTTCACTGAAACAGAGATAAACACAGAATCGTAAAACACTTGGATTCCAACTTAGTTTTGCAAGTTAACTCTGTATGTTCCAGCTTCTACTAATAAAACATATAGTGGTACAGGTATATAGCTTATATACATTTCTGTTATTTTCCAGTAGAGTACACTGTGGACACATTCTTGAAGCTCGGTACATAACATAGTTCAACACATACTTCTGCACCAGTAGTTTAATATACACATAACATATAGTTCTCTTACATTTGTAAGACAAGCATATGAATCATATTAATATTCACAAATAACATATGATTATTTACAGAATTCCAGACAGCTGGACTGGCAGTATTTCGCTGGGGTCACATTTCTCTCCTCCTCGAAAAGTCAAACTACTTTTTCCAGGTGACCCTTGAGAAATGTTTCTTGAGAGGGTTGAGACTATCTGGGAATACCTTACCCCGTGCCCTGTCTTGAGATTCCAGCTGCCTTGGAATTGCTGACCCCAGTACAGTGCTGCATTGTCCCATCGTATGCCTGCTCCCCAGGCTCCACCATAGTAATTTGGGATTTTCCTGGCTGGCTCCCTGTAGCCGTAGATCCCCCCTCAGACTCCTGCCTTGTACTGCAAATACTCAGCACAAGGGCCTCCCTGTCATGGTAAGGTTTCATCATGTTAACATGGTATAGTTTGTGCCCCTGCCTCCTGCCTAGCAGTTCTACCATGTAGTTAACATCACTGACCTTCCTTACCACCTTATAAGGTCCATCCCAAGCTGCCTGCAGCTTGTTGTGTCTGACAGGAATGAAAACCATTACTTGTTGCCCTAGAGCATACTCTCTAGCGTGAGCATTTCTGTCATTCCATACCTTTTTCTGCTGTTGGGCTTCTGCTAGGTTCTCCTGGGCTAAGCCCATGAGTTCTCTGAGCTTTGTTGTGAGGTTTAGGACATATGCCACAAGAGACTCCTTGTGGGATTCACACTAACCCTCCCTCTCATCTCAAATCAAATCTAGAGGTCCCTCACCCTATGCCCGTACAGCAAATCAGCGGGTGAAAAACCTGTGGATTCCTGGGAAAACTCACTGTAAACAAACAGATTGGGCAAATATCTGTCCCAGTAGCTCTTAAGCTGGTCTGCAAATGCCAGTAGCATGGACTTGAGTGTACAGTTTAACCTCTCAACATGACCATTAGTCTTGGGATGGTAGGGGGTGGTCTTTAGGTGCTTCACTCCACAGTACTTCCACAGACAAGCCAGCAGGTCTGACATGAAATTGGCACCTCTGTCAGTATTTCTTTTGGGAAACTTACCCTGCTGAAAATCTCTAACAAAGCATTTGCCAGCTTTTCTGCCTCAATGGAGGACAGAGCCACTGCCTCAGGGTATCTGGTAGCATAATCTACTGCCACTAGGATATACTTTTTCACTGTGGAACATGGGGTACTCAGAGGCCCCACAGTATCCATGGCTACCCTCCGAAATGGCTCCTCAATGACAGACAAAGGCATCAAAAGAGGTTCACCTTCTCTCCTGCTTTGCCTACCTTTTGGCACTGCTCACAGGTCCTGCAGCACCCTGTTACATCTCTAGAAATCCCAAACCAATAGACGTTCTGCATAATACGTCTGTTTGTACATTTTATGCCCATATGACCTGCAAAGGGAATGTCATGGGCTATGGCTAGAAGTGCCAGATGGTAGACCGTGGGCACTACCAACTGCTGTATTCTCTAACCCTCTATCCCTTCCTCAGGGGTCCACTTTCTATACAGTAACTCTTTGTTCCAGTATACAGATTCCCCCTTCCCTTGAGAATCAGGTGCCTCATTAGCTATCTCCCTCAGGCCTTTTAATGTAGGGTCTTAGAGCTGAGTCTGTCTCAACTCTCTCTCTTTGTAACCCTTCCCAGCTCCCCTTCCACAGGAAGCCTGGTATCCTCGGACAGTGGTGCCTCACTGTCAGCTGGGTACTACTACTCAGCTCTGCCCTTGCAGTTACTTTGTCCAAGGGAACATCATTACCCAGAAGCAGCTGTGGCTCACCTTCAGTTTCACTGCTATAGGGTAGCTCCCTCCCTGAAGTAACAACCTCGCCAGTCCTGGCTGCAAGTGTGCAGTCTGACTGGGTCTCCCCCAGGCTACCAGACCCACATGCTTGTCTCCAAGCCTGACTGCGTGTAACTGCATGAACACACGGTACTGCATTATCAAAATCATTCTCTGTCAGGACATCTGCAGAGAGAGCCTCAAACACACCTACTTGCTGGCTTTCTTTTCCACCCTCCCAGTCAATGGAGTAGACTGCCCAAGTAAGTAATGCACCTCTGTAACCATTGCAGGCTTCACAATGGTTAGGTCAGTGGCTGTGTCTCTCTTAGCCATGGCCTCCTTCCCGTTCACTAAGATAGGATAGAACCTCTTGTGGTAGTTTGGTAGCCTTGTTGTCTCGACCTACTGTTGGCATATTGTCACTCCCACTTACTGGCCCTCCCAACTTTTGTTACCCACCTTGCCTCCGTGGACATTTGTATGCTACATGGCCCCACTGGTTGCATTTAAAACATTTAACCCTTGGTCCTGGATGTGTACCTGGACTAGTGGTTTTCCGTTCAACTGGCAGACTCTAGTGGAGCAGTCTGGGCTGCCCACCATGGGTTCCCTTAGACCCAAGAGCAGCACTGGGTGTCCCTTTCCCATGCAGTGATGCCCTGCATACTAGGTATACGTTTCCCTTCTTCCGCAACTCATCTGCAGTAGTGCATTGTCTGTCAGCTAACCAGATTCTCAAGACTTCAGGCAAAGTGCTAAGGGCTTGTTCCTTCACCAAAAGGTCTGCCAGCCCTTCAAAAGTGGTGACTTGACATCCACTCACCCACCTATGAAAATAAGTGCTTAGTTCAACAGTATATTCACACACACTTTCATCTGTCTTGCGTGTAAGCTCACAAAACTTTTTCCTGTAAGCGTCAGGTGTTAACTTAAACATTCTAGTAAACAGTTCTTTGCAACATTATTGTTTAAACGATGAATATCTGACAATTTGGAGATAACAGATGCAAACCATAAACCAAGCAGCAGAAGTAAAATAACACAAAAAACAGACAATCCACTTTAATGAAAGCTGTCAGTCTCTTGTGCCTCGGCTTACAAAAACCCTTCCAGGAGTAATATGCAGTAAAAACAATTTCCTTTTATACAAAAAACATGCCCTTAAAGCATCAGTTGTAATTAATAATGAATCATTCAGTTTAATGCAATCATATTAAATACTTCCAACAGCATTCTGTATTAAGCTCTCTAGGGGTCAATGTAGAGTATTTTAAAATAAATAGAGCTTCTTTGCACAATAGCTTGCTTATTAAATTCCCATTTATGGGTGAACATTCTACCTTTTCCAATATAGTAGCTGTTAAACCCTTAGGGAGATAACAGTTACAGCTTTGCAGTGGAGTAAGGTGGTCAGAAACCCTACCCAGAGCTCTTGGTCAACATTATACTGTTTACATACCCTCTCAAACATATGAATTAAACTGTCACAATTATCCCCCTCTGTAAATTGTGAAAGAAATTTACTGACCTTTGTTGCTTCTGGGGTTTGGTTACTCCCTTCCCCATTACCTCTATGACTCTGGCGAAGAGTCAGCATCTCCTTTTCATGTTGCCTCTGCCTCTCCTTCTCTTCAGCCTCCAGCCATCTCAGTTTCTCATTTTCCTCAGCCTCAAGATGTCTCAGTTTCTCTGCTGCTTCTGTTTCCAAATGCTTGGCCTCTAACTCAAGTCTCTCTAACTCCAGATGGATATTTAAGTCCTCTGTGGAAAGGTTGAGCTGTCCATTTTCTGAGTGTTGTACATCTCCAAGGCCAATCTGATTGTCCTCCTGATTGCTGGGGTGTGATGCAGCTGTGACTAAAGCTGCAATCATGTCTGCTTTTGTCAGGTTGGCATGCACCAGTCTTGTAGCCTGGCATATTTCGGCCAACTGGATCCTTGTCAGCTTGTCATACTCCTCTGCTGACATGCTTGCCTGCTCTCCCTGACTAACTAAACTAACAAAAAAATCAAAGAATTGTGATATGTCCTCTGAATGTTCACTGCATGGCTGATTGAGAGTACAAACACCTTCAGTGACCACTGTAGACATGCTACAGGAATTCATTGTCCACACCACTACAAGCCAATTAATATGTGATGTGGCTAACACGCCACTGTCAACTAATTACTATATGATGTGGATATCCCACCACTGCCAAACAATTGATATGTGATGTGGATATCCCACCACTGCCAACCAAATTAATATGTGACACCCCTGAACTGGCCCAGTAATCAAGGAGCCTCAGTTCTCACCTCTAGCACCAGTGAGGAATGTACACATTGGGAGGATGACAAGTACACACACAGTAAAAGTACAATTTCCCTTAAGAGCACACAGAGATCACAGTCAATCTGGGGCTGGTTTCTCCCTCTTTCTCCAGATCCCCAGTAAGACTCTCCACTGGCACAGCTATAGTTTTAAGATCTCAGCCAAGTGGCCAAGCTAAGACCTCCAGCACCCTCTCTGTCCAACCAGTGCTTTGTGTCCCTGCCAAAGTAGCTGATACCCCCACACACTTTGAGATTTGATTGATATGCAAGCATGCACGCGCACACACACAGACACACACACACACACACCTGGGAAAGGCTGATACAGGTTTACTAGCTATGCCCTCTTCTGCCCAAACTATAAGGTAGTAACAGCTACCACCAGCCACCTTTACTCATCAGCTACTGTAAGGCCCTTACCCAAGGGTGACCAATCCTACTGTGTAATGTTACTATTATCCAAATGGTAAGTGTGACCCAAGACTAAGACTATTTGAGTGGCTTATACAATGTCACCAAATACATATGTAAGTATTTAAGAGCTTCAGTATCCCTAAACAAACCAGCCACAGTTAAAATGTTTAAATATATTTAATAAGTAGTAATAAAAGAACAAGACAATACACAAACAACACAGTAACTACAGAGTTCAGAATCACAGGAATTATTTTAAAACAACATTGCAGAACAGTCTCAAATAAATACAGAAACATCTAAATTAATCTCTACTATATTTCTAAGTCTTACTTACAGACAACAGGCAGGCAGACATGCTGATGAGTGGATATTTTTGCCAGGTCCAAAACCAAACACAAAATGCACAGTCTCTGAGAGAGTTCCCAAATGAATATCAAAACATTATTGCTGGGTTAGCCTAGAGGACATCACTCTGTCACCTGCCTTCAGTTCCCAGGCTAACCAGATAACTATCGTCTCTGTGTTACAAATACTTCTCTCTCAGATGTGCAGCTGCTAAGAAGTCCCAGAGCAATAAAAACACTTTTATATTTTAAATCAAGTAATTATTTCTGTTTCAAGACAATAGAAAGAAACTTCTAGCTCTAGACATCCTGTCTCCTTTACTGAAACTGAGAGATAAGCACACAATCGTAAAACAGTTTGATCCCAACTTATTTTCTTAGCGTTTTGCAAGTTAACTCTGTATGTTCCAGCTATACATTTCTGTTCTTTTCCATTAGGGTACACAGTGGACACATTCTTGAAGCTCAGTACATAACATACAATTCAACATACTCTTCTGCACCATAATATACACATAACATATAGTTCTCTTACATTTGTAAGTAAGACAAGCATATGAATCATATTAATATTCACAAGTGACATATGATTTACAAAATTCCAGATAGCTGGACTGGCAGTATTTCCCTGGTGTCACAGAGATAATACACTGCAATATAAGCATATTGGTACAACATTTGTATATTGTGCTCTTTATTGGCATTTTAACAGCAGTGGTTTTCACTGAGATTTTTTTCTATGCTTTTCGGTTGCAGGCGGTCATGTTTGTATTTTTTTTAGGATTCTGGTAATCATTTTGCTTGCTCGCCATCAAACAGACTTTGCCTTCTCTGCTATGTCAGTTACGTTTGGAATACCCAAACTTGTGAGAACTTGAGTGGAACTTACTACCCTACAGTAAAATTGCTATAATTAGTATCAGTTTTACTGTACCTTGTTTTTTTTTTTTTGTTAGGCAGTATTACCATTTGCCATAGGAGTAGGACATTCAGGAGTTTTCTGACCCTTGTTACCAACTCTGGGAACTCCAGGAAACCGTAGTTATCACTGTCCAGATATGTATGCTGATACCGAGCAAAAAGACACTGTGTTTCTGCTTATTACTTTATATGTGCCTTTTACTTGAGATGGTTCTAATTATCTGTTTGAAAATGATTTTTTGTCTTTAAATAATATGATATAGAAACCTGGATTTTGGTGACTATACTGGATCACCTGCTCAGCCCACTTCCATGCTGAACCTTATTTCTGTAACCTTCTTAAGGTAGACACTTCAAAGTCCTTGAACTTCACCCATGTGCTCTTGTAGTTTGATAGTTGAATATTTTACTCAATTTCTTACTCTATACATGAGGGTTTATGCTAGCACATATTGTTGGAGGTCCTTGCTTTTTAAAAAAAGTAATCTCAAAGTTTATTAGCCAGTATCTACCCCACCTCTGGAACAGTCTTCCTTTGCAAGTTAAACAGAGTGACACCCTATCATCTTTCAAACTGAACCTGGATAATAGCACGGTTGACCATAAATGTATTCTGAAGGGGATACTGTAAGGGAATGGGTACTGGCAAGATGTAAACAGCCTTATGACTCAATTGTGTGTTTACTATGATGATCCTGTTCTTTTGATTTTTGACTAAGCTATAAGTTCACAAGAAACAAGTCCTTAAAAAATTATTTTATTGCAGTAACATCTCACTTTGCACCTCAACTAACTCCTTCAAAGATTGTTACAGAACACACAATGAACTAGATTTAAAAGTGCTAAACACACATTCTGTATAAAAGAGCCAGTAAAACAATTTGGTTATTTAATTTTATCCAACAGAATTAGTGTCAGTATTTCATAAAAGTCTTCCAGCAGTATTCCAGGTTTAACCCATATAGGATAAGATCCCAGATTTTAAAATAAACAGTGCTTCTTTAGTGCATCAGTTTATTGGCTCTTAGCATAGACCAGTGATTATTTTGCAGGTGATTTGGGCTAATGGGTAGTTCTGCTGTTTGCCAGGTAACATTAAACTGAGGTGGTCTTGGCTGTACAAAGGGTAGGGGTACTAATTAACTTGAAGCATAAGAACACATGCATTAGGGCCATTGAACAATGATGCCAGATTACTTAACCATTTTAGCCTTTGAACAGTGGAGCTGTGTTTTGCACAAATGAGACAAATGTCATTGATAACTGTGTAGATTGAATTATCATTTATGTATTGCAGTGCTAAGTATTGGCCAGACTTTGGCATGGGGTTACCTGCTTTGTATAATTATCAAATTCGTTTCCATCCAAGGACAGATGGAGTCATTTATGTTTTTCAAATTAATTTTCTGAAATAAAGCTTTTGCTATTCATTTCCTTTGTATAGACAACTCAGTCTTATTTGACTGTTCTCGAACTAAACATAAATCCTCATCTACTACAAACTAAAATTACAAACAATCTTTAACTTGATGCGGGTGAAGGAGGGGTATGGCCCTTTATCTTCATCTTGTCCTCCCAGAGTATGTCACAGCAGGCCTGTCAGGCAGTCTGTAGCTGGCACCGTTAAAGATGTGTATAAAGAACTGGAAACATCCAGCTGTAGTAGTACCATTATCTCTAAAGGCTAGCTTTACCTTTTGTCATCAGACTGAAAGATGTGGACTGAGATCCCAAAGCTTGACCAGGCCGTGTTGAGCTTTGGCTCTGAACTGCAATTCTCATGGATGTCAAAAGGTACTATCAATAGGAATTCTGCTTCCCTAGTACAACCTATCCTTCCTTCATACAGAGATTTCCCAAGACCAGACAGGTTTGGAAAGTTTGTGCCATTTGTGCCTTGTCTGAAGGTGCTAAAGTATCTCATTTAAATGTCATATTTTCAGAGTAGCTTACTAGATGATTCTGTTAATAACAGTTAACCAGCTGCTTGATTACAATGTTAAGGAATGTGTTGTAGGAGCATGGAGTCCCTCATGGTCCAGTTTGGGTATAATCCCTTTGAAGGAACAGCCCATACAACCAATCTAGCCTTGTCTTTTTCGTTGCTCTTTTTTGTTAAAAACATTGCAATAGCCTTCATAGACTTTACGTTTAAGGGTCCTGTACTTTTTGGACCATAAGCAGAAAAATGATTGAAAACCAGTTCCTGCTACAGGGGGGGTCGTTTCGGCCTCCCACAACATACCTTTCAAAGGTTGTAGAGGATTCATCAGAGACCTTTGTCCATGTTGGCCCTGTAGGATATATGGCAGGTATGTTGATGCCATCAAGTCTGTCCTGGCCATCAGTAGCAAGGATATTGGATCAAGTTCTGGTGATCCTTGACATGGATATGATGATTGGGGTTATCCTCATGGGTTGACTAAATTCAGCTCTAGTGCCTTCACCAACCAGCTTCATCGTGAGGTGTGTAGATGGAGACTGTCCATCTGTTTGACTGCATGGAAAACACTATCTCTGATTCATGGAAAGTTTACTACTTAGCCTTCTCAGGCTGTCTGTTGCTGGTGTGCGTGACACACAGTCACATACACGTGTACTCAATCACACACTTACGCCAAAATTCAACAGCACAGAAAGAGTCAGAAGAGTTAGAAGAAGGGAGAACATCTGGTCTGCTCTGTGAGCAAGCAAGCAAGCAAGGATTCTATTTTTTTTTAGTACCTAAGAGAATAGGGAACATCTGACCCATGCCAGATCTTACCTGACAATTCATGAAAGTCACTTAACTAGGCAAGCATTCAGGCTAAGTCTGAAAAAGAAAGTCCATGTGAATCCATGCTTTATTCCGGTTAACACATTTAACAAGTACATCATCGTAAAAAAAAGTAAAAATGATGACGACCCCCCATGTAAAGCTTACAATAATGTTAAAAAAACAGAATAGCGATTTTTTTTCCAAAAGATAAATAAATAAAAAACTTTAAACCATTACATAAAGTGGGGGGCTTCACCCCCCCTTAAATATATGAACTCCGAGATCGCACTACACTGCCAAAAACGGCAAAGTAATGGAAGCGACCAAGCAAATTCTTTCCCAGGGAAAGAATTTGCTTAAAAGCTGCTTCGCTGTTTTGCCTTTTCCTTCTTTTACGTTCGATCAAGATGCATTTGACAGACTGTGTCTGCGATCACGTAATAGGAACCCCATAAATAGCGTCTATATCCCAAAAGAAAAACATTCCAGGTTTTTTATCCCATTCCTTAATCAAGGAAACATAGTTGTTCATTTTAGACTTCCTAGATGCTTGGCTTAAAGCTTAACAAGCAGTTAACAAGATATCTATCTTCTGTCTAGTACTCGAACATTTTCAGTTCATGACCTTCACATTCATTATCACCGCATCCCCTTGGGTTTCCACAAGGTTTCATTGTGGTAGAAGCTGTTGCAAGACATTTCAGAGAAGTCAAGGTGATCTGATTTTTTTTTTTTTTTAATTAAAGAAGAAACATCTTTATTAAAGTCACTTATGACATAGGCAACCGTACATTTATGTAAATGAAAACAATATTGACATAATTTTAGTTGCCAGCATTATACATCACTTATCTGTCCAATCACTGTCAAACATTACATAGCTCATTCAGATCCTGCCTTCTTTTAAACCTAATCCTCATCTGCATGTATTGTTCCCACAATTTCCATTTTTTTCTATGTAATTTGATCTTACCCTTTTCTAAATATCCCATTTCCAGTTGTTTCATCTCTGTTACTATATTCATTACTTCTGGTACAATTGCTTTAGACTTTGATTTCTATTTCCTAGTAATTGCTTTTTTGGCAGCCATCGTAATTAGTCACAGCAAGGCCTTACTATGTCTAGGCAATTCTGATTCTGTATCATAGCTCAAAAAATGATTTCCTTAGTCATACCAGTTTTCTCACCCAGTATTTCTGATTGAGTAGACTGCAGGGATGTTATTATACTCCCAAAAATATGTTCCAAATTACCTCTTTCTTCCCCATCACACCTTCAACATTTGCTGTCTGCCTGAGAAAAAATTATTTGGAGTCTACTTGGGGTATAAAAATATCTATGTAACCCCTTCCCGGCAACAATCCTAAATCTTTTAGACTTTGTTGCATATTTGGGAGACATACATTTATCCCCACCCCAAATTGTTTCTTTGTGAATTACTTATCCAAATTCTCTTCCTAATCCTTTCTAACCTCTTCTAATTGATTCTTATAGTTATCATGCAATATTTTATATTCTCTATGAATTATTCATTTTTAATAACATTTTCTGTTTTAGATTCTACTAAAAACGGTACCATTGCTGGTCTTTCACTTAGAATCCCCCTGTTTCTTTCTCTTTGCCCATATTCTGATATTAGTCCTTGATGGGGAAGGCAATCTCTAGCCTGGAGTCCAAGTAAATCCTTGGCCTCTTCCCATACTATTACTTTTCCCTCTCTAATTATTTGCTCCCAATACCTTGGTTCTTTTACCAGTTTTCTCCAATAAATTCCAGCCGCTTTCTTGCCTATTGTCTGTATCCCTAATTGCAGTTATCTCTTGGTAGAATCTCCTTTCTCTATTCCCTTGTTGGCATAGTTCTCAGAATACTTTCTGCTGCTTTATGAATATAATATTCTCTATGGTTATTGTTCTCCTTAAGGATCTGTATCCAAAAAAAGTCTCTCCTTACATTTTTTGTGCTTCCCCCCACTGTTTCATTATCACACCTTTCTACTCTGCATTATAGATTTCTGCTTGTGCTATGTATACGAACCTGTGTGTAATTATGAAATACCTCTTCAAATTGGGCAAGGCAAGACTGCCTTGTTCTATTTGAAGAATCAGCTTATCTCACTTGACTCTTGCCATCCTCCCCTTCCAGGTAAAAACCCTTCATTTCTTTATTAATTGCGATTCACAACTTCTCGTCTGGCTGATAAAAATATGCCTGACCTGTGTATAAAACTAAAGGGACTAAAGCATTTTAACTGCTTATAGCTTGCTATCCATATCCATAAAGCAGAGATTCTAATTTCTCAGTTTTTGTATTCTCTTTTGTTTAGTCTCTTCCAGCATATAGTTGGCTGCCACACCAGAATCCTTTTTAATCCATACTCCTAAGTACTTCATCATGTCCTTATAAATATGGATATTGCTGAACCAGTTCATGCATGGGTACATAATTTACAGCTATTTCCTTTCCTTTAGCTTCATTAATTTTGTATCCCAAAAAGATTTGGAACTGTCTCAAAATGTTGCACAACACTGAAATGTTCTTTTCTGGTTTTATCAGGTATAAAATATCATCCGCAAATAGAGTCAGCGTTTCTTGACTATCTTACCAATTATATCCTTGAATTTCTGAGTCCCTTATTTTCTTTGCCAATGGTTCTAAATATATTACAGATAAAAATATAATGTAACAAAGGGGAAAAGGAACCCCCGCATGGTTCTTCTGCTCAAACAGAAATGATCAGAGAGGAACCCACCCACTTTTAATTTACACCTCCAATCCCTCATATATCCTACTAATCAGCCTTATACTTTTTTCAGGGAATGCAAATGTTTCCATTGCCTTGCTCATAAACTCACAGCTTACTCTGTCAAATGCTTTCTCTGCATCAAGACCTACCAACAACAGTGGTATTTTCTTACATTCTGCATTCCTGTGGATTACCAGTGTTTTGCTAATGTCAAATGTTTGCTTCCCCTCCACAAAACTACACTGATTTATATCTATCCATTTGGCATCACCTTTGTCATTCCTTTAGCCATATTAGACATGAACTTTATAATTATGGTTTAGGATTGAAGTGGGCCTGAATGATACTGGATCTAATGGGTCTTTACCCTCTTTAGTTATTACAGCTACAACCACTTTCTTCCAGGATGTTGGTGCTTCTCCTCCACTTAAAATGTTGTTAAAACCTTCCAGATCTTTCAGTTTTTCCCCTTCTAGCTTCCAAACTTTCACAGAAATACCGTCAATTCTTGGGGACTTTCCTGTGGATTGGTTATACATCACCATTTTTATCTCATGTCCCCCTATCCTAACTGTTGGTAATTGAGCTTCTTCTGCCTCTAACATTGGCATATTTAATTCATAGGTTCATAGGTTCATACTAGGCTATCTGCCCAAGGGCATTTATAAGCCTAGCCCATAGTTATGTGGCTTTCGCCACCCCTTTAGTTTGAATAAAAACTATGCCTATCATTTTGCTGTGCCTCTGTCAAGCAGTGACACTGAAGTAATCCCTGGGGTATATCTGCAATCTCCCATCCATTGGTCAAGATTCCTCTTGAACAAGGCCAGAGAGGTGCTCTGCCTCACATGTACCGGGATTTTGTTCCACAGCATAGGGAGTCTCTGGGTGATGAATCTGTCCCTCCAGCACGCTCTATTTATAACCGTGTCAAGGTTTAAGTCTCCTGCCCTTGTGGTTCTGAGGGATCTAGATTTTTGAGGTGAAGCATATTCATCAAATCTGGGTTTGACATGGCCTTATATGTCAGGCACAGGTCACCTCTGAGCAAGCGGTATGAGACTGAATAGAGCTGGAGTTCTTTCAGTTGGGCAGCATAAGACATATTTTTGAGACCCTTTATCCTTTTGGTGAGGAACTTTGGGGCCTTCAAGCTGCAGCAGGTGTCTGGTCAGATACATTCGGGCATTGTACTCAATCATAGGTCTAATGAGTGATGAGTACAGGGGACGATGACCTCCCTTGATCTAGATGTGAATCCCTTCATGATCAGGTGGGCGATATAGAAGGTTTTCCTAACTACTTTAGCAACATGAGTGTCAAACGAAAGGCTACTGTCAACCTGGGTCCCCAGATCCCTGATGACTTTTTCTGTGCTCAGTGGATTGCCACCTATATGGTAGCTAGTTTCCTTGGGTATGACTATGCATTTTTGCTTAACTTCAGGCCATGGCTCTGGCACCAGTTATCCGCTTCTGTGAGGCCCTTCTGGAGGATATCTGTGTCAGATGTAGTTTGCAGTCATCTGCAAACTTTGTCAGCCATAAACCTCCCGTGTTTGCTTGTACTTCAGAAAAGTAGATGAACAAGAGTGGACCCAGGACTGACCTGTGGGACACCACTTGTGACAGGCTTTGAGTCTGACATGGCTCCAGCAACTCTGACCCTGTGGGTTCTGTCACTTAGCCAGTTTGCATCCCATCTTGTGATGTATGGGTTTACATTCAAGCTGATGAGTTTTTCGATGATACCTGAGTGGGGTATTGTGTCAAGGCATTTGCCAGGTCGAGGTAGGCTGTATGGACTGCCTTTCCCTCATCAATGGCCTTGGTGACAGTCTCGAAAAAGTCAACCAAGTTTAAGAGGCAGGATCTGCCTTTGATAAAGCCAAACTGGGTTGGATCCAAAGTCTGCAAGTTCCCTATGTCTTTATTTATGAGTTCCATTATGATCCTCTCCATGGCTTTGCAGATAAGGCTTGTCAAGCTAATGGGGCGGTAATTTCCAGGGTCTGTGGAGGCACCGTCCTTATGAAGTGGGACCACAGTGCCACTCCTTGGGTACGTATCCTGAGGTGAGGCTAAGATTAAACAGCTGTCCTAACTGTGGGTTTAATTGAGTAGACACCATCCGTCCCATGGATGCTGTGTTTTTGCCTTAGTGAGGGCAGTTCTCACCAGATGTTTGGGGGCTACAATCTTCTGGAATAGATATCTCCTTTGGGAGAAGTTTGCACTGAACCTGTCAGCCAGTATGTTGGCAATGTGTGTAGGTTCAGTAATTTTCACATCATTTTGAACTAATTCTGAGCATATCTGGGAGTTTCCTCCTAGGTTTCTAACATAGCTAAAGAAGGCCTTATGATTCTCTTTAGAGTCCATTTTTCTATCAAAATTTGCCTTGGATGATTTTATGAGAGCTCTTAGTTTTTTACTTATAATGATCAAAGGTGTCTTACCTTTCAAGGATTTTGCTCTATCTTGTAGTAGCTTCCTCCTTTTGTTGTAGAGTTTGTTTATGGCTGGGGTCCACCAGACTGGACGCTTGCCTTTGGTACAGAGAGTCTTAGTTTTGTTTGGGATTGCCTGATCCATGCAGTCCTGTAGGTGTGGTAGAAGGCATTTGTAAGTGATTCAGCGGTTTGAGTAATGTTTACCACTGGCTCTGGGGCCTTAAAGGAGACCACACTAGTTTTTAGAAGTGTGAAATCGGCTTTTGAGAAGTTTTTCACTGTGGTCTTTTTGTTTCAGGTATGAGGACCTCCAGCGAGATTAGTTTATGATCTGATCTCACCAGTGAGGGGTTGAACATTTTGATCCCATATTCGTGATGATGAGATCAAGTATGTTTTCTCCTCTTGTGGGATGGTGACTAGTTGTTCCATGGCATTTGAGTTTATGAACTCCAGGAATCTTTGGGTTAGAGTGTTCGGGCTTGAGTAGTGTTCCCAGTCTATATTAGGGTAGTTGAAGTCACCTAGTATGATGGTGTTTGGAGATACATTTATCCCCTCCAATGTTTTCAGGAAGGCCATGTGAGGTTCCTGAGTTTGAGAGGGTGGCCTGTAACATGCTACAAATTGCAGAGCAGTCTTGCCTATGGTTAATTGCACCTGGATGGTCTCCATGCACCAACCTTGAGGTGTGGGTGTCCTTTATGAATATGGACACCCTCCTTTCTTGGTGTTGTCCGCATTTTGGGGCCGGAACGATGATATGAGGTGAAACCTGTTAGTGCTGGGGTGCTCTCAGGAGCCTTGAACCAGGTTTCTGTCACAGCACAGACATCGATGTTCTCCATATTGAGAAGGGCCGTGCATCTTGAGATTGAGACTTCTGGCATTGAGCAGCATTACCCTTAGTTTTTTCCTTTTGGTGTTCTAGGGTGGTAGGTTTAGAATTTGAGCCTTGCCTAAAAAGGCACTATGGGGGTGGCAAGAGCCTTTGCCAATATCCGAAGCCCAGGGTGACAGGTGCAAAGCCGCCCTCGCGAGCAGCGTGGCTTGTCCAGCATGTCATCCCAGGCAGACAGACATTGGATCCCCTTTGAATGACACCAGAATTTAAGCCAATTATTAAAGCTGATCATCTTATCACTGTATTGTGGCATCATTCTAGGTGAAGGTAGGATACTGCTCAAGGTCAGGGTCATACCTGCCTGGGCTACATAATCAGAGAGCTCCTCGATGTCCCTTTTCATGTAGTCCAGCCTCAGGTCGCTGACACCAGCGTGGACAATGACTGAGTGTACCTGCTGTTGAGAGACCTGAGTGCTTGCATTATGTGGCGGATTCTAGCGCCCGACAGGCAGCTTACTGTGACCTTCTCTTGTGTCTGACTATGGAATCACCAATGACAAGTGTGTCTGGCATTTTGTTTGGCCTTAAGGGCTGTGACTGTTTGACACTCTGACTGTGTGGTCTATGTGTTGCATGTGTTGGGTCGTGAGGTGGTAGTTGTTTGGGTGTCTGCTTTGGTGGCCTCTGCTGTTTTGGTAAATTTTTGATCAGAGCCTCCGAGTATGTCTTTGTGTGAAATAAATTCTTCCATATTTCTCTGCTTTATTCAGACTTTCATAATTTTTTTGAAACACATCTAGTACCTCTACAAGATCTCTAGTTATCTTCTGTGTATTAGGCTCTCTAAGCTTGGTGACTACCATTTCTAACTTTCTGTTGCACGAGTCATTGTGCTAAATGTTTTGTGCTCTGGAGTTATCAAAAAAAAAGTTGCTTAACAGCAACCTTTCTAAACTCGTCCATATTTCCGAGGTAATCCCTTATTTTCTTTTTAGCATTCTGCAATTTCTCCTCCTCTTGTTCTGTGAGATTCCACCTATTCTTTAATACTTTAATCTTTGTCAGCCCCTCTAAGTAATTCTTGTTTCTTCTTAACCATGGCTCTTTCTTCCATTTCCACCTTATTTTTAAACTCCACTTCAGTTTTATCCCACTCCCTAGCTATATTTTCAGAAGAAATGTCTATCTTTTCTAATAACTCCCAAATTATTTCCACTACCCATTCCTTAAATTCTTCTCTTTTCAACAGATAGGTGGGAAAGCGCCAGTGCCTCATTTTTATTTCATTACCCTGTATTTTTATTTGAGTTATTTGCGAGTGGTCTGACGTAGTTATTGGATGTTTATCAAAACTTTCAATGAAATGCATATGTTTCTGTGAAAAATATGATGTTATATAGTCCTATCTCGCCGTAATTCTTGCTGGATGGGTTCGGAGCCAATATTCGGCTCAGACTCTGCCTATACTAAAGCTCGAGAGCTTTTTACTGGTTCGAGGCTAGCCCCTATCCCATGGTGCCTCACGGCAATTCCCAGATCTTGTTTGCCGCAAAAGCTTTGAGGTTGTGTCTTACTGGCTTGTTGGCTAAGTAGAATGATTTTTTACGTATGTAGTCCTTTTCTACCACCTTTTTCTGTTTTATTTATATAGTTTTTTCTGTATTGTGCTTCTGTTTTTTTGAAAGTTTTCAACCCCTATTCCTCTCTTAGGACTGTACGGCCCATTTAAATTAGAGGGCCGTAGTGCCCGTTTAAGTTAGAGGGCCTTTCCTCCCTGTGTGTGTGTGACTGTTATAAAAAAAAACAAAAAAACGTCTTCCTTGCACCTTTATTTTTTAGTCTTTAACTATGTCTAAAGATAAATATCATAAGGATTATCGCCCTTTGAGCTTCAAAAATGCAACAGGTGTGCACAGCAAACGTCTCTTACAGACAGCCACACCAGTTGCATATCGGAGCCGACCAAAAAGTCTAAAGCGTCGGAACCAAGGAGTTCCGGTTCCGACTCTGCTTCATCTTCGGTGCAGTCTATTCCATCAGTTCCAAGACAGTCTTCGGTACCGAAAGTTTTGCCTGACATCGAGACTGTATCTCCTATTTTGAGATCCCCTATTTTGGAGAGAAGGAGGTCTCCTTCAGTCTCCACCAGATCCTCCAGGACCCTATCAGATGAGGACATTGAGTGGGTGATAAAGAGGTTGCTTTCGAATCCAGCTCTGGCTAGAAAACTGACCCCTCCAGACAGAAAAGGTCTCAGAGCCGTCCCCCGTACCGTTCACTGTTCCTCCTCTGACTGCTTTGCTCTCGGAGCCTATTAAGTCAGGTTCCTCTGTCTTCGACCCTTCGGCTCCAGGGATTCAGCCTGTTTCCTTGGAGCCAATTACTCTATCCTCAGTGGCTCAGTCTGGAGCCGAGGGTTCTTGGAGTCGTCGCTCTTGTGTCGACTCTGAGGGGGACAGTCACCCTGGGTTCTCTTCGGAACCAACCTTCCCTCTCGGAGCCTCGGTTAGACTCAGCTCGGCTCCCACTTCTGCTTCAGAGTCGTTCCCTCTTGCTAGGAGTTGACCCTCCACCCCCTCGGAGCAGAGGTCTTCTTCGGAGTGGGGGGTGAAGGCTTTTGAAGCTATAGAGAAGGCTTTATCCTCTGCCAAAGCCATTCCTTTGGAACCTGTGTCCCACCAGCAGCAGGCAGCAACCTCTCCCCCCCCCCTGCCACCTCCACAGCGTAGGGAACCAGAGGCCCAAGTAGCCCCCATTGGAGGCACCTCTTCTTCCGAGACCTCCCCAGATTATCCCGCTGGAGAGCTCCCTTGGAAGAAGTTATGTAAGAGGCAACATGTCAACTCTCCTGAGTCTGTCACATCAGACACTGATTTAGAGGAATCAAAAGGATCCAATCGATCTCCCTCTGAGGATGTCTCCTTCTCTAACATCCTAGAAATCCTTAGACAGAAGGGTGATTGGAAGACCTCTAACCCTACTGAGGATGAATCAGCGTATCTTGAGGCCTTTGGCTCCCGATCTTCCACTTCTTGGGTGACACCATCATATGACCAACTTTTGGGGGTCATTTCACGGAAAGCATGGACCTCTCTAGATTCAATGGAAGCCGTCCCGAGGAGGCCAAACAAATTTATGACAGCACCTGAGGACAAGTTTTTCCTTGGCAAAGGAGTTCCAGTTGATGCTATGGTGGTAGCAGCGGCCACCAAGAAGGAATTATCTGAGACATCTTCTAATATCCATCCTCCTAACAAGGAGTCCAGGACGATGGATAGGTATAGGTTCATAGGTTCATAGGTTCATACTAGGCTATCTGCCCAAGGTTTAGTTTGAATAAAAACTATGCCTATTTTGGGAAGTGTACTTTTTCTTCTGCGGCATTTGCACTAAGATCGCTGAATTACCTGACTGATTTCACTCGTCTGCAGAGGGATCTCCTGAAAGAGTTAGGAGATACCCTCCAGGGTTCATTAGCTCCGGGTTCCATGGACAAGGTTTTCGCACAGCTCTCCACCCTTACTTCCATAGCTAACTCCTCCATGAAGCTGATCTCATATGCGGCAGATGGAGCGAGCAGGGCAGCCGCAGCAGGAAAAGCCCTCAGGAGACATTCGTGGATGCGGCTTTGTAATTTTACGGAATCCTTCAAGTCTTCCTTCACTAATGTTCTCTTTGATGGTTCATCTCTTTTTGGACCCCAAATGAAAGAGACTTTGACTAGGTGCGAGCAGGAAGGAAAAAACTTATCTGCCTTTGGAGTCCGTTTCTCTCTCCCATTCAGACCCTATCCCAAGGGTAATACAGGAGGGGAAATGTGGTTCCGCAAATCCCAAAAAGGTTTTCCTCAGGCACAAGGTCAACCCTCCCCCATGGGCAGAGGGGGAGGATATAATGGAAGGTGCCGCCCTCGCAGCAGAGGAGGTCCGCAACATCAGGGAGACAGGGAAGCTTTCTCTGATCGTCCCTTCCATCGACCCTGAGGGGTTGCCCAACTGTCCATTTCTGGAGGCAGTCGGGGGTCGTATATCGCTGTACCCAAGTGCCTGGCTAAGATCGTTGGGTACACACAGTAATATCCAGAGGTTACCTGATTCCCTTGATTTCCAAACCCCCAACAAATAGGTCTCTTCAAGACGTACCACCCATCCAACTAGACCGTGCAACATCAGAGGTCATCTCATTGCTACAAAAAAAGAGTCATCCAAGAAGTCCCCGCAGAGCAAGTAGGATCCAGAACTTACTCTCGATTCTTTTTAGTTCCAAAAAAGCCAGGGGACTGGAGATCAATTCTAGATCTCAGTAGGCTCAACAAGCATGTAAGAAAATCAAAGTTCCGAATGGTCACTCTGCAGTCGATATTTCCCTTTATCAGGAAAGACAACTGGATGTGCTCAATCGATCTCCAGAATGCGTACTACCGCATCAAAATGGACAGGTGCTCCAGGAGACACTTACGCTTCCGACTGGGAGCCAGCCATTTTCAGTTCAGAACACTGCCCTTTGGCCTCACTATAGCCCCCAGAGTGTTTACCAAATGCATTGCAGTGGTAATGGCTCACCTGAGACGTCAAGAATTCCAGATATTTCCGTACCTAGACGACTGGCTCCTCACTGCTACCACCAAGCATCAACTCATAAGAACCAGGGATGAGAGACTATCCTTGTGCGCCAGCCTAGGCATCACTGTCAACTTGCAAAAGTCAGTCTTGTCTCCCTTATCTCCCTCGCAGCATATTGTATATCTAGGCTCAGAAATAGACACAACCACCATGTCAGTAAAGCTAACACAGGAAAGAGTGGAATCTCTACCCAGTCAGATCAGATCCTTATTAAACAAAGAGTCCAGGCCAGAGTAGTACTTCAAGTTCTAGGGACTATGGCTTCCGCCATCTTATTAGATCCTCTTGCTCGTCTACATATGAGGATTCTCCAATGGATGCTGTTTGCACAATGGTCGATGCAAGACCTTCCATTATCTCACCAGATATTAATAACAAATGCATGCAAAATGGATATGACATGGTGGTTACAAACGAAACAACTTGTCATAGGCCGTCCACTTTTTCCTCCCCAAGAGAAAGCAGTTTTGACCACAGACGCTTCCCAGATTGGGGGGGGGGGGCATTATCTGGGAAAGACAGTCCAAAGTACTTGGCAATTCCACGAGAACCACTTACACATCAATGTTCTGGAGATGAGAGCAGTGCTATATGCGTTGCAAGTACTTCACAGCTCCCGTCCCACTGGAACGATTGTGATTCAGTCAGACAACATGTCTGTTGTGTGGTACATAAACAAACAAGGGGGAACCAAGTCTTACCCGCTTTGCAGAGAGGCCTTAAGAGTTTGGAAATGGGCGATGGATACTCAACGCTTCCTAATAGCAATGCATATCCCGGGGAAATCCAACGTAATGGCGGACAAACTCAGCCAAGCAATTATGCCTCACAAGTGGTCCCTGAATCCAATGGTTGCGAAAGAGATCTTTCACAAATGGGGCCAGCCTTGCTGCGATCTATTTGCCACTCACTTGAACACCAAATGCAGCAGCTACTTTGCCCTCATTCCCCATTTGGTGATGTCACCCAGTGATGCTCTAGTTCACGATTGGCACCCGGGACTTCTCTGTGCCTTTCCTCCCTTTCCGCTCATACCCAAAGTAATACAGAAAGCAAGACAGTTGAGGAATTCCTTGAGCCTCATTGCTCCTTACTGGCCTTGACAAGTTTGGTTTCCTTTCCTGTGGCCCTACCTTTTGAAGGAACCATGGATTCCGGATCCATCTCCAGATCTCCTGATTCCTCAATCGGGACAGTTCCACCCCTCCATCCACACCCTCAAATTGACAGCATGGCTGCTCCAATTCCACATATAGCCAGGTGCATTCCCTTATCTCCAATGGTCAAGCACATCCTAATTTCATCCCATAAACCTTCAACTCAGAAACTATATTCTAGCAAATGGAAAAGGTTTTCCCTTTGGGCTACAAACCAGGGCTTAGATCTGTATATAGCTGATTTAGAATCCATTTTATCCTTCCCAACAACAATTTTTCATGAAAATGTCTAATCAACTCTTGTGCTTTTTTCTCTCTCTCAAGCATTTTTCATTGAAGCATTGGAAAAGGTTTCACTGGCACAATCTGCTTGTAATATAGATTTATTTATTTAATTTGTTTACTGAGAAAGTCTACTGGGTCACAAAGAGCCCATTTTCAGTGGAGGCCCAGGGAGAAAAAGCTCCGTAAAAGTATAGTACAATTAACAGAATTAACAGTGTGAACATTTACACAAAAAATAAAACATCTTGAAAATTTTACAATATAATATTTACATGAAAAATAAAAGGGCAGTCAAAACATTAGCAGTGCATTCTTAAGATTGCCAAAAAGTTAAAAAAATAGTAAAATAATATGATGGGCAAAGTTTACATTATACAGTAAGTGTAGTTAAGTTATCTCTGGATACTTAATTGATAGTTAATAGAGGATGATAGTTAGAGGGTGTATAGAGTGAGTTATAATATTAGCTTGGTTTGGAGCAAGGACAAATATGAGCCATGAGAAGGTATTGTTTTAGTTTGAGCTTAAATTTGTTAGGAGTTGATGTAGCCCTGATATGTAGGGATAAAGTGTTCCATAGTTTGGTCACAGAATAGGAGTAGAGACATTTTCTTGTATTTTTGTGGGGTATATGTAGAGTTGGTAGTTGCTTGTCTTCAGAACAGAGCCCTAGTAGGTATGTATGTATGGAGAATTGATTTTAAGGCAGGATTGTTGTTAGGTTTATAGATGATTTTATGAGCAAAGGTCAATTGGTGGTAGTTTAGTAATAAGGGAAGTTCAAGCCAGTTAAGTGCAGTTAGGTCACTTCAGTGATGTTTGGAATAAGAACCAGTAATTGTAAATATTGCTACTTTGTTGTAACGGGATTCAAACTTATTTTTCAGTGAAACCTGGAGATTGGTTAAGATAGGGGTGTCGTATAGTAGGGAGGGAAGTGAGTAGGTTGTGGCCAATGTTATTGGTGGATGTGTCCATGAAACTTTTGTGTTGGTAGAGGATCCCTAGCTTGTGGTGTGTTTTCTTTACAATATTGTGAATGTGTAGATTAAAGGAAAGTTTGTGGTCTATTGTTACCCCTAGCAATTTTTCATGTGTGACTACTTCGATTTCTGTATTATTTAGGGAATTAATCTTAAAATCCAAAGGTGGTTAAGGTGTAAGCAGAAGGAGTTTTGTTAGGACTGAGTAAGACTTGAGCATTAATGAGCCAGGATTCAATGGAAAAGAAGGCAGTTTGGGTTATGTGTTTGAGATGTGGTATGTTGTTGGCAAAGGAAATGAGGGTTGAGTTGTCGGCATATTGGATAAGGGAACTTTGGTAGGAAACAGAATAGATGTTGTTTATTGAGGTATTGAAAAGGATGGGACCAAGAATGGATCCTTGTGTAACTCCAGTCTTGTTGGGCAGATATTGTGAAAGACACCCTTGCCATTTAATGCATTGCTGTCTGCTAGAAAGATAACTGGTAAACCACTGTTGAGAGGGGAGGAAAGTTATTTTAACAGTTTGGGGTGCGAGACAGTGTCAAAAGCTTTTGAAAGGTTCATAGGTGTGTACTAGGCTAATGGGCCTGGAGCCTTTACAAGCCTAGGCCATAGGATTACCCTGACTCCATGCTACCCAACCTTAGTTCCAGTGCCTGTGTCGAGTAGAGCCACTGGAATGATCCCTGGGGTGAATTTTCTATTTCCCATCCACTCATCAAGATTTCTCTTGAAGAGGGCCAGTGAGGTGCTCTGTTTGACATGTATGGGAAGTCTATTCCATAGCATGGACAGTGTCTGGGTTATAAACCTGTCCTTCCAGCACGTTCTGTTGATTGTAATCTAGGAAAATTGCTGAGGTTACTTGGCTACAGTCTCTTGCCCTGTTAATTGTATCTGTAAAGGAAATTAGTGCAATTTTAGTACTATTTGCTGGTCTAAAACCATGCTATGTGGGTGTAAGTAGATTGTTGTGAAGTAGGTGGTCCTGGTGAAAAAGAAGCAGAATCTCCTGTTTCATAACTCACTTTTTGTTGGACAGACTTTTGTGTTTCTTCCTTAGCATGCATCAGAAAATGATTGTGTCCCTCCATGAAAAAATATTCTGAAAAAAGCTGGGTACAGCAGCTGGAATCTCACACCTGTTTTTCGACCTTCCCTGATTAGTAGAATAAATTTACTCCTCTTCTGCCTGGTGTACAGTGAGTAATCATTTTCCACAAACACTCTACTGTCTCCCACTTTTAGTACTTTGTCCTTCTGCCACAGTTTTGTTAGAATCAACTCCTTCTGCTGGTAGGATTGCATCTTTACTATTAAAGGTCTAGGTTGCTTTTTCATGGCCTGGTTTGGAGCATACACACAATGCATCCTTTCAATTAATGGCACCTGCTGTGGAATACCAGTCCAGTTGCTTATTTGTGCTTTCATAAAATTAATACAGTCCAGCTTCTGTGGTACAGAGTGCTTTGTCCTCTAATTCTGTTATTTTTGAAACCTCTCTTCTTGAGCAGACTCATATTCAGCCAGCCTTTTCTTCATTTCGACCTGTGGTTTTTGCAGTTTTAATCACCTAATTTTAATATCTTTTTAAAGCTTCCTCCATTTTTCCCAACCTTTTGTTAAATTTATCTTACTCCTTCGATCAACTGTGAGTACAATTGACTTATTTTTTCCACTAGGTTGCTGGAAGTCATGTCTTGCACTGCTTTTTGTTGAACGGCTGCAGAATTCTTCCCATTCAGTGTTTTTTTTCCTCACCTTTTGTGATTGATTTTCTTTCAGGTTCTCTGAATTTATTTTTTGCTGGTATCCAGGAAATGCATTTGCTAGTCAGTTACTAAAATTTATCCAAAAAAAACAAATACTGGCTCTCTCTTCTGAGTTTTCTGTTTTCACACTCGGAGAGCTGACATTAAGCTGTTACACAGTGTGCAGCCATCTTGGAAGTCTCAAGGTGATCTGATATTGAGGACTTTCTGTCAGGACTTTGACGTCAGTACTGAAGCGACAGCAACCAATGCAGAAATACTAAGTCTCTGGTATTCGAGCCGACTGAGGGCTACTTGCAGGCAGATAACCCAAGTGTGATGACTGCAACAGTGCATACACTCTAACATCTACATTTATGCTAAGTTTACACAACTGTACTTTCTGGATACACAAAGGCTGGCAGTTGGTGGAAGTTGTATTCGTAGGTTTGAGGTATGAGACTGCTTATGTTCTCTGCATCTAATGCTGCATTGTGTATTACTAATTTCCACACCTGGCCACAGGAACATCTGAAAGCAGAATTCTGGTGGAAGGGATCAATTCAACCATAGGATCTTCCTATTATCGATAAACTGATACAATAAGAATGTATTTTCCTGTAGCTGGACAGCAGGCTTCTGGTTGCTTCCAGCCGTCATGGTTTGGTTTGTGCAAAAAACTCTGGGTACATGTCAGATGAAAAAAAACAAGGCCACCAGATCCATTAGTAATAAAATTAAGTACTTCTTCTATAACAAAAGAGATTGCAAATCCCACAAAGTGAAACAAGTACATTTCCTGCACTGAAAAATTCACTATAATCAAACCCTAAAAACGTTTTGGTTGGGGGGGGGTTGTGTGTGGGGGTGGGCAATCCCCCTGCTCCCCCTTTCTTAAATATACTCATAAGTGCAGAAAAAGAGGAAAGACCCAGGTAGAAAAAGTTTTCCTACTCCCCAAATGCAGTACTCCAGTGTATAGAACATCATAATGGAACAGTGTAACTCCTAGTTTCTTCTCACGGAGACTGGCCAAAGTAACACATCATTGTGAACCAACTACATCAGAAACAAATTCTGTATTTGCATTCCATATATATGGTCAGAAAACTTAATCTAAGTAGTTGTGGTGAAATTACATGATCCTGTTAACTTGGCCCTGCAGATCTTGCAGTCTCCAGGGCGTAAAGATCAACAACAAAAAAGATGCATTTTGTTCTTTAAAAGCTTTTTACCTTTTTAGAATGTTCCATGGATACCAGGAGCTTTTGCCCATTTTTAACTCTGGAGACAATCCAAGAACTACCCAGCCTTATTTCGGTTTTGCTGCTGTCCTATTTTTCAGTGTTTTAAGCCACATGTCAGTGTCTCTTCTAATCATACCATCTGCCAGAATGCATGCAGGTGTTCTGCAGTAGTTAATCTTGGTCTTGTGGAGTCTAGATGGGATTTTGAGATTTTTTTATTTATTTTTTTATTTAACATTTATTTACCAGGAAAGTCCGACTTGGAACTAAGCCAGTTTTCAGCGGAGGCCCAGGGGAGAAATGTTTCAGATGCCTTTGTGATGTGGGAGGAAACCAGAGCACCCCGAGGAAGCTCACACAAATGCAGGGACGGCATGCAGACTCCACACAAAAGGCACTCCAGCTGAGAATTGAACCGGAGAACCTCTTGCTTTGAGGCGACAGTGCTACCGCTGCACCACTGCACCTTGCGTTCTCTTCTGGATCTTTCAAGCCTGCAAGCAGCAGTATTCTGGGGATACAGAAACAGTTTTGGCGACCCAGAAAGAGGGATGTTTACATTGGACACTTCATTGATTGGTTAGGGCTTCTGTGGGCGATTCTTTAAGACTGAGACAGTAGTCCCATTCAAAGTGCAAGTTCCACATAAATATATTGGAAGTAGGAGCAATTATGCTGAGGCTGCAAGCCTTGAAACAATTTTTATGGGACATTAATGCTGTATGTTAGCACACAAAAGAGCTATTAATATCAACTGTGCACAGAAGCCATGAAGGAGCTATGAGGCTTTGAATTGGGTGTTTAACCCAAATGATTTCTCATAGCCCTTCATATTATAGAATTACCCCACTCCCTGTTATCTGTTGGCCTTTCAAGTATTCATGGAAAGACACACTTAAGTTTATAATGTCTTTTTACCCCTATTATCAGATGTAAGCAGTTCTTGTTGTTTTCCGTCAGAAGCAGTTCTTGTTGTTTTCCGTCAGATACCCACTCCCCCATAATGGCTTGATTTCCTAGTTGACCCAAAGGACTCCTGCATACTCCTGATCTTTCTGCTCTCTCGGAAATTAATTGTGATGACTAGTTATATGGAACAACACTCTTTCTTTCATAGCTCTGTCTTGACACCAACAGTCACAGTTTCCTATAATGCAGGATTATCCATTAGTTTTCTTGTTTCTCATAACCAAATCAAGGTTGCTTTCCTTTTTAACTCTTATGAAACACTCCAGCTGCACCAAAGCTGAATTTGTCCACATAATTTCTCATTTCTTCCATTTGGATGGGTTGATTTCTGTTCACAGAACATCTCTGAAGTATTCTGCTTAAAACTTTTGTGCTAGCAGATGGGTTTAGTAGTTGGATCTCAGCTAAGAATCAGAACCCCCTTTTGGTCCTGTCTTTGTTCTGAAGTACAGGACCAAACTGAGTGTAAGTTTAGACAGTAATGCTTCAAGGTCTTCCAAATGATGAGAGCTAGAGAGACACGGAGAAATCCCTGGCTTCTTTTTAAGATATGCATTCTGTTGCATTAGAGCAGCTGGCACTTTTGAGGATGGAGATGCAGTGGAAGTGAAGGTTTTGTCTTGAAAAACATTCTGGGCTATTCATTCATAAGCATTTTGAGCAATCCCTTAAAGGGATGTAGAGAGATTGTGCAAAGTGTTGTTTCTGCAGTCCTGATAGTAGAGTGATTCATAAAATTGAATCACTGTACTGTCAGGACTGTGGACAAGCAACATCATTTCCTTTAAGATGCTGTACATAAATTGTATAGGCCAGATCAACTCCTTTGAAGGACAGCAGTACACCAGGTCTGTTCTCTGCTCCACAGCCATGACAAGAGAGTAATTTGTATTAAGTTTGCCCTCCATTATTATGGCTGCAGGGCAGGATACATTAGCATGCTGTACTAATGTGGGAATGTGTGTCATTGCAAGTGGCTTTCCATTTGCATTTTATTTTGTTATATCATATGTGGTAGAACACTTCAACACATATGCAGTGCCTTTCTTACATAACAGTGTTTACCTCAGTGCATTTTTTTTTTTTTGTGCAGTGCTTCAGGGAGTAACGTTTGTGTGACTGCCACCTGGTCTATATTGCATACCTTTGCCAAAAGTACAGGTTGGATTTGGATTCTTATTCAAGGTCGTCTTTTGGGGACACTTTCATCTAGGGCATTTTCTTATAGTTCCCCAGCCAGGAAAGTCCAATTTTCTAGATATTCTGTTAACTGTCGTGCAGCCGGAGCTCTCAGTGTTAAAGGAATCTCTGTAGTCACTGAGAGAATGTTTCTGTGAGATGTTCCAGCTGCAGCTTACATCTTACTGTCAATCCCCCTGTCCTCTCTTAGGGCCTGTGTATCAGCTGTACACCTTCCATTTGCCTGTTAACCATTGTAAATTGTCTGCTACAAGGCGACATTAAGAAAGAACTGCAACTCTAGAAAGAGAAATAGCTTATTAGGGTTAGTTGAGATGGCAGCCTGTGAAGGTTTTAATTGTCCAGGCAGAACTGAGCAGTAGACAGCAGTCCATAATGTGTGTCAGCCAGAGCATCCCAGATTCAGCATTGTGGTGATTTTATGTAATTTCTTCTGTTATCTTAGCTACTGTGTAGGAATTTGCAGTGGTGCCTGTAACAGAGATGGTCATACATACGTTACTCACCATTTGCTTGTTCCAGTGAATGATCCTTTGTTTGCTGAAAAAGGTAAACCATGTCATTTTCAGCTGTAAGTGTAACATTTCACGTTACGGTTTATTAAGTAAATGCTCTTGTAACTTGAAGCTTTAGGCAGGATTAATTATCAATAAAGGTTGTTGGAGATCTTCAAAGAACCATATGAAGTCACATCATCCATACAGTAAAAAAATTATAACAAGGTTTTGTTTTTTTTTTTATTCTTAGACATGTTGGTAGTTTGTGCTTTGCTTTTCTTCGTGAGCATACATCTCATGTTTAACTATGAAAATTATCAAATCACATGATGTCACACAGCCAATGAAATGCATTAAAATATATTTATATTTATTTAACTATTTAAAAAACAGCCATTTTAAACACATTTGCTTCTGTTTTAAAACTGGTTTGAGGGGAACCATTTTATTGATTCCAGGTGGATGATCAGCATTCAAGCGTGCAATCCATTCGTACTCCTTCTGTTCTAACCTGTTGTTTAAGTCACCACCCCAATGTTCTTCACTACTGTTTCTGTAACCCTAAATGTAAAATGGTGATCATTACCATTTTCTTTTAAATGCTGGGCTAAATTATTGCTTATAATGCCCATTCGTATTTCTGACCTATGTTCTACTATTCTCTCTATGTCTTCTAGTTGATTTGCCAATAAAGAAACTGGGACATACGTTACATGTTGCTATGTATATGGTATTTATAGAATTGCAATTAGCATAACAGGTACATGTATATTTTTACATTAACAGGATGTGTAAAATATGTCTCAGTGTTAATGATCTCACATATTGAACCATTGTAACATGGAACAGTTCCTATCCTAGTAGATACAGGTTCTTTATTCTGAGAAAAATCTTTATAACAAATGGTTCTTGAGGCTAGCGCAATTCCTATAGGTGAACTTAGAAGTATTTCTTGTATACACAACTAACTCAGGAAGTGACTGTAAAATACACCAATTATTCTGAATTATCTGTATTTCTTTACTGCATCTACTGTACTTTATAATAAAGTATATCACTTCCATCACCCCTGTCTAACAGTACATTCCACAACCACCTACAACTCTGCAAACTTCACAACATCCTCCTTCTGCTACATTTCTCCTGCCTTATTTAACCTCCCTTGCACATGTACACACAAACCACCCCAATTGCACACAATCCTTCCTAACTCTAAATCTAAAACCAAACTTACAAACTACATTCACACTTCCCTCTACTCTCACTACCCACTACTAGCGCACTGTTATCAGGTAATATACACCCCAACCCTGGCCAACCCCACCCCGGCCACCCACATCCCTCATCCTCCAACCTCCCTCCTTCACCTAATAATTTTCAACCTCCCCTGCCCACTACAACTGGATCATCCCCCTCCAAACACCTTGCCATATACTCTCTAAATATTCAAAGCCTATCCAATAAAATCACTGACTTCCATGCCTGGATAACCCATACAACCCCTCACATCCTCACACTATCTGAAACCTGGCTTAAACCACATATCTCCAACAATGAAATTCTCCCACCAGGCTATAACATATATCGCTCAGATAGATACCCAAAAAAAGGTGGTGGATTCGCCACCCTCCATTCTAACAACCTCAATCTATCACCACTCCCCACAACAGTCCCCAGCTTCTACCCAGCAGAACTTATAATACTCAACTGGCACCTCAACCCTCACAAGAAAATAGCTATTGCTTCTATCTGTATCACTCCTGGAAATAATCTAAACACTCTTGAAAACATACTGTCCTGGTTTTCCCATAACATAACTTATGAAACCCTCATCTTGGGAGATGTCAACTTAGACTGGTCCAAACTGAAAACTGACTCTCCCCAAAATAGTATTAACTTACATGGCTTCCATCAACTCATATCGTCCCCCACCCGACTCCATAGAAATACATCTTCTAGCTCCATAATAGACTGGATACTTACCAACTCCCCCCACCTTTACCACAACCCTATTACTCTGCCAGACCAACTTAGTGATCACCTCCCCACCTCTATCCTCAGATTCATCACCCAACCCCCCAAACCTCATCTATATCGGGACTGCCGTACACTCACCAATTTTAATCTAACGCAATTCAACTCAAATCTATCTTCCATTGACTGGTCCTTCCTAAAAAATATCCCACTAGACGATGCAGTCAGCAGTTTTAATAACATCTTCCTGAATACCCTTAGCTCCCTTGCTCCTTCTAGGAGGATTCGAATAAAATCCAGTCATGCCCCATGACTCTCCAAACAAACTAAGTCCCTCATGCTCAACAGAGATAAAGCCTGGACCAAAACCAAAGAATTATCCCTCCTTCACCACTATAAGCACCTCAGAAACCTTACTAAGAAACAAGCCAATGCAGATGAAAAGTCCTTCTACAACTCTGGCCAACTTACTTACAAATCAAACCCTCAAAAATTCTGGACTACAATTAACAGAATTCTGTCCCCAGGCCATCCATCAACACCCAGCCCTTTCCCCAACACAAGCCCTCTAGACACAGCAACCCTTCTTAACAATCACTTTATCGATACTATTCAGTCACTCATCCCATCAAACTGTAGGACTACTCCCCTGTCTACCCCACCCAACCCACCTGACATTCCTCCTTTCTCTCTACATCCTGTCTCCACCTCCTATATAAGGTCTTTTCTTTATAACACTACTATCAAACCTGAAACCCAAACTAAATTTCTAGGAGTCATCATTGATGATGAACTGAAGTTTAATACACACTTACTGCACAGTATAAAAAAGACTCACCAGAAAGTAGGTCTTCTATATCGTAATAAAAGATACCTAACATCCAATGCTAGACTGTCTCTTCCTCCACAGATAATCTACCACCAACCTTCCTCAAACTAGCTACAGACACCATCGCCTACCCAGTGTCCATATTAATCAACAGATCTATACAAGAATCCACAGTCCCCACTCTGTGGAAATCCTTTTTCACCATTCCTCTGCACAAAGGTGGCAATTCTACTGGCCCTTCTAACTACCGACCCATAGCCATCCTATCCCCCCTCTCTAAGATTCTTGAAAAATGTGTCCACTCCCAACTACCTGCTCCAACATAATCTCCTGACCCCCACCCAACACGGTTTTCGTCCCCACCACAGCACAACTACTGCCCTACTATCCTTTACCCATACCATTGCTGAGGTCCTGGACAAAAATAAACTTCTATCCGGTCTCTTCCTTGACCTCTCAAAAGCCTTTGATACAGTCTCACATCCCCTACTGCTATCTAAACTTGCTAATCTTAACCTATCTACCTCCACCCTCACCTGGTTCT
Organism: Protopterus annectens; assembly: GCF_019279795.1. Classification (NCBI taxonomy): domain Eukaryota; kingdom Metazoa; phylum Chordata; order Ceratodontiformes; family Protopteridae; genus Protopterus; species Protopterus annectens. The sequence continues at coordinate 1,242,196,949 of NC_056732.1, read as the reverse complement.
CTAGCTACTTGACTCACAGGAAACAATCAGTAAGATGGCTGTTTTCCACTTCTCCTTTTTATACCTGTTCCAACAGGAGTTTCCCAGGGCTCCATCTTGGGACCCCTCCTCTTTAACATCCTTACTAATGACGCCAAACATCTTGTAAACAATCATCCCTCATCCAATATGCTGACGATTCTACCCTCATCTGTGTCTCTGACAGCATCTCCAAACTTCATACTCTTACCCAACAGACCTTCCTCTCTACTGAACAGTGGCTAACCACTAACCTACTGATCCTCAACCCCAAAAATACCAAACTGTTACTTTTTCTTCCCCACTGTCTCTCTTACCACATATCCACCTTTGCTATCACTTCCTCAAATAACACTACTATCAAACCTGAAACCCAAACTAAATTTCTAGGAGTCATCATTGATGATGAACTGAAGTTTAATACACACTTACTACACAGTATAAAAAAGACTCACCAGAAAGTAGGTCTTCTATATCGTAATAAAAGATACCTAACATCCAATGCTAGACTGTCCCTTGCCCAAGCTTTTCTCCTTCCCTCCCTTCTTTATGCTGCCCCTATATTTACCCATATCCAAACTACTACCTTAAACAAACTTCAACAAACATACCATAAGATAGCTAGATTTGTTACAAACTCACCATATAATGCACACCACCGCCTATCCCTTAACTCCCTACACTGGCTCGAATTTCCCCACTTATTGCAGCTGTCTCAACTTCAAATGCTACACTCCCTTCTCTACAAACCTTCATTCTGCCCTACCCTCTCTTCCCTCATCTCAATCTCTTCTCCTCCTCGTACTCTTCGTACCTCTAACCAACTAATACTACAAACCCACCAACCCAAAAACTATTGGCAAATACCTCTACAAATCCTCCATTTCCAAACTTCCCAGGGACATCTGTTCCATCATTCACCCATCCCAGTTTAAAGAAGAACTCAAGGCTCACCTACTAAAATCTGTCCTTGCCAAGCCCCAACTTGATAACTTTCCCCATACCCTATGTCATTACTCCCCCTTTTTTCTTCAACTGATTTGACCAAATTATGCCTGTTTTTTTTCTCCCCAAATCTCTGATACCTGCACTGACGAAACAAACCAGTAATGTAAATATGTAATTACACTGCTGTTCTGTAATATAATACAGGTATACTGCCTTTTAATTTTCTTCTTTTGATTTGTCTAACATATCTATTGTTAAATCAGTTAGTTCATATTAAACACTGTATAACCTTTCTTTAAGTAATGTCATCTGTTAGTGTAAACTGTGCTTGTAAAAGACCTACTTAGTGATTGTATAACTTCTATTGTAAATTGCTGTATTTCATGGAGCTTTTCTCCTCAGGTCTCCACTGAAAATGGGTCCCAAGCCCAGTTGGACTAACCCATTTAACAAATGTCAATAAATAAATAATAAATAAATTAAATATTATAGTGTATCAGCATTAGTGGAATTTGAGTTATGAGAGTAATTAGTTGTGAAGTAAGGTTGTGCCTTATTATTCCTATTACTAATGATCTCATTAAAATTAGCATTCATAACCTCTAAATTCTTGTTACCTCTTGCATCTGAGTAAGGCATATATCATGGTCAGTATTTAATTTACTTGTTCGAATATATTGCCCTTTCACAGTTCCTTTAAAAACATGTTGGACATGCATACTATTCCTATGAAGATGTTTGTTCTTATGAGGTGGTTTTTTTTTATAAGCACTGGTGTGCAAGCCCAGTTCATTGTGATGAAGTTCAGTATCTTTGAAATGAATCTTTAGATTCAGAATATGCCATTTTGAATCTCAAAAAATCAGTAGTAGTATTTAAAAAAATTAACGAATTCTAAATTTTCAGATTCATTCCCCATCCATACAAAAAAGATGTCCTCAACAAATCTCTTAAAGGAATTTTTGATGCATAACTACATAAGCTGTTAAATATGTATGTATTCTCCCATTTATTTAGCACTACGTTAGCATAGGTGTTAGCAATGGGCATACCCATTGCGACACCCGCTATTTGATGATAAAACTTATTGTCATATATAAAAACATTATTGTCAAGCATGTTAAGCATTTTTTATACAAAGCAGTTGTATCACATTACTCACAAAGAAGAATCATAAACCGACCCGGTCATTATTTAGCAGTATTAATCATGTTACAAAATACTAGGCATTGATCATTAGCTATATCTGCATTCAGTTCATAGCTATATAGCCATTTCCTTTGTCATGTTTTGCAGGCTTATTTCCAATAAGTACTTTCAAGACAACGCATTTTATTTTATATAGAACAGGATATTGGATAGGCTTTGAAGTGTCTTAACCCACCAGATGCACAGTAACAAGCCCTGCCCAACACCCAGAAGCAGGCTGACGTTACAGAGCAATCATGAATAAACATTCTCCTGTGTTTGTCTTCCTTAAATATTCATTGGGATCAGAAGCACATACTGCAGACATGTTTACTCACTGAAAATTAAAATTAATTCAGTAAAAGAAAGTCGATCAGTTTGCATTTCACGGCCAATCACAAGAAATAGTCATGTTCCCAATTTCAGTTGTATTTCAAAGCCCCTCCTCTATGCTCAGTTCCCATTTAATAGGTCTACAGCTATTTCCCTAATCTCCCATTTTTTCCTACAATAGAAACTGTCCCGTTTTTAAACTACAATATATTCTTATGCAGCTTTGATTACTCTGCCTCAAGGTAGCAGTGACTTGCATAAAAACACATTTCAGGCATGCTATTCCATGAATTGCATTCTTCCAAACTTTAGCTGCAGCAACATTCTGCCCACTTTGAAAGTCACAATCCAGCTAACACACCAAGAGTGTACTTGATAAAACCCATGTCACAAAAACAGGATATATAAATTTTACAATGTCAGAGATCTGGATTTATCCAACATTATTTTAGTTCTGTCAGAACCCTAACCAGGCCTTTAGTACTAATGCAAGAAAACTGTACAGTCCATCTGCTGTAACCAACTTCATAACTTGTAAGTAAAACACCCAGTAAAACAGCAGTCTAATGTTACTAGTAACAAAAAGTAATTTTAAAAGTAAATTATAATCAAGTCGGTCTGATCATAAAACTGAATTATGATAGTCTAATGCTGTCAAGAAAGTGACTGCAAAGTCATACCAGTAACATGAAACTGGCACATGACAGTTTCTATACAGCTGCTGATAGTGCTGTAAAGTTCCTTTCAAGGATTAAACACATCTATTGTTCCACTGGTTTCTGTATAAATAACTTTGCATTATTTGGCCTTGTTTTGGTGGTAGACTGTTTTTGTCAAAAGTAAATAGGAAAATCTAAGTTTTGCAAAGGACATGTTTTATTATAGAATTACAGTTTTGTACATCTCTAGCATGTTTATTTTGAACCACACCTCATATATGATCATCACAAAGCAATGTATGCATGATGTCACGAGCAAATCTGCATGCCATGCCAGTCATGACACATTTGCATATTACGTCACGAGCTTTCTGCTTGTCAATCACGCTGGCCACGATCATTCCTGTGTGAATCGGCCAGTGGGTTAAGACTCTTCAGCAAAGCCATTGGATGTTTAGAGCTCCAGGTACAGAAATAGGATTCCTGTGACAGGTGTTAGGACCCCTTGGCACTCGAATCTTTTCCAGCCTGCTAAACCCAACCCTCAGCTTCAGTAGTGCATTGTCCTAAAACAATAATACAGCATTTCTGACCATGATATAGTTTGCTTACAGACTGAATGGCGAAGGCTACTTTGAGGAGTTATGACTTTTTGAATGTAATTTTACCACTGTAAAAAGGTACAGAATAAAACTGAAGTACTTTATTTGTATTACTTTTCTTCCTAAATATGGTGTTTTTTTATTTTATGTTCTTTTTCATAGAATAAATGCCACTGTGGTAGTATCCTGCAACCATTTAAAGTGTATAATGTATTTAGGCACATCTCTTAACACCTAAAGGTGCCCTTTCTTTAGGGGATCTAACTGCACAAGAAGGCATTAAAAGACCTCCTCAAATGTTTTTGATGTCTCGGAAGCTTAAAGCAATTAAAGCAGGAGCCCTGTAGCTCACCCTGCAGGTCTCCAGAAGCTAAGAAAGCACTCCGTTTCTCACAGGAAATTTGAGAAATCTTCACAGGTAGTAAGAAGCATCACAGGCCAGCACCTTAGTTGGATGACCAGTTCAGAAAGCTTCAGAAGATGCCTTTACTGATGGACTACTGCTCAGGTGGCCTGGGTTTAGTTCTTGGCTTGGGCAGTTGATTGTACAGGTGGGGAGGATAGAGGAGAGGTAGATATCCGGTGCACTGGTACTTTGATCTCTCTCATGCAGACTGTGAAGACAGCCAAACTCCGTGAAGCCTGGGGATGGTTGGGGCATGCTGCTGATGTCATGCCCTTTGCAGAAACAAAGGACCAGGCAGCGCTGGTGCCCATTTCATGTCCCACTCTGGAGTGTCATTAATATGCACATAGGCATGAATTTAACAAAAAAAAAGCATTGCAAACATGCACTGGCTCACACACATGGTAGATGTGTTTCAACTCTCAAGTGCCCCTCCCATTCTGTCCATGTAGATTTTTGAATTATATGAACAGCAATAATCACTTTTAAACAAACTCCAATGAAGATAATAGTGCTGCATGCCCTTCCCCCAGTTAAAAAAAAATGCGTGAAACTGTGTCAGTAGACTAGTTTTTTGGAATCTGTCTTTCATGAATCGGGGATTATATTGCGCGCAAAGAGTTGACAAGATGTCAGCGCCTGTGAGTTCTATCGCTGTTTAAATTAAAATGATAAAATAATCCCTCAAGAAGTTGACAGCTGTGATCAGAGCAATGGCTGCTAATGTTAAAAAAAAAATAAAAACACCATAAACCGTGAAGCCCACCTATAATATATGCAGGCTGTTGTAACAGCACAACAAAGGGACATAGAAACAATCATGGAATGTATACGGTTCCTGAAGGTAAGCTCCAAGCAAGCTTATACTTCAGTTACTCAGCTTGAAAATAAAATGAAAGACCTTGAAAATAGTCAAGCATTAAAACATCGGACTCTTGGATTTGTCTGAAAGTGTGGAGTGGAATGATCTTAGAGGGTTCGTTACTACAAAGCTGAAGAAGCTTCTTGGGGGAAGGTGCATGACATAATTGAGAGAGAACACAGAGTAACTCCTAGGGTGTAGAATTCCAAAAAAAAAAAAACAAAATATATATTTAAATGTATTGACAGAGAAACTATCCTGAACAAAACCCAGTCTTTTAGGAAACTGCTTTAAAATTGATAGGTCCTCAGCACACATGGTTCCGGATTATAGCTAATAAGGCACTTTTCCTGAAAAGGAGAGAGCTGGCACCATTTTTTGAGAGAAGGGTTGAACTATGTATCTTGGACATCTTGTATATCCCAAGAAGGAAACAAATCAACACTTAAACTTTTCAACTTCCTCGACTGATGTTAATCTCCACTAATCTAGAGCCTAAAAGACAGTTTTTTTCTGAGAGAGAACAGGATAAAGAGAACCTCATCATCTCCTTTCTGTGGAAAAAAGACCATCTCCCTCGCCTACTAAAACTATAATGAAACCCAAAAATAATGTGAGGAAAGCAGTACAACTGATGGTAGGTAGAGACCAGGAGGGTACCCCTAGGATACCGTTGGACATACAGATTTTTCCTTCTTGCATTCGTGCCGTATGAAGAAAGGAATTCAAGCACAGATTTTGATGGTTTTGGTCCTAAGATAGAAATTTCCAAAGTGGTGACTCCAACATTTGTTGCTAAGATGTATCTGGCCATTATCTTGTTTCAGAATGTCTTTTCCTTCCAAACCAGCTGGGGTTCCCCAAAGGAAGCAATAAAGGTCATGCTGCAACTGGACCTCTGTGTTTCTGTGTCACCTAGATTATATATTCTGTATAACTACTATGATTTTGTGTGATGAAATGCACGCTGGCTGTTACACACTGGTTAATGTTTGTTTCTTTCAAAACTACTGTAGTACATAGATGTTTAATTGTGAGCAAGAGTTCAAGATGGTCTAGTTAATGTTATGGGACAAATGATTTTTCACATCCAAGGTTAAAAAAGGTTTTTGAGACAGGAAAGGGTATTAGTTTTACTTTATTGTTAACACATGGCCAGTGTTTTAATTCATCAAAGTTCTGGTACCATTTCTAATACAAAGTGTTTTGTATACCTACTCATGCTCATGTGTTTACCCAGCATCAGCTTTCAACCGGGGTTAACCAGTCAAGGGTTCACAATAGCAGACACTCCCACATGCCTGTTTTCTAACAGAGTACATATTGATTTATTTTCTTTTAACATAAGGGGAATGTCTATGCCGTGAACATGGAAAGCAATCCTAAACCTAGTCTGGAACCATCATCAGTAATTTTCCTTCAGGAAACAAAATCAAGAGAAAAGACAAATTGCAAATAATGAGAAAATGGAATGGATAGGGTGCTAGCAATTTCAGTTCTTCAGTAAAATAGGGGATTATGCCAGAGCATGATTCGTTGGGCTGGGCAAAAAATGATGAAACTATAGACTGACATGGTAAATTGGGAGTCTCATTAGCCAACTCAGATGTCTACTCGAGAACTTTAACAGTTCAAATGTTAATGTTAATTACAGTTCTATAAGGCAGTCCTATCTTTCAAACAAAAAATTGATTTCTGTATCATTGGGAATTTTTAATTTTGTAATTGACCCAACCAGCAACAAATGGCCTATAGGGAGACAGAATTATCTAAACCTTAACACAGTATAAGCATTAGCTCAAGTGGATGTTTGGAAGGAAGTGAATTCACAGGAGCAAAATTAGACTTTAACTGCACACACACACTGGGGATGGCAGGTTGTATAGTATTTTGCCTCATCTCAAGAAGATTACATTACATTCTATTAACTCATTCACTCCAGTGGAGCTCAGGAAGTTTGCATTATAACTTCCAATGGGCAGAGCCTAAGCCTTAAATTATGTCCTCACATTTCAAACAAATGTTCATATTTCTGGAACCATATGGGGTTATGAAAGAAGTTTAAATGGCAAACTTTTCAGCACAAACTGCTTTTATAGTGGTAGTATTTTTTAGGTTTTAGGTCTTTAAAACAAATTTTCTGAATCACAGTAAACATAGTAACTATTACATTTATAATGTTTTGTAAACGACTTACAATATCTCAACACCTAGTCAAGTGGCACACATATACTGTCAGCTGCATTTTATTCATCCAGGTGACAGCTTTCTTATGAGGCTGAGGACTTCTAGGTGTGTCACTTGGTTGTTGTTGTTAAGATAGAAAAATGTGAAAATTATATCTATATAAATTATCGTAAAAACAGCAGTTAATATCTATTTACCTACACTAGACAGAGGTCAAGTATTAATGCAGTTGTTTGCCACTGTGTATGATTTAAGAAGAAATCTTTTGAAACTTTGTAGATAGCATGTTTTTGGCATTATTGAATCTGAAGTAGCTAACTTAATTTGTGCAGCAACCTGTGGGTATCGGATCCGACCCGGCAGTTTTCAACAGCTTAGATCCGAGCTCCTAGCTCCTCCCCCTACCCATAAACCCCCGCCAACCCTGACTGACCCCAGATCTAGTTTGCCGCGCTTGTTGTCAGCAGCTGGATTCTCAAGCTCCGTCATTAGCGAATTTCTGTGAGAGAAAAATAGAAAAATTTTTACTTTTTTTCTGTACTTTTGGTGTGAGTACCGTGTGTTAGGTCCGTACCTGTTTCCCTTAGCTTAAATCTTCTTTAGTTTATATATTTTTCCCTCCCTCCCTCTCCCTCGCTGGTTTGTTAGGGTCTGTGTGTGTGTGTTTCTTTAGTTTAAAAATGTCTGAGGCCCCAAAACCTATCTTTTCAAAATGCATCGAGTGTGGCAATAAGCTTTCACAGGCTGATGGCCACACTCAGTGTGTTCTGTGTCTTGGGGTTGGACAATACCATCTGCGCGGCATTCAACCCCAGGGCACTCAAGGACCGGAGATCCAAGCTGATCCTGGTGGGTCTCTTGCCCCCAGATTCGGCTTCGGCCTCCGGTCCTACCATGGCTACCTCCGTGGCCTCGGCGGCGGCCACTCCTGCCTCTCTCCCCCCGGCCAGGACTCAACCTCCCGCTGTAGGCCCGGAGGAGAGGGAGGCCAGGAAAGACAAGAGGAGGGAGAAGCACCACAAGCGGAGGGCCGAGGCCTCCGCTTCGGCTCCCCCGGCTAAGCGGTCTTCTCCCTCCAGGGCTTCCCGGTCTCCTCCTTCTCGTATCCAGTCCCCTTGTTTTTCACCGGGTCCTGAGGAGGAGGATACCCGATCTCCTTCGAGGTTATCGAGGTGGCACTCCCGTCCTGCCTCGGTGGCCTCTTCGAGATCTACGCGCAGCCTTTCTGACGCAGACTTGGACCGGATGACCCCTTTCTTTGCCCCAATAGCTCCTTCTCCGTCCCGCTTCCCGGGTTCGGAGCCTTCAGAGCCGGGCAGCCTTGGAACTGGGGGTGGGTCGGCGCAGACAGTCTCTGGTACTTCGGCACTGACTCTTCCCTCGAGCGTGTTGGGTCTGTTTTTGTCGGATCCGAGCTCTCGGAGCTGAGGGCTGAGCTTCAGATCCGAGGGTTTCAGTTTGTCTTCGGCGCCATCCAGGTCGGAGCATACTGGGCCTTCGTATCTGATTGCTTCAGCGCCGGCCCCAGTCTGCCTGATGGATCCGAGTGATGGTCCGCTCTCGGATCCCAGAGAGCGCGGCTCTCCCTCGGCGTTCGACGTGGTGGAGAGGGCTCTGTTGACCGCTTCCAGGCCCCCGGTCCTTGCCACAACTCCACCCCGCATTCCTTCTCTGTTGTGTCCAACTTCCATTACCCGGCCTTAGGGACAGCCTGCTTCAATGTCCCAGGTCATTCCCCTGGAATGGGATGTTGCTGGTGAGGCCTCCTCGGACAGCCCCCTGAGGAGATCCCCCACAAGCGAAAGTGCAAGAGGAGGCACTTGGACTCCCCCAAGTCCTTGACCGAAGACACGGATTTGGAGGAAGGGGAAGGTTCCCCAAGGTCACCCCCCGAGGATGTCCCCTTTGGAGACATCATGGAAATGCTCAGGATCAGAGGGGGTGGTCTGCCACAAAGCCGACCTCGGACAAGTCCGTGTTCCTGGAGGCATTTGAAGCAGGCCCTTCTAACTCTTGGGTGTCCCATCCGGTTGACCCCCTGGTGGACCTGATTACCACCAGGGCGTGGAAGGAGCCGGACACTGTGGAGCCAGTCCCGAAGCACCCTGACAGGATCCTCAGTCCCCCTGCCGATAGGCCCCATTGGAGCAAGGGTCCCCCGTAGATGCCATGTTGATGGCGGCGGCCACTAAGAGGGAACTAGCTCAGGAGAGTGCCTCGGTCCACCCCCCGGGCAAGGAGTACTGAGCGATGGACCACTTAGGGAAGCGGGTGTTTAGTTCAGCTCAGTTCTCATTGAGGTCACTGAACTATATGGCACACGTTATTCGGCTGCAGCGGGATCTTATTAAGGAATACACTGCGTCGCCCCTGGAGTCCATGTTGGCGGAGGACAAATAACTGTACTCCACCCGTATGGCCACTCTTGGGTCCATTTCTAATACTTCTATGTGGCTACTATCCCATGCCATGGAAGGAACCGCTAGAGCCAGCGGAGCAGGTCTTGTCATGAGGCATCAGGCCTGGCTCCAGCATTGTGATTTCGCAGAACCCTTCAAGTTTCCTTCGCAAATGCCCCTTTTGATGGTTCTGCCCTATTTGGGAAGACCGTTCGCGACACCTTGGTCCAGAGCGAAAAGGACAGGAAGATGTTGTCTGCCATCGGAATCCGCTTCTCTGCTCCCCAGAGGTCCTTCTCCAAGAACCAAAAGGGACAGAAGAAGATGTGGTTCCGGAAGTCCCAACAGTCCCAGTCCGCTCCAGACCCCCAGTCCTTCCGCGGCAGAGGAGGACAGGGAGGACGCCGCCCTAGAGGCAGAGGGGTCCGAAGAATTTTGGGTCCAGAGAACCTTTCTCTGACTGGCCCACGCAACAGCCCTGAAGGGTTGCCCGGCTGCTCCACTTTGGAGGCAGTCGGGGGGCGTTTCTTGAGGCACCTGGCAGCTTTTGAGTCCATCACGACAGACCGCTGGGTTCTTCGCATCATATCCAGAGGTTACCAGATCCCCTTCTCTTCCCCAGGCACCTCCCCGATGTCCCACCCGATCAGAGGGAGGTCGCAGCTGCGGAAATCCAGCAGCTCCTAGAAAAAAGAGTCATCCAACACATCCCCACAGACCAGCTCGGATCGGGTTATTACTCCAGGTTCTTTTCGGTACCAAAAAAGATGGGGGACTTAAGACCAATCCTCGATCTCTCCCTCTTGAACCTGTCAGTAACCAAAGAAAAGTTCCGGATGGTCACTCTTCAATCCATTCTCTCCCTATTACGGGAGAATGATTGGATGTGCTCGATAGACCTCAAGGATGCGTACTACCACATTCTAATGGACAGACGATCCAGGAGGTTCCTCCACTTCCGGCTAGGGGCCAGTTATTACCAATTCAGGGCTCTTCCCTTTGGTCTCACCTCAGCCCCCAGGGTGTTCACCAAAGTGTTAGCAGTGATAGCGGCCCACCTGAGACTCCAGGGAATTCAGGTTTTTCCGTACCTGGATGACTGGCTCCTGACCGCCTCAACAAGGCATCTACTCTGCACAGCAAGGAACTATTTTCTTCGCCTTGCTCCCTGGCTAGGGATCACAATAAATATGGACAAATCTGCTCTCAGCCCAACTCGGGTCATAGATTTCATCGGGGCCAGGTTAAACACGATCAATCTTGTAGCCTTCTTAACTCCAGAGCGACTTCGGACCCTGAGGCTTCATGTGCAGGCCATCCTTCAATCTTCAGCTCCTCCTGCGGAATTGGTCCTGAGGGCTCTAGGCTCAATGTCAGCGGCAATCAATTTGTTGCCAGTGGCACGTCTGAACATGAGGGTCTTACAATGGACCCTCCAAGTCCAGTGGTCTTTTCATCACTACCCTCTGAGTCATCCCATTCCCCTCAGCAGGGCTTGCAAGAGGGCTCTCGTGTGGTGGCTGCAATCTCCGGACCTCAGCACGGGACGCCCCTTCTCTATGGCCCCTCCCCTTGCCACGGTGACCACAGACGCCTTTCGCCTCGGGAGGGGGGGGCACTCTTCGGGCAGGACTGTCCAAGGCTCATGGAATGATACGGAGACCTCCTTGCATATCAATGTCCTAGAGATGAGGGCAGAGCTGTTAGCGTTGCAAGCACTTCACGACCTTCTTCCTGTAGGGACAATTGCGATCCAGACGGACATGTCGGTTGTCTGGTACATCAACAAACAGGGGGGAACCAGGTCTTACCCACTCTGTCGAGAGGCCATGAGAGTGTGGGAATGGGCAATCTCCACCAACCGCTTCCTCATTGCAACGCGCATTCCGGGATGGTCCAACATCCTGGCGGACAGACTCATTCGCACCATCCTTTCCCCTTATGAGTGGTCCCTCAATCCGCATGTAGCGAATCAGATTTTTGCCAAGTGGGGGCAGCCCTGTTGCGATCTTTTCGCCTCTCCCTCAAACACCAAATGCAACAGTTGTTTTGCTTTAATTCCTCAAGTCGGGAAAGCCCCGAGAGACGCTCTGGTGCATGCTTGGCCTCCCGGTTTGCTTTATGCTTATCCACCTCTCCCCCTGATGCTAAAGTTTCTACAGAAAGCCAGACGGTTGGGGAGCAGGATTACCCTCATTGCCCCATTCTGGCCTCGTCAAACCTGGTTTCCTTACCTTTGGTCTCATCTGGTGAATCCTCCTTGGATTCTAGATCCCCTCCCGGATCTGATTTCCCACCCTTTGGGTCTCTCAATCCCGAACCTGGACAGCCTCAGGCTCACAGCTTGGCTGCTCCAGTTCCACTCCTAGCTAGGACTCCCGACATCTCTTTCCCAGTCAAAGCTATTCTAGTAGCAGCTCACAAGCCTTCTACTAGGAAGATTTACAGTAGCAAATGGAAACGTTTCTCTATTTGGGCGGAATGTCAAAACTTGGATCCCTTCACAGCTCCTTTACCTGCTGTGTTAGACTTATCAGGACTATTCGACCAGGGAACTAGCTATTCCACTGTCAAGGTGCAGCTAGCAGCTATCTCTCACTATCATGTTGGACAGGATCTGCGTCCCTTGATCACTTCAAAACTGTGCAAAACCTTTCTGAAGGGCACCTTCTTACTCAGAGGAAGTGGTACCTCCATGGGATTTGACATTAGTGCTTCAGGCTTTGACAGCTTCCCCCTTTGAGCCTGCAGCTTCAGTGGATCTCAAGTATTTGTCTTGGAAGACTGCCTTTTTTGTCGCCATCACCTCGGCTAGAAGAGTTTCTGAAATTCAAGCCCTTTGTGTGAAACCCCCGTATCTAACCTTCCACAAGGATAGAGTTTACCTCAGGACCAATCCCTCCTTTCTCGCTAAGGTTGCTTCCATATCGAATATCAATCAGTCCATTAACCTGCCAGTTTTCTTTCCTAATTACCAAAACAAAGGAGAATACAAACTACACTCTTTGGATGTGCATAGACAACTTCGATTCTATATTCACAGGACATCTGGTCAAAGGCAATCCGACCAGTTGTTCGTCTCCTTTGCCAAAGTTAATTTGGGTAAATCGGTATCTAAAGTCACATTGTCTTGATGGATCTCGCAATGCATTCTTTTGGCTTATGAAATTTCTGGTAGGCCCGCACCTCAGGGAGTCCGTGCCCACTCTACCCGATCTAGGTCTACCTCTGCTGCTTTTAGATCCAGGGTATCCTTAGATGATATTTGTTCGGCTGCCACGTGGGCCTCATCTCATACCTTTATCAACCATTATAAGCTGGATATTATCTCCAGAGGGAGAGCATCCTTTGGCTCTGCAGTGCTCCGGAACATCCTTCCATGATGGCCACCCAAGGTTCAGATAGCTGGGGACTCTGTCCCACAGGTTGCTGCACAAATGAAGTTAGCTACTTCAGATTAAGAAGTTATGTACTCACCATAACGTTCCATCTGAGTAGATAAACTTCATTTGTCAGCAACCGTCCCCCCTCCTTCCCCCTGACCTTCGATTGTTCACATTTGTTGTCTTCAGAGATAATCTTTGAAATTGATAAATCTGTAGCAGTTGCTGCTTGGGGGCAAACTTGATCTGAGGTCAGTCAGGGTTGGCAGGGGTTTATGGGTAGGGGAGGAGCTAGGAGCTTGGATCTAAGCTGTTGAAAACTGCCGGCTCGGATCCGAAGTCGGATCCGATACCCACAGGTTGCTGACAAATTAAGTTTATCTACTCAGATGGAACGTTATGATGAGTACATAACTTCTTATTCAAGTATGAACAAGCAATATTTGACGCCTAGAGGCATCAGTAGGAGTTAAATGCAGGTGCACCTGGAGGCGCCACTCAGATGTAATGAGTTAAGGATTGATCTCTTGTTGTCTCTCTCATTCCTCCTCACATATGGGTTACGGATCCGGCCTCGGATCTTAGTCCGCTGCATTTCTTCAGAATAGGATCCAAGTCACGATCTCCTGCCACTATCCGCAATGCCCTGCACTCCAGCCAACCTCCCGAGATCTTGTTTGCTGCCCGGTGGATCAGACATGATTGCAAACAGTCTCGAGCAGTTAATGTAGTTTCCTATTTCAGATAAGTTTGTTTTCTAAATATATTCTGTCTTTACTTTCTCACTTTTCTGAGTGTGCATGATGTGTCCTGTCTCTTGTCTCCTTCCACAGTTTAAAAGTTTTTCCCACGCTAGGAGTTTCCTTTGGCTGTTAGGCTTCCCTTTCTCATTTCACTCCTCTATCTTGTGTCCCTTTTTGATATAAAAAAAAAAATATATATATATATATATATATATATATATATAGTCTGCTTTGAGTGTGGTAGTTTTTTTTTTTTTGTTAAGGATGACAAACCCTGTGGGTTCAAACAGCACTTGAAATGTGGCCGTAAGTTCCTGAATTCTGATGCATACTCTATATATATATATATATATATATATATATATATATATATATATATATATATATGTTGCCTGGGCGCAGAACATCTGCGGCCAGTCTATTTGCAGGAGTTTCAACCCAAGGGGTATAGCCAACTGCAGAAACTGATTCTGAAGGGCCATTTGCCCACTTCCTCTCCAGGGGCTCAAACCCCCCTGCAAGAGTCTTTCTGGATCCTCCAACTCCAAGAACCACCTCCATAAATCTTCAAGAGTGTCTTCAGGGCCACCTGCTAAGGTCAGGAGGCCCTCAGATCTGACAACTACTGATAAAAGACTCTCCTTGGATCCATCGGGGTCCTTCTTGATCTGAAGTTCAGTTGAAGTCACCACCCTCCATCTTGGATCCTAGTCCTACGGATCCGACTGCAAGGGACCATACACTGGTGCAGGAGTTTGTCAGTTCCTCTCCTCGGACTTCAGAAGACTCCCTCTAGGCACTCCAGACCCCCCTCCATAACTTCCTCCAGGTCTTCTAGGAGTCTTTTTGAGGCCAGCATGGACAGGATGATTAGGAAGATTTGAAAGACTCTGATCCAGCTAGGGGTCTTCTTGGCAGTGTCCCCTGTGAGTTCTGTGATTCTCTCCCTCCAAGTCCAGACTCCTCCTCCGATCTGTCCCTCATCTTCAGCTAGATCCGCGAGTTGAGTGTAGAGCCTGCCTTCCTCCACTCCGACCGTTGCCTTGACTGTCTTGGCTCCATTGTGTTTGTATTTTAGCAGGTCTCTGATCCGGGACATCCTCGTCGGATCCGGGGGGAAGGGTCCGTCTCCTACTTTGTCTGAGACATCTCTTCCTTTTGGTGTTTCGGTGCTGGACAGCTCAGGTCCAAGTCTATCAGGGACCCAGGGCTTGGGGATTCCAGTCCTCTCTCCTTCTGTAGCCTCAGTTCCAGAGGAATTGGGGAGGGATTCTCTGGGTCCTTTGGCATTCCTAGTGGTAGAAAGGGCTTTCTCTACCCACAGGGATCCGGTCCCTTTAAACCACAACCCTTCCCACTGACTTCCCCTGTATCAGAGACTTGCGTCTATCATTCCTGTCCCGATTCAGCCCATCCAGACTGGCTTCCAAACACTTTCCCCAGAGGGACCCCCCTCCTCTTCCGGGACCCCCCCTGGACATCCCACAGAGGAGATTCCTCGCAAGAGGGCATGCAGAACGAGGCACATTAACTCCCTCTCGGAGTCCATCACCAAGGATACAGACTTAAGGGGAGGGATCCCCCAGATCACCACTGGAGGACGTCTCCTTTGGAGACATTTTTAGAGATCCTCCGGCAGAGAGGTAGTTGGTCGGCCAGCCTCTCTCCTCTGAGGAGTCCATATTTCTGAAGGCCTTTGGGACAGACCCATCTACATCCTGGGTGTATCCCCCGGCAGACAAACTAGTGGATTTAGTGTCCAGCCGGGGTCAATCGAACCGATCCGAAAGTGCCCAGACAAATCCCCCCCCCCCCAAGAATAAACCTTAATGGACCACAGGTATTCTAGTGGATGCCTGGTTGTGGCAGCAGCTACCAAAAAGGAGCTAGTGGAACAGAGCTCCACTGTCCATCCGATGAACAGGGAGTCCAGAGCGATGGACATGTTTGGTAAGTGCATTTATATCTCTGCCACCTTTTTGCTGAGGGAATTGAACTACCTGGCACATTTTACCTACTTGCAGAGGGACCTGGTGAAGGAGTTAGAAGATTCCCTGGCAGAGACTGTGTCGCCAGAGGACTTCAAGAAGATCACCTCACGACTGGCTACTCTTTTGTCTTTGTCCTGTAAGGCTGAGTTCCCATTCTATGGAAGGTGCCCCTCAGGTAGCTGGCACAGACATTGCTATTCGAAGGCATGTATGGATGAGGCTTTGTGATTTTGCAGAGCCCTTTAAGGCATCCTTTTTTAACGCCTCCTTCGATGGATCCTCAACTCTTCAGTCCATCGGTCAAGGTGACCTTAATGCACAGCAAACAAGAAGGGAAGACCTTGTCTGCTGTTGGGGTCAAGTTCTCTACTCCACAGTGCACCTTTTCTGGAAACCAGCACACTGGAAAGAAAACTTGGTTACATAGGTCCCAGGGCTCCTCCCAGGATCAGTGAAGGGGATTCTTTCTTCAGAGTCCGGGGGGGGAGTTTCACTGGGAGACACCGCCCCAGGGACAGAGGGGGGTCTGCAGAATCAGGGCTTCAGGGAACCCTTCCCTGATGGGCCCTACCAGTGCTCCTGAAGCACTGCCCGACTGCTCACCTCTGGAGGCAGTCAGGGTCAGTTTTCTCTGCACCCTACCACTTGGACCGATATAATGCAAAACAAGTGGGTGCTAAAGATTATATCCAGAGGCTGTGTTATTCCCTTTCTCCTTCCTCCTCCAGAGAGGTCAGTGAGGCACCCTGACATTCCACCCAGTTAGAGGGAGTTTGTAGTAACAGAAATTCTAAATTTACTACAAAAAATAATAATCCAAGAGGTCCCAACCAGACAAAGATGATTCGGAACATACTTTTGCTTCTTTTTAGTGCCATAGAAAACCAGGGACCTGCGATCCATTTTAGATCTAAGTAAATTAAATTTGCTCATAAAGAAGGGAAGTTCTGAATGGTGATGGGTTTAGTCCATTCTACCGTTGCTGTGGAAGGACAATTGGATGTGCTCGATCCACTTAAAGGATGCATACTTTCATGTCAAAATAGACAGATGCTCCAGGAGTCATCTGCGCTTCTGGCTGGGAGCCAGTCATTTTCAGTTCAGAGTTCTGCCCTTTGGACTCACCACAGCCCCCAGGGTGTTTACCAGATGCATGGCAGTAGTCGCACCTCATCTGAGACTGCAGAGATTCCAGGTGTTTCCTTACCTAGACAACTGGCTCTTTACTGCCCCAACCAGGCATCAACTGCTACAGGCCAGGGATTATTTCTTCAACCTTGCCAATCATGTAAGTATTGCTATAAGTCTGGCAAAGTCGAATCTATCTCCTGTGCAGACTTTAGAATTCATCGGAGCTACCTTGGACACAGTAGATCAGATTGCCCCCACCACCACGTTTAAACATTGAGTGATCAGGTCTGCAATGTTTTGAATCTAGCTTTTCCATCAGCAAGACTAATACTCCAGCTTCTAGGATCTATGGCAACTACCATTTCATTAGTTCCTGTTGTGAGGTATTTTATGCGAATCCTTCAATTGACTCTGGCTGTTTGATGGTTTATACACTGCCGCCACCCACTGTCTGTTCCTATCAAGTTTTCTTCAGTTTGCCGAAGGCATCCAATGGTGGCTAGTGTTGGATGATCTGACATTAGGCAGACCCTTTCTTCTTCCACCCTCTCAGCCACTGTGACCAAAGATGCTTCCCAGTTGGGGTGGGGGGGGGCATTACAAGGGAAAGATGGTCCAAGGCATGTGGTCACACACAGAGACCAGATTGCATAGCAGTGTTCTGGAGATGAGAGCAGTCCTCCTCACCTTGCAAGCCTTTCAGGACGTTCTCCCTCTAGAAAAGATTACAATTCACACAGACCTGTCAGTGGTGTGGTACATCAACAAACAAGGAGGAACCCTGTCTTACCCACTGTGCAGAGGCCATGAGGCTTTTGGAATGGGTGATGTCTTCGAACTGTTTTCTACTTGCAACACACATACCGGGGAAAGCCAGCGTCCTGGCAGACAAGCTTAGTAGGTCCATTCTGACCCTTTACTTGTGGTCCCAGAGTCATTCAGTAGCAGACTCCGTCTTCAGCCATTGAGGCCGACCTTCCTGCGACCTATTTGCATTCCCCAGAACAAGTGCAACAACTATTTTGCTCAGGTCCAGGAGGGATGCTCTGGTTCACAGTTGGTCTCCCCGGTCTCCTGTACACTTATCCCCTACTACCTTTGATCCCAAAGTTTCTCAAGAAAGAAAAGCACCTGAAGTCCTCAGTAATCCTCATTGCACCTTATTGGCCTAATCAGATTTGGTTCCCCTTCCTCTGGTCTCATCTGAAGTGTCCTTCATGGATTCTAGATCCCAAACAGAACCTCCTTTGTCACCCGATAGTGGGTATCCCAATCTGATGTCCCTGAAATTGACCGCTTGGTTTCTCCACTTCTAATGATCATTCAAAAGTCCAGGCTTGCTTCCCCTGCCCAAGATATTTTAGCCTCTCAAAAAACAGCTACTAAGAAAGTTTATGGAATGGAAGAGGTTTGTCTTCTGGGCTTTCCGCCCTAAATACAGAAGACGTAATAAGGGATCTGGGGACCCAAGTAGATAGTAATCTCTCCTTTGATAATCACATTGCCAGAGTGGTTAGAAAATCCTTCTATGTGGCCCACCTAATCAAAAAGGGTTTGCATCCAGATCATAAGAGGTCATTGTGCCCCTCTATGCATCACTCATCAAGACCCATCATAGAGTACAATACCCCATTTGGGATGTACCTTACAAGACACCTGCAACAGCTGGAAAGACCACAGAATTACCTCACCAAGAGGATCACTGGCCTCAAACAGATGCCCTATGCAACTCGACTGAAGAAACTCCAGCTGTACTCTGTTACATACCACCTACTCAGAGGGGATCTCTGCCTGACATACAAGACCATGTCCAACCCAGAATTGATGGACATGCTCACGTGAAGAAAACCATATCTCCTCGAGCCACATGCTCTAGGGATCTAAACCTCACCACAACAATAAATAGGACGTGCTGGAGGGATAGATTCCTGTCCCAGAGACTTCTCATGCTCTGGAACAAGATTCCAATCTACATTAGGCAGAGCTCCTCACTAACACTCTTCAAGAGAAACCTTGACGAATGGATGGGAAACAGAAAGTTTACTCCGGGATCACTTCAGTGGCTCTGCTGGACAGAGGCACAGGGAACTAATCTAAGGGGGCGGCGAAAGCCAACACATTCCGGCTAGGCTTATAAATGCCTTTGGGCAAATAGCCTAGTACCTACCTATGAACCTATAAAGAGAACATTGATCCCTTTTCCACTCCTATCTCAGAGGTTCTGCATTTCCTTACTTCTCTTTTCAAAGAAGGGGGCCAGTTTTTCTACTAGCAACCTTCAGTTAGTGTCTATTTCTAATTTTCACTCCGGCAACGTTCTCAATTGTCTTTAGCTTCCAAACTATGTAAGGCCTTCTTGAAAGGGATTTTTCTCCTCTGGCCTTCAATAAAGGATTGCTCTCCACCTTGGGATCTCATTGTGGTTTTGCAGAACTTGATCCAAAAAACTTTTGAATCAGTGGGCGACTGCAACCTAAAGTTTCTTTCAACAAACAAGGAGGAACCCTGTCTTACCCACTGTGCAAGACATCTTGTGGTCGTCACTTCAGCAAAGAGAATATCTGAAATTCAGGCCTTATCTTCTAAAGCTCCTTACATTTTTTTCCACAAGGATAGTGTGGCCTAACCATTCTTTTATGGCCAAGGTAGCTACAGAAGCCAATTTTAACTAGACTATTCTATTACCGGTTTTCTTCCCAAATTTCTCTAATGAGGAAGAACCATTGTTGCATTTGTTAGATGTTCACAGACAGTTATGTTTTCATCTGCACAGTACTAAGTAGTTTTGAAAGTCAGATCAGTTATTTGTGTCCTGCTGTCCTAGCCGTCTAGGTCAGGTGGTTTCAAAGGTTACCCTCGCTAAATGGATTACAGATTGTATCACCTTCATTTATCACAAGAGTGGTTTACAGCTACATCGCCCTCCAAAGGCCCAGTCCACTAGGTCTATGTCCACCTCATCTGCCTTCTCTTCCAGGTCCTCTTAAGATGATATCTTTGCAGCAACCACATGGTCTAAGGCTCACATATTTGTATCACATTATAAATTGGATATTGTTTTCCGGTGCAGAGCTTCATTCGGTTTGGCAGTGCTTCGGCATATCCTTCCTCTCTACATGAGGAGGAATGGAAGAGATAAAATAAGATTTATTAGGTATGTACTTGTATACCTTGGTGTTTGTGTTGTCTTCTTTTATTCCTTCTCACCTTCCCACCCTGCCATCCCCCTTCCTGGTGCTCTAGAAGAACTGGAGAGAATTATCTTTAGGAACTGTTGTTCCTGTTTTTTGAGTCTCTGGCTATGGAGTTATATTTAAATTCCCTTCTCCTTTCTTTGCTCTCTTTTATCTGTGGGCAGCAAACTCGATCTGAGGAGGTTGGTTGGAGTGCAGGGCATGTCGGTAGTGGGAAGAGTTTGAGACTTGGTTCCTAGTCTGAAGAAATGTGGCTGAGTCAGATCTAAGGCCGGATCCATAACCCATACATGAAGAGGAATGAAAGAAGACAACTCTGATACCAAGTTATGGTAAGTACAAACTAATAAATATTTGTATCTCCATGTGGTCGGATCCTGCAAGCTGATTAATGTCGCTTAGCCTAACTAACCATTACATCAACTTCTCCTCTTGGAAATTGGACCCACTATTAGTAAATTCACAGTATATACAGAACAATTCAGATATAACATTATTCATCTTTAGTCACATAATCAATTAATGGGGATTTTTTTGTAAGGGCTCTTTTTTTTTTTTTTTTAAGGTGACAATTAGAGGGCTGTCCCAAACAATTAACTAAAGAAATAACTAGAAATAGATGAAGAGAAGATTGCACAATTAGTACTAACCATAACAAATTGGAGACTGATTGCAAAAAATCTGAACTTTGGGACAAGCTATTGCAAATACAGAGTAAAGGCAGAAAAAGACACATTGAAAACATACTTTACCAGAAGATTCAAGACAAATGGAAGAAATTCAAAACATTTTACTTGGCTCAAGGAATGGCTTCACAAAAAGGCATTCCCCTCAAGCTTGTAAACAGTAATGGGGATAAGGCTATAATGGACTTACAGGGCCAGGACATCTTCCTTACACAGAAACCAGTAAAATGTAATGAGATCCCACCTCAGGAATGCATAATATCCTGGTCGACTGTGATGCCTAAGTAGGGCTGCAAGCCATTACCAAATCCAATTTGAGATAAAACTTAAAAGTATCTGACATTGAAAAATCCTTTTTGGCTAAACCAGTTTCTGATAAAGAAATGCAGTAGAAAATCTCAGCTTTGTATTTTACACATGGTCTTTCTTTACAGTATTCAGAAGTCATCTATAGAATCTACGTAAGGGTTTTTTTGAGGAGGGTGAAAGTAAAGGGGTGTTTCTACAAGATAAACTAGCATCAAAATTCGTCGTGCTCCTTAAGCCACATAAAGATAAAACAGTTCCTAGCAGTTATAGACCTATCTCACACTTGCTGTTAAAATTAAAAAATGTAAGCTGAAGTCCTTGCCAGCAGATTGACATATTCCCAAATCTTATCTCCTGTATGCAATAAGTTTTTGCGAAGCGCAGAACAGGGTGCCCAGATCTTATAAGATTATGGCTCAGTGTCCAAAAGTAGGGTTAACATAATAATAATTGTGTTGCAGTGAAAGCTTTTAACTTTGTTAACTTGGAGTTTTGTATGTACTCTTCTGGATCCTTTAGGTTTCCCTGAAGCTTTCTTCATGACATTTAAATTGCTATATAACAAGTCCACAGAACTGCATTATGTCCATTGAGGTAATTTCTCCTGCTTAGTACCTGCAAGTATATAGTGTGACAGGACTGCCCATTGATCCCTCTTCTATTAGTGATTGAAGTTTACATTCAGTAAAACATGTAGGCATTACCATCCCAACATAAGGAATGCCTGTCTCCATTTGGCTTGCTAATGTCTGTGTGTGTTGTTTGAGTTTCACATTCACAGGATAGTTAAGAAAATGCCATTGAATGTTTTAAGTATCTGGAACAAGTGACAGGTCTAGAGGTTAATAAACAAAAATGTTCTCTGTTTACTTTATATAAAAAGGGACATTTTGTATTCCCAACCTTCTGACATGAATTGGAATATATACTGTATCATTAGAATGCATTTCAACCCCCTAAAGGAGTGCAAGCTAATTATCACTTGTTAATACATATAATTAAGTAGTATAATAAACTGTTGGCAAAATCATTCCCTACCGTTCCTTGCCAAAATCCAAATAATTTGAAATGTGCATCCCCTCTCAAACTTATGATTTTAATGAAGCATCTCCACATTCATACAAAAAATTGCCTATATAGATAAGTTTCAAAGCTTAATTTCCAATTTACTTTGGGACTAATCCCATCCAAGACTGAGGAGACAGAAGCCATTTCTTCCCTTTAGCTTACAGCGTAATGGTTGACAGATGAGTCTGTATACATTCTAGATTAAGTCCTAGATGCATGTGGGCATTCATTGAATTGGACATCATAAGGACAAAATAAAATGTTGCAGTCCTGGAGGTTGGGAGGTGGCAGGGAAACTGCAGTGAAACTCTCACTCATTGAAGGCTGACAGTGAAAAAAAATCTGGGACTGTAAAGACTTCCAAATTGAGGGGAACCCAGAAGGATGGATCAAGGTGGGCAACTTCTACCTTCTAGATATTTGGAACCCCTTAGACAATAAATTCAAAGATTTTAATTAATTGAAGTAGAGATTATACAATAATAATTGCTTTATTCTTGTGGCATTGTCTGTGATTAGAGGATATTTTAAAGAAATCTTAAGTCACAAGTGAAGGTGGATAATGGAATCTTTCAGATATTTAAAAAGAATAAGATTAGTATCGAAAGATACTCAGGTAATTTTAAATTAGCTTGTAAACATTTTTAAACATTTGGGCTGTCAAACATGTTAACGTATCGGAGACAGTTCTAGACAGATGTAGATATATTATACAGGAAGATTTTGATTGCCAGAACTTATCCAAGATTATTCATCTCAACCCCCCCCCCTTCAGTCTACCAATAATCCATCATTTCACACTACTCCTGTTTATCCACTAATTGCAGCATACTCTTGGGAGGCTGTATTCAAGGGGTTGGCCTGCTTCTTAAAGTTGTTAGTGCTGAAACACTGCAGAAGCAAGTTAGTGTCATAACAGTCTTGCTATGCCTCTTGTTCAAAACAAGTGGCTTACCCTTATGGGAGCTATTACATAAGGAACTAGACAGCTGCTCCCCAGTGAACCCTTCCCTGCATTTTAGGTATTGGGTATCTGCAGACATGACTGGCATATAAACAAGTCTCTTCTTAAATGGTTAGACTAGCCTATATATCCTTTATAGGCTGAAAATATTACCAGGTAACTAGAACCTAGCATATATACAGTTTATAACTGGATAATACTGATTGATATCCCCCAAGAGTGAACTTGATTGAATGGAATGTATGTATGGTGGGTTGATTTTTCTACGTACAAGCCCATCTGACTGTCAGTAGAGTAGCTTATGACATTTAGTATTTTTCTACTGTATTATAAAATAAGGTGGTGACTCAGTAATAACTCAAGTCAGTGTATATTGCATTAATCAAATGGAGAATGATATAATTTTTTATTTTGTAGTCTGTGTTTGTGATAATAAACTTGCCATTTAAATCTGATCTTGATTAATGTTATCTAAGTGTATCCAACATTACTGAATGCTTTTGAAATAGACCAACAATTTGAAGTCACAATCCTTTTAGTTGAAGTATTTATCTGTGTTACTTTGGCAAATTGTTGAATGTTATATTGTTTTTATAAAGTTTGTAATGAAGATTTTACTGGTTAAAAAAAAAAAAAAAAGAAAACACTCCCCTGCAACATTATGACACTGCACCATGAGTCTCAATCTCTTAGTCTGTCTCAGACATGGGTTGGAGAATGTCTGTGAGAGTAAACAAAGTGCTACGATAGAGAAAGACACCTCCAGTAGACCTGGTAGATGATTAGAGGCTCTTGGGGATAGCGTATGTTCAGCTGTGAGGAGGGAAAAAGCAAGAAAACATAAGAAGATAACTGAATAAAGATAGAGTTGAAGACTGAACTCTCTACTCTTAATGAGCCTCCTGCCTTGGTTACTGAGGCCCAGCTCATAAACTTTGGCTTTTTTTTTTTCCAGAGCCCATTTTTACACCATCAACTCAGACTTCTTTGTTGCCCATTTTAGCTTTCCTTCATTAGATGTTGTGGACCACTATTTTGCTGGGAAGCGGTTGCAAATTGGCAGTAACCATTAAAGGGCTTGAGCCAGTGCTCTGACCAGATGTCAGACCCTTGAAGAATGTTGTCAGCACTGTCAGCCATCACATCAGATGTGGCCTTACCAACACCTAGCAGACAAACATTGGTTCAGCTCATGTCAGTGCAACTGGTATCACCTTCTGCAGTGTCCACTTTTTTATGTGTAGTTTACACTTGAATATCTCCTCTCAGCCAGCATTATTTGGCCAGGTGTGTGTTCCACATTCAGTTAGTCTTTTCAAAAATGTCATGTTTAAAGTAGCCCCTCTAACTCACTTTGCAGGGAGGTGGAATTGTCTTGGCCAACTCCCACAAGGCAACATTACCACACATTTCAAGTACAACCTAAAACAGCACATAACTTCCTCAAGGCTATGCACATACTCTCAACTTGATTGAACCCATCTTTCTTTCAACTTTCTTTTTGTTTCTGTTCCATCACACTGACCCTTTAACCTTTTTTTATCCCTATCTCTTTTTCTTTTGTCCCCACTTACTGCTCTTAAGTTCATATGTTCCTAAGTAGTTACTAGGCAAACAACCACTAGGGCCCTTACAAGCCTATCCACACACCCCAAATCGTTTGGGTCTCGACTGTTATATGGGGGGGAGGGGCAGGTTAGCAGAGAGGTAGCTAAGAATTTGTAAGGGGAGGGGGTGTTACAATTATACTTTTCTTACTGATGGCCTCTGTCTATAAGGAACATGGGGGCCAGCCTTTAGGAAATTTACAGTTTCTCATCAAATTGTCAAGGTTTCATTTGAATAGGGTCAGGGATGAACTTTATTTTACATGGATGAGGAGTCTATTCCATAGTGTGGGGATCCTTTGGGACACACATCTGTCTCTCCAGCACTTTCTGTCTATGTCACAAGTGAAATTCAGATCGCTGTTTAATTTTTCTGGTGCTGTTTGTTTTACATATAACAGATCAATCAAGGTTAGGTCTGAGGAAGTCCTTTAAGCCAGACAAAGATTCCCTCTCAGCAGTATGTAGGAGATTGAATACCAAGACAGAGCCTTTAGGTGATCAGTGTAGGACAAGGGTATTCATGCCCTGAATTCTCCTGGTGAGAAACATTTGTGGGCATTCCAGCTGTTGCAAGTTCCTGGTTAGGTACATGCCAAAGGTGGTATTGTATTAAATGATAGATCTGATAAGGGTTGAGTATAATAGTACTATAACTTTTTGGACCTGGATGCTATACCCTTTCTTATAGGTTGGGCTACATTGAACAATACATGAGTAAGATAAGAAAGTCATTCTAAGACCAGATTGCTGTTTACATATGTTAGCATAGCTCTTACTACTGGGTTGACTCTTAGGGGAATTCTATCAGTGGAGTAATTAACTTGGGTAGACAGTTTCCCAAAGGGCATGAAATTGCATTTTTTGGCATTGAGTTTTAGGCCATGGCTTTGACACTCATCATTTGTTTGTGTTAAACTCACTTACAAGTTATTGATGTCTTGGGGGAATCTATAGTAGCTTCCAGTTTACAGTAATTTCTGAGCTTGGTGAGCCAGAGGCTTTTAACATTAGCCTTCACTTCCAAAAAGTAAATGCCAAACAGGAGCAGGCCCAGCACTGAGCTCTGCGGTACTCCACTGGTGATTGGTCTCTTGGTGGAGGTGGTCACACCAATCCTGATTTGGGTCTTGTCTGTGATCCAGCTGGCAATCACACGAGTCATGTAAGGCTTTACGCCAAGCTCAGAGAGCTTCTCGACAATGCCTGAGTGGGGCAGGGTATTGTAACAAATGCTTTAGCAAGCTCAAGGTACAGAGTATGCACTGTTTTACCCTAGTCCATTGCCTTGGTCATCCTCTCAAAGACGTCTATCAGGTTAAGTAGGCATGACATCCCTGAATAAAGCCAAATTGGGATGGATCCAGTCTCTGTAGGTTGCCAATGCTCTTGTTTATCATTTCCGTGATAATTCATTCTGTGGCTTTACATATTAGGCTTGTTAAACTGAAGGGTCTGTTGTTCCCTTGGTTGGTTGATGTTCCACCCATGTGGAGGGAAATGAAAGTTCCAGTCCTCCATTCACTGTGAATGTAGCCTGTTTCAAGGCTGTATTTGAAGAGTGCCTCAAGTGATCCCGATAGGTCATGTTTTAGACTGTTCAGGAGGCAACCAGGAATATTGGCGGGACCCATGGAGGTGGTGTTTTTGGCTTTCAGTGCTGCCTGCACAACCTATGTTGGAGGGAATTTTACAGCATGGAGCAGGGGAGAGTGAAGGGTGAAGTTTGAGCTGAATTTATCAGCCAGTATATTTGCTTTGTCACCCTGATCAGTGTAGCTGGTACCATTCAACTCCAGTTCAGCACACTGTTATGTATTACTTCTAAGGTTCCAGATATAGCTGAAAAAGGCCTTCTGATTGTCCATAGCCTGCAAAAAGCTATCCTGACCTTGTTGGACTTAATTAGACCTCTTAGACTGTTTACTTGTATAAGACAGCACTTGTCTTTATGGAAGTTGCTCTACCTGATTTGGCTGTGAGTTTTCTTCTTTTATTATATACCCTGCTTAGATGAGGATTCCACCACCGGGGTTTGTTTTTTAGTTTAGTTTATTTCTGGTAGGTATGGCAGCTTCTATGCAGCTGTTCTCATGTTTGTATAGTGGTGACTGTGTGAATAATTCTGAATAGGAGTGGATAAAGTTTTAGCTAGTATCTGAAAGCCTGGGGGGTGGCAGGTGCAACCCATCCTTAGCAGAGCAACATGTTCTTTTGGTCATGTTCTTCCATGCAACAAAGATTGTAGCCCCCTGGAGTGACACTAAAAACTAAGCCAATTTTTAAAATCAGTCATTTTATGTTCATACTGGACACCATCCTATGTGAAGGTAGAAAGCTGCTCAATGCAAAGCTCATACCTATTTCTGACACACATTCCTCCAATTAATGTATATCTGTAATCCTCTCCAACTGATAACCCCCTCCTTACCCACCTCATCTTACCTATTTACTGTTATGTCAACCTTTACACTATCGGAACTTTTCTGCTTCAGTTTTTCTTGATTATTTCTGCTTATATCCATCCTTCTCCTCTGTTTTCTTTACCTGCTTCTAGTGACACCCTAGCTTGTTGATGTCACTGTACATATACTGAACCTATGTGCATTATCATTGCTGTTGTATCTCCAGTTACATAGCACTTTCAGTATTTATTTGGTGTAGGTAGACCAGGATGGGCACCTGGGTGGTGTCCAGTTATTTATTGTTACATGTCTTTGACTCATGTAAAACAATATAACTTTAAGTATATGAAAAATATAATGCTTAAAATATTAAATTTTTATGTTCCTTGTAAATATGTATTTAATGTGGAGCTTTTCTTTCTGGGCCTCCACTGAAAAGGGGACTTGTGCTTAGTCAGACTTTCCCCTGTAAACAAAAGACAATAAGTATAAAGTCCTGCTATGCAGGCCACTTTCTGTTCCTCAGCAGCAGCCTCTAGACAGGTTTCTGGCTTTTCCATCAACCAGCTCCATCCTCTTTGAGATTCTCACTACCCTAGCTTTTTGTTCATCCTACCCTTCTTGCACATTTAGACTAGTCTGTTTGAAGAGGGCATTAGAGCTTTCTTTGACATTCTATCTAGTTTCACAAAAATCTGCTAAAGGCAAAACATGAAGAGTCCCTACAAGACTTGTAACACATTTTAAAGTGGTCTCTGATGAGGACTAGCCTTTTTTTTTCTATTCACCACATGATGATCCTAAATTTGATTATGTTCTACAGTTTGTGCAGGGGGGGAGGACAACATACTAATTTATTCTAATTGTTGCAGAGAAGGAAATCAGAAGGCCCAGCAAGATGGCAGATAATGAATGTTTGGGAGCAGCCTGATACCATTGGCCTTGTATATGTGAGGTATGACAATGTATTGCATCTCGAGTCTATATGCCAGAGGCAAAAATTCCCAAATTTGTCACAAGTATCTTACTGGTAGTCTTGAAGACTGTATTGTCAGTCTTCTGCTGTCCTTCAGACTGGGAAACATCGGATGTGATAGATTAGGAAAGTGTGTGTTTCCATCATGTACCCTAGCCATACAGTACTTTTCACAGCAAGACATGTAAGAAAAATTGCAACATGCCATAGAAGTGCCTGACAGTGACATTGTTTCTTTTGCAAACAACTTGATGGCCCAAGTAACGTGATACAACAGATAGGTCTTCGGAGAGACCTGACTTGGCAGAGCCTTATGCCAGCAGTCTTGATTATGCCTACCTATTTATAGAGAATGTTAAGGCACCCTTCATTGACTGACCTTTTAAGGAGGCTCCTTAGTGTTTGGTCAAGAAATTACTGTGTCCCAGAAGTCATTGATGGAGGAGAGCAAGCTCTCACTGTTGTGAATATAAAACTTTGCCTGTCCCACCCCCATGCTGTTTTACAAGGATGCAGAGGCATTAACATATACCTTATTTCTGCCAAAACCCTGAGCTGTGGAAGCATATGTCTGTAATCATCAGACCTCCTAGACTGGCTTCCAGCAAGGGTATTGACCCTGGAAGGAGAGGTCCTCTGCATTTTCATTGAGGGTGCATGCGGCTTTAAGACGAGGCTTATTCATCATCTGTTCACTTGTTCAAAACAAGGAAGATTAAACTATGCATTTTAAGTCCCAGTTTTGTGAGATAATGACTCTCTGAGGGATGTTTATTTGTATAATTTTGCAGGAAAACTGCTTAATTCCTTAAACTCACTTTGCCACTGTCCTGAGGAAATGATGAATTTATAGTTAGAATAATAAAGTAAGTGTAGCTCCGGCCATTAAAATGTTGGTTACCATTTATTTAAAATGCTGTGCATTTCAAATATTTTATGTTTTTCATTTTAGTCATGGTGTATTCACCAGACAGGCAGCAGCAGCCACCACAGCCACCCTATACCAGCACCAGATGAAGATGGTCAAGGGGGCAGATACTTCCTTCATTTATGATCACATGGGTAAGAGAAACAGTGTAGTTATTAGTCATATAACATTTTCTTTTTGTCTAGTTAATTAATTCTGCCCTTGACAGATATCCCATCTAAACAAAATGCTGCATCTGGAAAGAAGTTGCAGATGCTCCTCAGAAAGTGAACCACATAGTATGTCCACCAAAAGGACATGGTTATTAATATCTCCTTTTGGTTTCAAAAAAGATCCAGGGCCATACTAACTTGAGTGCCCTGGGCACCTACATCCAAAAAAAATGTGTTCTCGTATGTGCAGTCTTCAGCCTTTTCTCCGTGTAAAGTCCAGAGAAGACTAGGTGTGCTGTTTAGATTTTAAAGCAGTTTACCTGCACAGTGAAGTAAAGAATTGGACAGGATGATTCTTGTGTTTTTGAATTGTAGCCAGTAGTACCGTGGCTAAAACAGTATCCTTGATCATGGAGTAACAGAGTTCCATATCAGTCAGGTGCCAGAGATGAGTTAGGTTCATCTTCAAGCTGACTGAGTAGAACTGTACAGGAGGTCTCTTCAACAGAATTGAAAACTATTTCTACTTGGAGCTATAGACCTTTGTAGACCTACTGAGTGGGAGGCTTCATAGCAACCTTGATGATTTCAGAGACCCTAACCAACAAATCTAGTGGGATCAAGAGGTCTGTATATGAAGATGAGCTTTGAGGTAGACTCACATATTGTCCTAGCTGTATAAAATATCCATGGGTTGGACTAGGAGCAGTTTCCTGTACTGGTACATCCTGTGAGGCTGAAACCATGTCATTCTCCGTTAGCAAGAGGTGATGAGAAAGTTTTGTTTTCTTACCTCCTTAAACTTTGCAATAAGATGTAGAATCAGCAGGAAGGAATGAGATGCATTGTAAAACTAAAAACGCATTCGCTGCTACCTTTCACTTGCCCTGCTGCACTGAGCAGAATATTGGGTGGCCCGTGTTCTCTTGAATGTTAAATAATTTTCTGCAGTGTCCCAATTTGGGAGGACCCTCACCAGGTACAGGCTTTGAAATCAACATATCTAGGAGAGGACTGAAGGAACAGCTTTACAGTATGCCACTTCATTCACTTTTCTAAGGATGTGATTTTTTTTAATTAATGGTCCGGTTTCCCACCCCTACCAACCATTGGGCTTATGTCACTGATGACTTTTCCCATTCATTCTGTAACACGAGAGCTGATTATGGCTCAGCTATCATCCAGGCATCCATCAGCAGATATTGTGATGCCTGCCGTACTATCTGCTGTACATATCATGTAAGCATTTGGGCATGCAATTAGTGGATTGTAAGGCTATTATAGAATTCTGCAGGTGACGTAACAACTCCTGGAATGGTCACATTCATCTCAAGCAGACTGCTCCAACTAGGTCCCAGTTCTCATTTGGAAATCCATTAATGGTAAATATGTTCTGCAACTCATCTCTTAACTGTTCTGTGGGAGATTTTTTTTACATTTGTTGACCGGGATAGTCCGACTGGATGCATGTCCATTTTCAGCGGAGGCCCGGGGAGAAAAGCTCCAAGGGTAAACAGATACAGCATTACATAATACCAGCATTGCATATTACAAACAGACTATTTACAGAGATTAAATAAGTAAGCAAGTTAAACAAGTTCCACAGGTTAGAGTTAATCCCGAGCGTAAGTCAGGATTAAATTAAATTACACAGTAAACTGGTTAACAGATTTTTACACATTCTAGAGAGAGTTAGCCAGGCTTGATACATTGACATAGCCAGTTAAGTGACAAATGTTGTTTGAGTCTAGTTTTAAATTGACCTAAGGTGGAAAGTAAGGTAATATCAACTGGAAGAGAGTTCCAGGATCTACTTACAGAGTTTGCAAAGAGAGAGTCACCGGCTGTGTTATTAATTTTGCTAGTCTGAATTAGTAGTTTGTTAGAGGATCGAAGCGGTCTAGGATTGTTATAGGGGGTGATAATATTTTTAAGTGCAGGAGTATTGTCCTGATTGTAGAGGATTTTATAGGCCATAATCAGTTGGTTTTACTGGATTAGGCTGGGTAGTTCAAGCCACCCAAGCTGATTTAGATTGATGCAATGATGTGTCCTAAAAGGCAGCCCAGTGGCAAACCTGGCAATGTGGTTGTAGCAGATTGAGAGTTTGTTAAGGACAGTCTTGTTTAAATTCGAGAGTAGAGGGGATGCATACAGAAGTGTTTGAAAGAAGGTGAGAGCGAGCTATGGCAATTTTAGTTGGAGGGGTTAGGAAGGCTTAGAAAGGAAGAGATGTGATCAAGCAGCGACTCTTCACGTCTTGGCTGGCTTTTCCAGGGCCTGGTTCACTGCCTGAGCATGGGTCAGCAGTGTTGTAATCAGGGTTCCATTCCACTGTAGCATGAATGTGAACTGATGTGAGAGTGATGCCTTTATCTGTGGCCCACTGCCAGAAGAACATTATCTCCCTACACAGGGAATACCACCTCCCCCTTTCTTATCTCACTACCATATGATAGACTAATTTGTGTAATTGCATGAGGACATCTCCAGGAAGCAGCTGCTTTGTTGCTCTCCAGTTGACTTATGTGGAGTGTTCTGTCTGGGAAAACCATACTGTCTGCATTATATGGGAGCCCAGCTTATCTTTCCAGCATTCAGTCTGCAGCAGTTTAGTTGCAGAAAGGGAAAACTCACTAAACGGCTGGTGTAAATTATGCATCACAGTAGTGCCTGGCAACATACTCTTTGGCAAAAACAATGTGCCCACAAATTACCACATAGGCGGAAACCCATTAAGTACAGAGAAAGTTATTAGGGACCTGGGGACCCAAGTTGATAGCAATCTCTCCTTTGAAAACCACATTGCCAAAGTGGTTAGAAAGACCTTCTACATAGCCCACCTCATCATGAAGGGTTTCACATCTAGATCAAGAGAGGTGTGCCTCTTTATTCATCCCTCATCAGGCCCATCATAGAGTACAATGCCCCTTTTGGGATGTACCTTATCCGACACCTGCAGCAATTAGAAAGACCCCAAAAGTATCTCACCAAGAGGATCAAGGGTCTCAAACAGATGCCATATGCTGCTCTGTTAAAAAAACTCCAGCTCTACTCAGTTGCATACCGCCTACTTCGAGGCGATCTATGCCTGACATACAAAGCTATGTCAAATCCAGAATTAATGGACATGCTCCACCTCAGTAAATCTAAATCCCATAGAGCCACACACTCGAGGGACTTGAATCTCAGCACAGAAATAAATAGAACTTGCTGGAGGGACAGGTTCATAACCCAGAGGCTCCCTTCGCTCTGGAATAGAATTCCAGTTCATGTGAGGCAGAGCACCTCACTGAATCTCTTCAAGAAGAATCTCGATAGGTGGATGGGGGATCGTAGGTTTGTCCCAGGGATTACTCCCGTGTCACTATTAGACAGAGGCACAGTAAACTAAACCTTAAAAAGGGCACAGTATACTCAAATCAAGGGGTGGCGTAAGCCATACAGAATCGGGCTAGGCTTATAATTGCCCCAGGGCAGATAGCCTAGTATGAACCTATGAACCTATAAGGTCCATGTACAAGTGGCAATTCTGTAGCCAGTTCATTTCACAGTCCTTTGCAGAAACTACATCTGTAGCTATGCAAATACTACCATGAAGGTCATGGTAGCTGTTAAACGTAGAGGTTGCAGAAGAAACTTATCCTGGATCCCACACTGAATCCTAATTTAATCAGCCAAGTCCATGGCCTCCTGGGCCCCCTGCAAGATCAGGTATAACTGACTTTGGATAGTGTCCACCTCCATGTCAGAGAGTCCAATGAGCAAGAGTCAGGAATGACTTGCTTTGCTTTATTGTGACTGTCAAATACTGCAGCCTAGAGACTGCTTACTGCAGAGTGTCTGACCAGGATACCAGGAGCCAGTCCTCTAGGTAAGGAATGCATGGAAATCCTGTTCCTGCAATGATCTGTTTACCACAGAAAAGCAAATGGCAATATACCTGTACTGGAAATCATGCTCAGCTCTTACAGAATGGGAGGAAATCATCTCCTGCATGGACTCCAGATACTGATGTTCCAAAAAGTGTCCATAATATCTGCCTACACCATTCGGGTGTACTACTGTGGGAGAAGAGCACGAGTATTTGCAAGGTAACCATTCAACACTGAACATAACTGATACACTAGTTGAAGTCATTGAGGTCCGGAATGGGACTTAACTGATCCATTTCACTCTGTTGCAGAAAGAAGCAAGAGTTAATTCCCAACTGTTTTCTGAAAATGGGACCTTCTGTAGAGCCCTTTGAGCAGTAGAGTCTGGACCTGTCTGAAGAGCTGTGTTGAGACAGATTAACTGGTGAACTCCTCAGTGTGCTTGAGTAAAAAGATTTAGCACCAGCTGGTTCATTGTGATGATTCTCCAAATACTGGTGAAATCAGAAAATCACACTCCCCTCTCCTCACCAAAGACCCGTGTCGGGACTACGGTATTATAACCAGAGGAAGTCATTCTTTAGGTGTCTAGTCCATGCTGGGGAGGGGGACAAGATAGTGCAGTGGTCTGCAGCCTTCAGACAGTGAACAGAGTTAATCCAGAAATCTTGAGTTCAGTTTGGTATCCCACCTGTGACCCAGAGGGTGACAAGGCTAACAAGAAACAGAGTACAAAGGATTAGTCTGGATAAAAACATTTTAAGCTAGCAGATCTAGGAGACTCTCTCTCTCTCTCTCTCTTATGTGCTTCCTGTGGGAGGAATAAAGATGTTTTGTTGAAATTTCAATAACTGACCTGTTGAATGTAATGTAATAGAACAAGAACACATATCCGTCTACTAACTTAAATAAACTACTTGAAGGCTTTTTTATTCCTGTCACAATTAGGGCATCAGAGAGACAGTTTCCTAGATCTGCTAGTTTAAATGATTTTGTCTGGACTAGTCCTTTGTACTCTTTTCTTCTGCAGACAGTGAGGAGCCCTCTTTTTCTTTGGACTTGTCCAGGCATAGAAACAGAAGGAGGTGGAGAACCATAAAGATCTTGTACAGAGATGAAGGCCTACTACTTCTACAGTAGACTTCTGACCTACTTCTACAGTAGACTTCTGATCTACCTCTAAGCTTGCTGGTCAAAGAATGCCTCAGGCCCCAAAAGTCAGTGTCAAGGTTCTTGCTCCTGAGCTTAGTCTGAGTCATACCATTCTGTACAGGCACATACCTGAGCCTTTGACCATAGCCAAAATGTATACACAGTTTAAGATACAGCACAGTACATAACAGCATATAAAGAGACTGTAGAAAATCTGTACAGGATTCTTCTTACACCACTCATGCTTTCCAAAATCTTTATAACCAAGTGGAAGAATGAAATTCAGTTAGGTGAGATGTGTAGCTGTTGACCATATTCCTACATTTCTGGCAGTTTATCAGGTTTACCACACCTGTCAAAAGCCATGAATTTATTGATGGGCAGCACATGACAGAGTGCTGTGATCTATCTGGGAACTATGTTCAGCAGAAGAGATCACAAATGTGTCTGTAGTTGGATGCATGGTTATTTGCTCTACTCACTCAGGCTTGTAATTTCAGAAGGTAGCTACGTTTATGGAAGCCAGGAGTTCATAGTCACTGTGCCTCCAGGCTGCTCATGTAGTATACATAGTAACTGTCTTAATGTGGTGTATATATAACCCAGGGTTACTAAGGCATCTTGCTCAAGAACTCTGAAGGCAAGCTATTTCTGTTGTTACAGAGGAGTAAAGCCTTTATTGTGACCTGGATTGGCTGAGTCTGACTATTGGCTCTCTTTCTGGTGGAATTCATTGAAGAGAGGACAAGGAATGGCAAGGCAATGCCTGCATACCTCTCGGGATGGGGGTTAGGGAGACTTGCGTGTTTGGACTTTACATTGGTAAAGTGTAGAGCAAAATTACAAACCACCTTATTCCTTGACAATAAATAATGGCACATCTGCTGCTGTTGCTTTCCCTTATTTAGCTGAGGAATGAATGGATCATAGGGTGTTCACCTCCAGAGGTAACGAGCTAGTTGACAGGTGGAGAGAGCTTGAGGGTTATTTGGGAACTAGGATCAAGAAGAATTTAGCATTGGATTTCCAAGATGGCTGAATACTGATCAACAGCTTAACTTCAGCTCTCCTAGTGTGAGAATGGAAACTGAGAAAAAGGACTACCGTTGAAATTTTTTTTGGGGGGGGGGTAACACTCAATTACTGGTTAGTAAGTGTACTTCATGGATGGTCTCCTCTACTTTGATTGTGTATGGGTAAACTTATTTTTAGTTTAAGTAATGCCTTTGGGTACAGCTGCCAGTCCGGGGCAATTGTTCCTAACTGAAGGATTAAACTTCATTTTTTTTTTTCAAGATATACATGGTTTTGTGTGTTTCACCTGAGTTATTAGGGATGGGAGTGTTTTGATAAAGTATTTATTTTTTGTGTGCGTGTGTGACGGTTTTCATTAAAACAAAAAAGTCTTGAAAAATGTGACATAGATTCACATGGAGATGAGAAGAAACTGTATAAAGGATCAGCCTGACAAGCATTACTGTATGTATGTAACCTGAAAGTTGGAAATACACAAAAAAAAACTGACGTGTAATAAGAGGGAACAACAGCTTTATGTTATAATGGCTACTATATCCATATTATCTTGAAACGGAAATGGCCTTACAGGTGTAGACAGAAATGAGAGAGTACTGAATTATATTAAGAAATGCAAAGTGCACACAATAATTTAGCAGGAGACACATTTGGAAAGAAAGCATGGAAATTTGATAAAGAAAGGATTTCAGGATGGAAGTTCATCAGAATATCAGGGACAAAGGAAAAGGGAAGTAATTATACGAATTGCTAGAGAGGCTCCAACAGTGATAAAAGAGCGGGGAAAGACAATAATAGTAGATTTGTAGTAGTAAAGGCAAACGGGGAGGATTACACTGGCATGTATTTATATTCCACTAAAAACTACTGTTCTGGAGCTTAAAATTTTGGGAGAAATAATCAGCTTTGAGCAGGGAATATTACTTGTAAGTGGGGACTGGAACTTGATTTCCAGTAGTGAGGGTGTATCATGGGACTTAGAAAGGAAAAATGTAACAAAAGAGGGCAGACTTTGAAGAAATTTATGAAAATATTTGAAGTGGAAGATGTGAATTTAGTAGTAGTAATGAGGACAGAAATTACATACTGTTCCCTAAGGAAAAATAAATGGGCTAGACTAGATAGAAATTGTATTTCAGAGAAACATTTTCATTTAATTGAAAGCTTCAAGACACATTCATTAACTATTTCAGATCATGCACCAATAAAAACTAAGATCAAGATGCAGGGTAATGAAGTAAAGTTAGCAGTGGTGTTTTCCCATCTACCTATTAAAAAGAGAGGAATTTAAGGATTGGGTACTGGAAATTATTCGGGAGTTGTTAGGGAAGATAGAAATATCTTCAGTAATTATTTGTAGTGAGTGGGATAAATTGAAAATGGAATTTAAAAACTGTAATGAGAAAAGAGAAAAAGATATGGCTAAGACATGATAGGAATTACTTTGAGGGCTTGACAAAAGTTACAGTTGTTGTTGTCTTTCGACTTTTCCCGGTTAGGGGTCGCCTCAGTGGAACTCCGGTCCGCTAATGATTGGCAGTGGATTTTCACGAACGCCGAGGTGCCAGCTCGACATTCAGCCTTCAACTAAGGCACGCCCATTTACACACGTCTTTCAAACCCACCCAACCGCGGGGAGGACATGCAGACTCCACACACAAGACACTCCCCGCACTGCAGCCGAGAATTGAACAGGAGAACCTCTTGCTGTGAGGCAACAACGCTACCGCTGCACCACCGTGGATTTTTGCTTGACAAAAGTTACAGTATTGTAGAAAAAAGGAGAGTTTCACAGAATAAGAAGAGGCACAAATGCAGAGTGCCAAGGAGAAAATAAAGGAGTATCTGGATAATATCTATAAATTTAAAAAGATTGTTACTAAGCAACTATATTTTGATAATAGCTTCAGTGCACAAAAACTTTTAGCACAATGTCTTGGACAGCAGAAAGTAGAAAGGGCTGTTAACAGACTTGGGAAGACTATAACAAGACAAATAGCCAGAGATCCTGTAGAGGCTTTAGAGGTATTTTGTCAATGTTATGAAAATTTGTATAAAACAGAGAAATGTGGAATTCAAGAAAGACTATAACTGGAAAAAAATTATGGAAAACTTATGTCAAGGTTGGAGGTAGATGAGGCTCAACAACCATCAGCTAACATGGAAGAGAATGAGATAAAAACAGTTGTGTATAATCAGTCTTCAGGAGAGTCTCTAGAAACAGGTGGTATTCCTGTTGAAGTTTGGAGGGAAGAAAGTGGTAAAGATCTGGAAGATTTTATTTAATGGTATTTTAAAAGGAAGGGAAGCACCCACATGTTGGAAGAAAGATTTGGTAGCTGTATTGCCTAAAGATGGTAAAGACCAGTCAGACCCAGCTTCATAAAGACTCATTTCAATTTTAAACCATGGTTATGAAGTGTGTATGTCAATGCTAGCTAAAAGAATGGCAAAGGTGTTGTAAAATTGATATAGATCAAGTGGATTTGTGGAGGGGATGCAAACAACATTAATAGAACAATGATGATTCAGAGAGAAGCAGAATGGGTCTTGATATTTATGAGTAGGGCAATGGAAACATTTGTGTTCTCAGAAACAATAAGGTCAGTTAGGAGGATATGTGAAGAATCAGAGGCAAGAATAGTGTGTGAGGGTTCCTATCTGATAAGTTCTGTCTGAACAGAGGAACCAGCCACTGTGTCCTCTTTTCCCCTAATTGCTTTATATTTAAAGCCATTGGCAAAGAAAATAAGGGATTCAGAAATGCAGGTGTATAATTGGTATGGTAATCAAGAAAAGTTCTCTCTATTTACAGGTGATAATATTTGAACCTGATAAGTCCAGAAAAGGACATTATTATTGGGGAACATTTTGAAATGGTTTCACTTCTTTTGGAGTTGTAAAATTAAAATAATAAAACAAAGGCTATAGCTGTAAATTATGTACCCACACATGAATCGGCTCAAAGAAAAGGAAAGAAGTAACTGGAAAGGTATGCTATGGGAGTGTATTGAGTTGGCAGATTTTAAAAATTCCCTACAGAGTTCTTTATCAGAAATATTGGGTGAGCAAATTGCTGTAACTGATGAAATGATTTTTTTTTTTCAGTCTGGAGTACGGAATCTGAATTGCATAGACATAGAAAGGCCTTATTAAGTTTAATTCGGTTAGCTGCAAAAAATGCAATTACTAGAAAAAGAAAATCAACGTCCTAAAACAACTGTATTTGAAGTACTGAATATTATAAAAGAGTTAAAAGAACTGGAAGAGAGACGTTTACACAAAAAAATGAGCATATTTCATAGAAATAGACA
Organism: Protopterus annectens; assembly: GCF_019279795.1. Lineage (NCBI taxonomy): Eukaryota > Metazoa > Chordata > Ceratodontiformes > Protopteridae > Protopterus > Protopterus annectens. The sequence continues at coordinate 1,242,158,437 of NC_056732.1, read as the reverse complement.
TTGTGAGACCAGTGCTGCAGAGTAATGTTCAGGAGAAGCAATGAGGTTTAAGAGAAGGTATGACTTCAGCAATCTCTGATGATAGTTATACAGAAAATAAGGTGTGTGATATTTAATATATGTAAATGAAAAAATGCTAATATGGTTTGTTTTCTTTTCTGTTAATGTATGTTTGCCAGTGTCTTAAGTGGTAATTTAATAAAGATGTTTAAAAAAGTAGTACTTGTGCCTGGTTCTGCATGCTGCTGGTCTAGATGTTTAACATACATATATATATATATATATATATATATATATATATATATATATATATATATATATATATTTAATTTTCATTAGAAGTTTATTCTGTGTTGTTAATGTTGACACATTTTAAATTGCTTGTGTTTGTGCAGCTTTGATGGTTGTGACAAAACAATTCCTGTCAATAACAGCTGCTGCTGCCTATGACAGTCTTGTTGATGAGCAGAATTAATAATTTCTGTACGTGTGGCTGCAAGCTAGGGTGATTTTACAACCTTTTTAATTAATGGAGATGAACCTTCACAAATCCTTTTCAGCTTAGTTTAATCCTCTAAGCCATTGGGAAGTTTTGCAGCACAGCTGTTTATCTACCTTGTACATCTGCATTAGCAAAGCAGAAGTGCTTTCCCACTGTTAAAAATGAGGGTAATAGGGTATTTTTGTGTTGCACGAGTGTCCTTTTGGAAGAAAATATGCTAGAATGTAGTGCCCATTTCTTAAATTACAGTCCTGTTGAATCCCAACCAACCATTGGTTTCACGGAGACCAGTTCCTTTTTCAGCATAGTTTGAGTTTTGACCAGTTTCTTCCTTTCTTTAACATATTTGATTCTGTTATGAGATTCAAAAAATGCTTTATTCATCGTGAGGACTGAGGTGACAGTGTATAGAATGATAAATGTTAATGTAGAAAAGAGTCTCTGGATAGTAGGGCTGAAAAACATTTTTGGTCTCATTGCCACAGTATGTACCAAAACTTGTTCAGTCACAGCCAGAAGAGCGAATAGGCAAATTGCCAACATGCTTTTTTATGTCCCCAATTGCCCATGCAGTATGTTAAGTCCTATGTGCATTCCTAGCTAATGCAACTAACTCAGAGGTTGCCAGTTATTGGTGTAAATTACACAGATTGTCATAACTTGTTTGTTCATTGTTTAAATCCCACTCAAGCATGGTTTTATGCGTATAGGTTTGATAAAGTGACCAGACAGCATTATGAAGGATGAAATACTGCTTTGCCACACATTACCTTGTTGGTATATTTTGTTTATAAAGGGGTATGGATTAGTTGGGAAGTGAAATGGTGTACATGGGGTCAGCACAGTGGCGCCTCACAGCAAGAGGTTCATGGTTTGATTCTTGGCTAATATGGCTTCTGTGAGGAGTTTGCATGTCCTCCCCATGTTTGTGTCAGTTTCCTCCCACATTTCAAAGACATACAGTAGGTAGATTGGACACTCTAAATTGGCTATAGGTGTGTGTGTGCATGTGACTTTATGGAAGAACAACCATGGCAAGGCTAGCTTACCGGGTGGTGTGAACCTACGCTGTTGATTGTCACTGTTGAAGTGCACCCCGACCTCATGTGCAAAAATGGGGAAAAAGGGTATTGGGTGGATGACATGGTGTCCTTGCTACTGTTAAAATTAAATATGTGTCACTTACTGTTCTGGAGGCATGTCTAAGGACTGTCCTAAATCTTTGAGCCCTACCTGTGGTTAAGGTGTCTGCCTCACAGCTCCAGAGTTCTGTCATGGCCCCTGTGTTTTTTGTGAAGTTTTCATATTCTTTGTGACTGTCTGGTTTCTCCCAGCTCCCAGAACATGTTAGTTGAATGGCAGTTTTCACCTGTCTATACTAACTGTATTTAACCTTGTGGCTTAGGTTATGGCTCAGTCTGTTAAGTATGTTGCACAGACATACATGGAGGAATTTGTGCTCCTCCCTGATTATGGTACTGGAGTGGAGAAACAAAAAATCTGAAGTAGGAGATTCATTTGTCTGCAACCTGTGGGTTATGGATCCGATATCGGATCTGAACCGGCATGGTTTTCCAGCTATGGATCCGAGCTCTCAGCTCCTCCCCTCACCCATAATGCCCTGCTCTCCCTACATGACCTCAGTTCTAGTTTGCCGCGCTGGTGACCAGATTGGAATTCAGAGCTCTTCAGCTAAGTGGTTGTTTTTTCACTTTAAAGTCTTAAATTTGATATTTTTTTTAGTTAGCTCTGTGTGAAAGTTGTAGGTTCCCATCCTTATAGCTTAAAGTTTTTAAGTTTTAATAACTTTTATAACTTTAGTTATCCCTCCCCTCGCTGGTGCGTAGTGTGTGTTTGGGCCTGTGTTTGCTTGGCTAGTTAGCCCTTATTATTGTTTTATTTTTCAAAAAAAAAAAAGGGTGGTAGTAGTAGTGTCCTTAGGATGTCTGACCCCCCTAAGGCTTTCTTCTCGAAATGCTCCGAGTGTGGCCATAAGCTTTCTCCTGCTGATGGCCACACTCAGTCTCGATGCCTTGGGGTTGAACACCTCACTTCTGGATGTTCCATTTGTGCAGGGTTCAACCCCAGGGCATTGAAGGAGCGGAGGTCGAAGCTGGTCCTGGCGGGTCTTTTGGCCCCGGACTCGGCTTCGGCTTCTGCTCCTTCAGGGTACCGCTTACGGTTCCTCCTCTCCTGCTCCCCTCCTCCACCGGGACTCAACCTCCTCTAGTGGTTTGGAGGAGAGGGAAGCAAGAAAAAGGACCGGAGGGAGAAGCACCATAAGCGGCGGGCCGAGACCTCTGTTTCGCCCCGCCTGCCAAGCTGGCTTTTCCTCCGGCCTCCTTGTCTGCTGGTTCTCCCTCCTCGGCTCCGGTCTCCAGTGTGCTTCTCACCGGGACCTGAGGAGGAGGAGACCCAATCTCCGTTGAGGCTATCGAGGAGGCACTCAAGGCCTACCTCGGTAGCCTCATCGAGATCTACTTACAGTTTATCTGACGCTGATCTGGACCGGATGATGAGAAGGTTCATCCAGGCCCAGATGCAGATGGGAGTGCTCCTGCCTCCCCCCCCTCTGGGGGGGAGCTCGACCCCTTTCTTTAAACCTATAGCTCCTTCTCCGACCCGCTACCCGGGTTCGGAGCGATTGGAGCCGAGCAGCCGAGCGGGGTCGGCGCCGATAGTACTGGGTACTTCGGATCCGACCCTGCCCTCGAGTGCTTCGGATCTGACCTCTCGGAGCCTGGATCCGAGCTTCGGATCCGGGGGGATCAATGCTCCTTCGGCGCCATCGGTGTCGGAGCGCACTGCCCCCTCGGATCCGAGTGCTTCGGTGCCAGCTCCGATCCACTCTTCGGATCCGAGGGGGAGCCGATTATCGGATCCTTTGGTCGAGGTTGGCTCCCCCTCGGCTTTTGATGTAGTGGAGAGGGCCCTGTTGAGGGTTTCCGGACCCCCGGCACTTGCCTCGGCTCCGTCCCGCACTCCATCTGCACTGGGCCAGGCTTCCACCATCCGCCACTGGGACAGCCCGCCTTTGCCCCAAGTTGTTCCTTTGGAACATGACACCGCCATGAGGGTCCTCGGACAGCCCCCTGAGGATATCCTCGCAAGCATACGTGCAAAAGGAGGCACATAGACTCCCCAGTCTCTCACGGAAGACACGGATTTGGAGGAAGGGGAAGGCTCCCAAGATCACCCCGAGGATGTCTCCTTTGGAGACATCATGGAAATGCTTCTCATAAGGGGTGGTCTGCCCCAAGTCTTCCTCGGACGAGTCCGTGTTCTTGGAGGCATTCGAAGCGGGCCCATCTACCTCTTGGGTGTCCCCTCCTGCCGACCCCCTGGTGGACCTGATTACCACCAGGGCGTGGAAGGAACCGGACACCGTGGAGCCAATCCCAAAAAGGCCAGACCGCATCCTTAGTCCCCTGGCTGACCGTGCCCACTGGAGCAAGGGGCCTCCAGTAGATGCCATGTTGACGGCGGCAGCCACCAAGAGGGAACTTGCTCAGGAGAGTCCCTCAGTCCATCCCCCGAGCAAGGAGTCTCGGATGATGGACCGCTTGGGGAAGCGAATGTTTAGTTCAGCGACCTTTTCAGTGAGGGCACTGAACTATTTGGCACATGTGATTAGGATGCAGCGCGATCTTATTAAAGAATACGCTGCATCCCCCCAGAGTCCATGTCGGAGGAGGACAAACTGTTGCACTCCACCCGTATGGCCACTCTCAGGTCCGTGACTAATGCCTCTATGTGGTTACTGTCCCATGCTACGGAGGGAGCCGCTAGAGCTGCAGGGGCACGCCTAGTTACTAGACGACAGGCCTGGCTCCGCCATTGTGATTTCACGGAGCCCTTCAAGGCGTCATTCGCGAACGCTCCCTTCGATGGTTCTGCCCTTTTTGGCAAAACGGTTCGCGATACTTTGACCCAGAGCGAGAAGGACGGGAAGACGCTGTCTGCCGTCGGAATCCGCTTCTCGGTGCCCCAGAGGTCCTATTCTAGGAACCAAAAGGGCCAAAAGAAGATGTGGTTCCAGAAGTCGCAGCAGTCCCAACCCGCTCCAGAGAACCAGTCCTTCCGTGGCAGAGGAGGACAGGGAGGACGCCGCCCTAGGGGCAGAGGGGCTCCCAGGAACTTCGGGTCCAGAGAACCTTTCTCTGAACGGCCCGCGCAGCAGCCCTGAAGGGTTGCCCGGCTGCTCCACTCTGGAGGCAGTCGGGGCGCTGAGCACCTAGCGGCATGGGAGTCCATAACGTCAGACCGCTGGGTCCTCCGCATCATATCCAGAGGTTACCGCATTCCGTTTCATCACATCCCAAAATTAAAGTCCCTCCCCGACGTTCCACCCGGTCAGTGGGAGGCCGCTTTGGCAGAAATTGGCCATCTGCTGAAGAAAAGAGCCATCCAGCCCGTTCCCCCCAGACCAGATCAGATCAGGGTTCTACTCCAGGTTCTTTTTAGTGCCAAAAAAGACGGGGGACCTAAGACCAATTTTAGACCTGTCATTCTTAAACCTGGCAGTTCCCAAGGAGAAGTTCCGAATGGTTACCTTGCAGTCCATTCTCCCCCTTCTGGGAGAAAATCATTGGATGTGCTCTATAGACCTCAAAGACGCGTACTACCACATTCTAATGAACAGACGCTCCAGGAGGTTTCTTCGCTTCCGGCTGGGAGCCATTCACTACCAATTCAGGGTCCTTCCCTTTGGTCTCACCACAGCCCCCAGGGTGTTCACCAAAGTATTAGCAGTGGTAGCAGCCCACCTGAGGCTTCAGGGGGTACAGGTCTTCCCATACCTGGACGACTGGCTCCTTACCGCCCCAACAAGGCATCTACTGTTATTGGCGCGAGACTCCTTTCTCCATCTAGCTCCCCGCCTGGGCATCACGATAAATGCAGAAAAATCCAACCTAGCCCCTACACAGCTCATAGATTTTATATGGGCCAGGTTAGACACGAGACAATTGAGAGCCTTCCTCACGGCGGACAGAGTTCAAAATCTATAGCTCCAGGTGTGGGCCATCCTCCACTCCAGTTCAGTTCCGGCGGAATTGGTCCTGAGGGCTCTAGGGTCCATGGCAGCAGCGATAGCTCTTCTACCTCTCGCCAGGCTCAATATGCGGGTCCTTCAATGGACACTCCTAGTTCAGTGGTCTTATCTTGCTCTCCCTATGCATCATCCCATAGCGATCAGCAAGGCTTGCAAGCGGTCCCTCTTGTGGTGGCTCCACGCCCAAGATCTCCACAGAGGCCGCAACTTTTGTGCTTCTCCCCCTCTTGCCACGGTGACCACGGACGCCTCCCGCCTCGGGTGGGGGGGGGGGCATTTTGCAGGCCGGACGGTCCAAGGCACGTGGAACGATTCAGTGACTTTACTGCATATCAATGTTCTAGAGATGAGAGCAGTGCTCTTAGCGTTGCGAGCACTTCAGGCCTTTCTTCCCTTGGGAACTATTGCGATTCAGTCGGACAACATGTCTGTCGTCTGGTATATCAACAAACAGGGGGGAACCAGGTCTTACCCTCTTTGTCGAGAAGCCATGAGAGTGTGGGAATGGGCAATCTCCACCAACCGCTTTCTAATCGCAGCGCATATTCCGGGTCGGTCCAACATCCTTGCGGACAAGCTCAGTCGCACCATTCTCTCCCCTTACGAGTGGTCACTCAATGTTCAGGTAGCGAAATGCATCTTCACACGGTAGGGAACTCCTTGTTGCGATCTTTTTGCGTCTCCCTTCAACACCAAGTGCGACAGTTTTTTTGCTCTAATACCTCCGACCTGAGATACCCCAAGAGACACCCTGGTGCATGCTTGGCCCCCCGGTCTTCTTTACGCTTACCCTCGCTTACCCTCCCTTGCCTCTGATGCTCCAAGTTCTTCAGAAAGCCTCCCGGTTGGGGGGAAGAATGATTCTCATTGCCCCATTCTGGCCTCGACAGATCTGGTTCCCTTTCCTAAGGTCTCACTCAGTGAATCCACCTTGGATTCTAGATCCCATACCGGATCTGATATCTCACCCGTCCCATCTACCAACCCCGAATCTGGACAACTTGAAGCTAACTGCTTGGCTGCTCCAGATGTTCTTCATCTCACATTGCTGCAGTCCTTACACTTGGGGTATACCGCTGTCCTCGGTCGGCCCAAATACCAAAGTATATGGCTGACGTCGGTCAAGGCGCATTAATCTGACGCCAGGACGTCGGGGTATAAATGCGCATGACCGACGTCATATCCTCAGTCTTTTTTGCCGCGTGGTCCGATGCAGAAGCAACGTTGCGAGTGCGGGTTGGCGTCCTGAGATTTTCCGAAATCGGAGTTTCAGACCGAATCAAAGTTGGCTAAGTACTGCTGGGGAATATTTTGTTTTTTCTTGCCTCAGTATTTTACGGATGTCAGAAAAAGTGAATAACTGTATTTCTTGTGGGAAGCAGATACCACATAGGGATTACCATAACTTGTGTATACCTTGTTTAGGGCCTGAGCACGACGTTGTTGGGTGTCCCTCTTGTGCTAGGTTTAACAAACGTACTATAAAGAGGAGATTAGATTGTGCCAGGTTAGTCTTCGGGAAGCGGTGCAACTACAAAATGCCGTCGGATGCTCCGCCCGCTTCGTCGAAAAAGCGCAAGGACAAAGGAACTAGGCCTAGGTTAGAAGAACCGTCCGTCCCGGACGTTGGTTCTTTAGAAGGCTCGGTAGAGCCGGAGGTTCGGACAGAAGTTTCTTTAGAGTCCCAGGGAGAGACTTTATTATTACAGGAGGTATCCTCTCAGGAGGTAGGCCAGGCTGAAGGGGCTTCTCAGGTAACTGTCCTCCCCTCCCTGCCTAAGGTGGTTAGGCCTTCCCCTACTGTTCCCAAGGCTTCTCCCAGAGGCAGGCCAGGTTTAGCTTCAGCAGGTGTCACTCCTAGTACTTCAGGCCCTGTGCCCAAGAGGCATATGCTTAAGATGGCCGAAGATTTAATTACTCTGATTAGGGGTTCTATGCCCCCTCCTGACAAGAGGCCTAGGGTGGAACCTGACATTGGGAGTTTTGAACAGGATTCTGATGCTTCCGAGTCTTCGGCTGAAGATTTGCAGGAGTTTTCTCCTTATTCTGATTCTGATGTGGATGACACTACTCCTACTGCTTCTCCTCCTGAGGATTTTTCATTCTCAGAGACTCTACATTCTATGAGGGAACATTTTAAATGGGAAGGTCAGGATTTCTCTGATTCCAGGAAAAGACTTAGGGAATTTTTATTCTTACCCCAGCATAGGCCTTTAGCTATTCCTCCTGTTCTTACTGTGGTGGAAGATGTTTTGCAGAGGCTTCTCTTAATCCTGATTCTCTACCTCCTGCTCCTGTTAAGCCGGACAGGTATTATAGGGTGCCTGAAGCTCATAAGTATCTTTTTAAGAGCCCTAGGGCGGACCCAGAGACTGTTTCTCAGGGGCCTAAAGGGGTTAAGGCTTCTGTTGTTAAAAATCCGGTTCCTCCGGATAAAGAGGCAAGGGCTTTGGACAGATGGGGAAAGAAAGTTTATACTTCTTCCACTTTAGCCATGAGGGCTTTGAATTGCCAATTCCACATGCTGAGATATCAAAACTATCTTCTTTCACAATTAAAGTCTAAGGTAGATGCTCTGGCAGAAGGTATTGAATGTAAGGAGTTACAAGATCTAGTACATGTTTCAGAACAGGTGGGTAAACATTCCTTACAATGTGGTTTTGATGCTGTACAGGCCTCTTCGAGGGTGGCTGCCACCGGTTCTGTTCTCGCAGAGCACGCCTGGCTAAGGGATCAGAATTTAGCTGAGCATGTTAAGACAAGGATCTTGGATGCTCCTTTGCAATCTGATGTGTTGTTTGGTTCTCCTGTTGAAGCAGTTTTAAAGAAAATGGAAGACAAAGCTAAGTCTATGCACACTGTTAAAGATTTTTTACAGGTTCAGCCTCCAAAGTTTAGTAGAAATTGGCCAACCAAGGGGTGGACATATCCTTCTTATGATTCCCAGTCTAGGGGTAGGTCTAGGCGTGGTAGGGGCAGAGCTCAGGGCTCTTTTAGATCTAGAACAGGGGTTCACCTGCACAGTCTTCGGTGAGGGCAGGGGTCAGCCCTTTCAGAACAGACCCAATGACCTACCTTTCAACTGCCAGAACCTTCCGCCTTGGCAGCACCTTTGGGAGGAAGACTGGCACTTTTCAAGGAAAACTGGAGTTTAATTACCCAAGACAGATGGGTTTTGGATATCATTCACCACGGTTACAGGTTTTATTTCCATACCTTGCCCCTTTCAAAGGCATGCCAGACATTCCTCCTCAACACAGACTAGAAGCTTACCGCAAATTTCTCTGTTACTCCAGATAGGGGCCATACAACCGTGCCTATGCCAGAAAGGGGCCTAGGATTTTATTCTCGCCTATTCCTAGTGCCAAAAAAGGGGAACACGTGGAGACCAATTTTGGATTTGTCTATCCTCAACACCTTTCTGGACATACCCAAGTTCAAGATGCTGACATTACAACAGCTTTTACCTCTGCTGGGCAAAGATCACTGGATGGTAACTTTGGATCTCAAGGAGGCCTATCTTCATGTTCCTATCACACTAAGTTGCAGGAAATATCTGCGTTTTCGAGCTGGAAATTCTCATTATCAGTTCTCTGCATTGCCCTTTGGCTTATCTACTGCCCAGAGTATTCACAAAAGTTCTGGCTCCAGTGATAGCTTTCTTCAGATTGAGAGGAATACAGATCTACCCTTATTTGGACGATTGCCTGATTCTGGCTCAAGGAAGGATGAGCTTCTTCAGCATTTGAAATATGTGATAGCAGTGCTAAGATGCCTGGGGTATTCTGTGAACGAAACAAAGTCCAGTCTAGTACCCTCTCAAGACATGTGCTTTCTGGGTGTGAGACTGAATACAGCAACCCAGATGGCTTTTTGACCCGGACAAACAAAATAATCTTTCCCTTTCCCCATAACTCTGCAAATGACTGCCTGGAACTTTACATAACAGCAACTAACCCAGATTTATCCCAAAGGGTTAAAGACATTATCCTTGAGGCCCGCAGACCTTCAACAAGAAGGAACTATGCAGGAAAATGGAAAAGGTTTGTCATTTGGAGTACTGAAAGAGGAAAAGATGTGTCAAAGATAGATATTGCTAACATCCTGGAGTACTTGGCAGAGCTTCTCCATACAGGCCTGTCCTATTCCTCCATCAAGATACATGCATCAGCTATTTCTGCAGAATACAGCTCGATCCCCTGTCTTCTCACATCCTCTACTCAGGCAGTTCCTCAGAGGAATCAAGAATGTAAAACCTCCTAGGAAACCACCATTACCAGCATGGGACTTGAACTTTGTGCTAGAAAAATTGACACTCCCTCCATTTGAACCAGCAGCAACAGCAGATCTTCAACACCTATCCTGGAAAACTGCTTTCCTACTGGCAATTACTTCAGCAAGAAGGGTTTCGGAACTACAGGCCTTAATGGCAGTACAACCCTTCCTAATCCTCCATCAAGATAGAGTGTCCATGAGAACTAATCCTACATTTATGCCTAAGGTGGTATCCAGAGTGTCTCTAAGCCAGACAATCCACCTACCTACCTTCTTTCCCAATCCACAGAACAGGGGGGAAAGACTGCTGCATACCTTGGATGTACATAGACAGTTGCGCTACTACCTGGACAGAACCAAGGGCAATAGAAAAACTGACCAGCTTCTAGTAGCTTATGCAACAGGAAGGGAAGGAAAAGCAATTTCCAAACAGACAATCTCCAAGTGGATAGGAAATTGCATAAGATTCTGTTACTCCTACCATGGAAAGCAAATTCCACAGAACATAAGACCTCACTCTACAAGGGCTACAGCCACTACCACAGCTTTCTTACGAGGAGTGGCTACCAAGGACATTATTGAGGCGGCTACTTGGACCTCCGTGCATACATTTGCCAAGCATTACAACTTACCTCTATACTCTAGATCCCGAGCAGGGTTTGCCACTGCCGTGTGCAAGGGATCCTAACTACACCATAATTCTTCTTCCACCTCCCTAGTTTGGCTATGGTATTCTACCCATTTGTTAGGACTGCAGATGCATCCTTGAAGGACATAGTACAGTTTTGTACCTACCATAAATGTAGATGTCTGAACAGGATAGCATCTGTAGTCAGGATTACCCACCCTCCTTCCCCTCTGTGGTACTCCTAGGGTATTTACCCTCCTAATAGCTAGCTAGGGGGGGATCTCTTATGGTGTATTTGTTTGTATATATGTACATACATGCTTATTTTTTGTGTTTGCCTACTATTTTTTTTGGAAACATTGGCATTTACCCAAAATTTAGTTTTCCAAGAGGGCAACTGGCATCTGGGGCAAGAAACACTGAGGAAAATGGCGTCGGCTAATGCCTTTATACCCGAAGACCAGCAGAGATGACGTCGGGTGAAGTGCGACACCAGCCGAGGCCAGACCCAGACTTTGGAATCTGGCCGACCGAAGGGCTGCCTGACGACAGGACAACCCATTTGTTAGGACTGCAGATGCTATCCTGTTCGGACATCTACATTTATGGTAGGTACAAAACTGTACTTTCTCTCTATTTACAGGTGATAATATTTGAACCTGATAAGTCCAGAAAAGGACATTATTGTTGGGGAACATTTTGAAACGGTTTCACTTCTTTTGGAGTTGTAAAATTAAAATAATAAAACAAAGGCTATAGCTGTAAATTATGTACCCACACATGAATCGGCTCAAAGAAAAGGAAAGAAGTAACTGGGAAGGTATGCTATGGGAGTGTATTGAGTTGGCAGATTTTAAAAATTCCCTACAGAGTTCTTTATCAGAAATATTGGGTGAGCAAATTGCTGTAACTGATGAAATGATTTTTTTTTCGGTCTGGAGCACGGAATCTGAATTGGCTTAGACATAGAAAGGCCTTATTAAGTTTAATTCGGTTAGCTGCAAAAAATACAATTACTAGAAAAAGAAAATCAAAGTCTAAAACAACTGTATTTGAAGTACTGAATATTATAAAAGAGTTAAAAGAACTGGAAGAGAGATGTTTACACAAAAAAATGAGCAAATTTCATAGAAATAGACATTGTGAGACCAGTGCTGCAGAGTAATGTTCAGGAGAAGCAATGAGGTTTAAGAGAAGGTATGACTTCAGCAATCTCTGATGATAGTTATACAGAAAATAAGGTGTGTGATATTTAATATATGTAAATGAAAAAATGCTAATATGGTTTGTTTTCTTTTCTGTTAATGTATGTTTGCCAGTGTCTTAAGTGGTAATTTAATAAAGGTGTTTAAAAAAGTAGTACTTGTGCCTGGTTCTGCATGCTGCTGGTCTAGATGTTTAACAGATATATATATATATTTAATTTTCATTAGAAGTTTATTCTGTGTTGTTAATGTTGACACATTTTAAATTGCTTGTGTTTGTGCAGCTTTGATGGTTGTGACAAAACAATTCCTGTCAATAACAGCTGCTGCTGCCTATGACAGTCTTGTGGATGAGCAGAATTAACAATTTCTGTACGTGTGGCTGCAAGCTAGGGTGATTTTACAACCCTTTTAATTAATGGAGATGAACCTTCACAAATCCGTTTCAGCTTAGTTTAATCCTCTAAGCCATTGGGAAGTTTTGCAGCACAGCTGTTTATCTACCTTGTACATCTGCATTAGCAAAGCAGAAGTGCTTTCCCACTGTTAAAAATGAGGGTATAGGGTATTCTTGTGTTGCACGAGTGTCCTTTTGGAAGAAAATATGCTAGAATGTAGTGCCCATTTCTTAAATTACAGTCCTGTTGAATCCCAACCAACCAACCATTGGTTTCACGGAGACCAGTTCCTTTTTCAGCATAGTTTGAGTTTTGACCAGTTTCTTCCTTTCTTTAACATATTTGATTCTGTTATGAGATTCAAAAAATGCTTTATTCATCGTGAGGACTGAGGTGACAGTGTATAGAATGATAAATGTTAATGTAGAAAAGAGTCTCTGGATAGTAGGGCTGAAAAACATTATTGGTCTCATTGCCACAGTATGTACCAAAACTTGTTCAGTCACAGCCAGAAGAGCGAATAGGCAAATTGCCAACATGCTTTTTTATGTCCCCCATTGCCCATGCAGTATGTTAAGTCCTATGTGCATTCCTAGCTAATGCAACTAACTCAGAGGTTGCCAGTTATTGGTGTAAATTACACAGATTATCATAACTTGTTCATAGGTTCATACTAGGCTATCTGCCCTAGGGCATTTATAAGCCTAGCCAGAGTGTGTGTGGCTTTCACCACCCCTTAGGATGAGAATACTATACCCATTAGTTTGCTGTGCCTCTGTCCAGCAGTGACACAGAGATGATTCTGGTAAACCTACGATCTCCCATCCACTGTCAAGATTTCTCTTGAACAGAATCAGTGAGGGGCTCTGCCTCACATGGACTGGGATTCTGTTCCATAGTGTAGGGAGTCTCTGGGTGATGAATCTGTCCCTCCAGCACATCCTATTTATATCCGTGTTGAAGTTTAAGTCTCTTGCTCTGGGGCTCTGGTGGATTTGGATTTTTGAGGTGGAGCATGTCCATTAATTCGGGTTGGACATGGCCTTGTATGTCAGGCACAGCTCACCTCTGAGCAGACGGTACGCGACTGAATAGAGCTGGCGTTTCTTCAGTCGGGCAGCTATGACATATGTTTGAGCCTTTATCCTTTTGGTGAGGAACTTTTGGGGTCTTTCCAACTGCTGCAGGTGTCGGGTAAGGTACATTCCGAATGGGGCGTTGTACTGAATCATTGGTCTGATAAGTGAAGAGTACAGGGGTACAATGACCTCTCCTGATCTGGATGTGAATCCCTTCATGATCAGGTGGGCAATGTAGAAGGTCTTCCTAACCACTTTGGCAATGTGAGTGTCAAAAGAGAGGTTACTGTCAAATTGGGTCCCCAGGTCCCTGATAACTTCTTCCGTGTTTAATGGATTACCACCTATGTGGTAATTAGGGGTTACCTTGTTTTTCCTAAAGGGTATGACTATACATTTTTTGGCATTTAGCTTAAGGCCATGGCTCTGGCACCAGTTATCCATTTCTATGAGGCCTCTCTGGAGGATGTCTGTGTCTGATGGAGTGTCAATTATGGTGCCCAGTTTGCAGTCATCTGCAACTTTTGTCAGCCACAATCCCCCTATGTTTGCCTGCACTTCAGACAAATAAATGCCGAACAAGAGGGGGCCCAGGACTGAGCCCTGTGGGACACCGGCCGTGACCGGCTTAGAGTCTGACATGGCACCAGCAACTCTAACCCTGTGGGTTCTGTCCTTGAGCCAGTTTGCAACCCATCTTGTGACATATGGGTTTACATCTAAGCTGGTGAGCTTTTCTATGATGCCCGAGTGGGGTATTGTGTCGAACGCTTTTGCTAGGTCAAGGTAGGCTGTGTGAACTGCCTTACCCTCATCAATGGCCTTAGTGACTGTTTCGAAAAAGTCGACCAAGTTCAAGAGGCAGGATCTGCCCTTGACAAAGCCAAATTGGGTAGGATCCAGTGTCTGTAGGTCCCCAATGTCTTTATTTATGAGTTCCATTATGATCCTCTCCATAGCCTTGCAAACAAGGCTCGTCAAGCTTATGGGGCGGTAATTTCCAGGGTCCGTAGAACCACCGCCTTTGTGGAGTGGGACCACAGTTGTTCATTGTTTAAATCCCACTCAAGCATGGTTTTATGCGTATAGGTTTGATAAAGTGACCAGACAGCATTATGAAGGATGAAATGCTGCTTTGCCACACATTACCTTGTTGGCATATTTTGTTTATAAAGGGGTATGGATTAGTTGGGAAGTGAAGTGGTGTACATGGGGTCAGCACAGTGGCACCTCACAGCAAGAGGTTCATAGTTTGATTCTTGGCTAATATGGCTTCTGTGAGGAGTTTGCATGTCCTCCCCATGTTTGTGTCAGTTTCCTCCCACATTTCAAAGACATACAGTAGGTAGATTGGACACTCTAAATTGGCTATAGGTGTGTGTGTGCATGTGACTTTATGGAAGAACAACCATGGCAAGGCTAGCTTACTGGGTGGTGTGAACCTACGCTGTTGATTGTCACTGTTGAAGTGCACCCCGACCTCATGTGCAAAAATGGGGAAAAAGGGTTTTGGATGGATGACATGGTGTCCTTGCTACTGTTAAAATTAAATATGTGTCACTTACTGTTCTGGAGGCATGTCTAAGGACTGTCCTAAATCTTAGAGCCCTACCTGTGGTTAAGGTGTCTGCCTCACAGCTCCAGAGTTCTGTCATGGCCCCTGTGTTTTTTGTGAAGTTTTCATATTCTTTGTGACTGTCTGGTTTCTCCCAGCTCCCAGAACATGTTAGTTGAATGGCAGTTTTCACCTGTCTATACTAACTGTATTTAACCTTGTGGCTTAGGTTATGGCTCAGTCTGTTAAGTATGTTGTACAGACATACATGGAGGAATTTGTGCTCCTCCCTGATTATGGTACTGGAGTGGAGAAACAAAAATTTCCCACACATCTGTTCTTTTGAACATGTCTTCCTGGAACTGTATACATGTTGGAGGGGAGACACCCTAAATGGTAAACAAAACCACACTGTTAAACGGGACTTGACAAATGTTTACAAGTAAATCAAGAAGCACTGCTGTGTGAGCGTGTGCAAATGTGTAAGTGTGTGCGTGCATATACACACACATATGCACATGCTAGATTTTAACTTATTTTGTATCTTCACTCTGTTCAAGATGCTTAATTGATGCAGATCCCGTGCATGAAATGTTTATATAATTTTATTGACTTTTGTGGTGTAATGGTTGAACCTGTATTTTTATTTTGCAGGAATATTTTCCACATAGATGACTGTGACTCTTTATGCACCATCATACTTCTGTAGAAGATGCATATGGTTAAAGACTTGTGTTCTGTGTTCAGAAGCCTCTCAAAGGCTGGATATAATGCCTCGCAAACGAAGAAGATGCCAATCATCTGTCTGTAACATGGGATCAGAAATTGTGGAACCAGATAATGCCATCTCAACTGACGTGCTTCTGTCTTCAGATCCTTGTACTTCTCCAAATGTAGTTTCCTCAAATTTGGTAGATCTTAAACGGCTAACTTTCTTCCCTTTCAATAGTTTACCAGCAGACTGCCAGCTTCACATTTTCTCCTTTCTCTCAGAAGTGGAGAAATGCAGGGCAGCACTAGTTTGCCAAAGCTGGAGTGTGCTGATGCGCACACCTAGGCTTTGGCGAGTTGCTGACTTTGTGCGTTTAGGGGCTTTCCATTCTGGCATAGATGAGGTCCTTGTGTCAACCCGGGAGTTTGAGAGGTGGAAGGAGTGGGTTTACCAATATGCTTATCATCTTACCTCACGTAGTGCTAGTCTTATGGTACTTCATGCTAGTTTTGACCTCAGTGACCAAAAGAGCAAGTGGAAAGACTTCCTTTTACATTTTTTAGAGGGTATTCACTGTAATGACTTAGAGGTACTAGATCTCAACTGGACCCTAACCTACTTGGAACCCATTGATTTTGGACCACAGGCCAGTATGACAGGAGCAAGTTTAGTCAAAATGGAGCAAATGAAGAGCTTCCAGGTCTTACTGGAGAAGCTGACCCGAAGCTCACCAAAACTCACTAAAATGAAGCTGCCGTTTGATTGGTCCCAGCGTTCTGTGACCTTGCTGAGCCACTTTAAACAACTGTCTACTCTGGAGCTAAAGTACTTTTGGGTTTTTAAAGGTGTCTGTCCTAGCATCATGCGAGAGTTGACAAATTCTTTGCCAAATCTCAAGAACTTGACCCTTCATGTTCTTGTGCCTGTTCGGGACCTGGGTATCTCATATGCACTGGAATCTAGATCTTTGGAATTTTTAGATGTCTCACAGAGCCATGGTTTAGTGTTTGGGTACCTCCATCTGCCTTCATTGAAAGAATTAAGGATAAAAAAGGCGGTCAGAGGCATAATCCTCAACCGCAGGACTCGATTAGCACTTCAGAGCAAGTGGACATGTTTGTACGATTTACTGAAAAAGGGTACTCCAAACTTGCAGTTAATAAATGGAGAAAAACTTCTTCCTCAGTGGCGAGAGTTTGGATACCATGAACTGCATGCAATTTTGTTGCAGTCGTGTTACTGTCTAAAGCATTCGGACACATGGTTACTCTGAAAAGCTTCGGAGTTTCAAAGTTTGGGAAAGCTATTTGGTTTAACAAATGTGTAGTGAAAGCTTCTGAAGCAGTCTTGCTAACACTGCTATTAAAAGAATGCATAGGGTTCAGTCTAAGCATATCTCACAGATAAGCTGTTATATAGGAAAGACCTTTTCCCCTAGTCTGCTACAGAACAATTTAAGAGTCTGTAGTGGGTTAATTTCCAAAGATGCTACTAGTTTTTGTTCAGTAGGATACAGTAACCTTAGAATGTCCTGCATTCTGGCCATGCAACAGCGAACTTAAATATAGTCATCTAGAGTACATTGTAAAAGTTGTGCTATTCTGATTAGGGAGCTTATCTTTTCACTATGGTTATTGTTCAGTTATGAAAGTGAAATGGAGTACTCTGTTTTGGTTAGAAAGTTTCCAGAGTTAATGTAGTTAAATTGATATAGACCATTAACCATTTCCCCATTTCTGATGCATGTATGTAAGAAATTTCTGCTTACATTGCCTTTTTTCAAAAAAAAATATATATAAATGAAAATCATATGTGCAGTATTGCAAAAACTGGTAGCCAAAATAAATAGTTTCTTTTGCGGGGTGGAGGGAGTGGAAGTAGAATAAAAATATTCACATTAATTTCAGTTCATTAGGTTTTGAGGAATGAGTAAACAGAAAGGTAAAATATTGATTGCACTTGATGTCACATCCTCTGAAATGTTTTGATATTTTTGTATTGCATAACTTATTTTTCTTCTAATTATGAAGATGAACTCTTTGAATAAAATGAGTGTGATCAAAAGAAAGGAGCTGGATGTTGAGAGCAAGTTATGTCCACCTTGCTCGTGGTGCTCAGGTTTTCACTAGGGTCACACTGTGTCTGACCATTGTTTGACTTGCAGTCCCGCAGGGAGGAGTCAGTAGCTGAGTAAGTAGAAGGGAGCAGCAGAAGCCGTCTTGCCTATCTTCTTTGGAGGGAATCCCTTCTATGGATCTACTGCTCTACGCCTGGTAATTAATTTCACAACAAAGGGAGATTGACACCCTGCCCCTGTGGTGCATAGTGCTAAAGCCCCGACTCCTGTTTGGCGAGCAGCATGAGCTGGGAAGGGAATGGGCAGAGAGGATGGTGATAAGTGGTCAACATCAGCTCACCCAGTCAGGGGGGCAGCTCATCTCACTGCATTGGTGACACCTGCTAGAGAGCTAGTGAATCAGCTGCAGCAAGAAGCCTGGTTTGTTTACACTGTGTAACTGTGTGCTGCTTAGCTGGGATGTTGCTCATGTGACGTGACATGCATGCATTTGCTGAAAGCAGCAGTTGTGGAGTACACAGGCTGACACAGTGATGTGGACAGGACAGTCTGCAGGGTCGGTAGACAGGCCCACATCACACTAACACAAAACTCAAAGACTTGCATCTTCTGGGTAATGAATGAGCTTGGAGGACTCAGTCCCCAACAGAGGATCAGATAGGTCAGTTGAGTAGAAGGAGGAGGAGTCATTGAGCTGATCTGTGGAATCCAAAAATAAAAAAGTAAAAAGAATCTGATGATTGAAAGGCCCAAACAGATGGAGATGGTAGTATAGGTGCGTATTGAAGTATCCATGTGACATGTAAATGTACAGTGTGTTGCTTTCTTTTGCACATCTTGTGGTAGTGGCAGAGAGCAAGGGCATGTGGAAAATCTCAAAGCGCACCTTAAAGGATCATAGGAGGTTACTAGGCTAATGGCCCTGGGGCCCTTACAAGCCTAGCCAAGAGTGTATCCCCAAAAAGAAACCTCAGTCAGTACCTGTCGCCCCGTCAATGAGGGACGCAGGTGAAACCCCCTGTTAAAAATTTGTCATTTCACATCCACTCTTCAAGGTTGCGTTTGAAGAGGGTCAGCGAGGTACTCTGTTTGACATGTATGGGAAGTTTATTCCAGAGACAAACCTCTCTCTCCATCAGTTTTGTTGATGTCGCATATATGATTCAGGCCTTTCAAGCATGTAATGCACGAGGCGTTAGACTTACAGATATGGAGCATCTCTGGTAGGGCAGGGTCCACGATTGCCTTGTAGGCGAGAGACAGATTACCTCTGAGCAATCTGTACGATACCGAGTAGAGTGATAGTGATTTTAGCCTGTCCACATAGGACAGGTGTTAGAGGCCATGGATTGTCTTTGTCAGGTATTTCTGTGGCCTTTCCAGTTGGTGCAGGTGTTTGAAGAGGTACGTACCAAACGGGGGGTTACACTCAATTATTGGTGTAGGGAGGAGTGTAGAGAGGTAATAACATCTTTTTTTCTGGATGCAACCCCTTTAATTTTGAGATGAACCAGGTAAAAGGCTTTTCTGACCACTGCTGCTACATGATGGTCAAATGTGAGATTATCAACCTGAGTACCCAGGTCTCTCACCACAGGTTTTGTGGTAAACAGTCTGCAAAGCTCCCAAGTTATCCCCCCACCTCAGAGTTGAAGTTGAGCCTTCTTAACTCGCAGATATAGCCCCCACCTTTTTTTTCTGTTTGGATGCCATCCCATGGTCTCATTTATTTTGTAGCCATTTTTTTGTGTTAGCACTGATTACCATGATTTCTGATGTTTTGTTTGCTGCAGCACTGATATTATCATAATGTTACTATAGCTCTTTCTGTTTTAGTTAATGACCGTTTTATATCAATAGACTGTTGTAATCAAGTAGAGGCAGGCTGTTATGCGAGAGTAATTCAACTAGTGTTACATAGTTAACCACATAGGAAAGTGCATAGAACTATGCATCTCCAGAAAATTACAGACCAAAGGGGCGTAACTTGTCTGACTCTGGAAGCTGTTCAGGATTTTTGCACAAATTAGCTGCTGTATGCAAAAGTTTTATGAAGACATATGCTGGCCAGAACCTGATCAAGCAGGTATGCACAGATAAAGGGCACAGATCCACTAGTAGCTGGTCAGACAAGCTGCAACATTTTGCAAAGAACCATTGTTAAAATGTGTCAGAAAAAAAAGAAATACTTGATTAAACGTGCATAAGAGTGATAGTGCAAGCTCATGTTTTGACCTGATACAACCTTTTAAATTTCAAAGAGGAAGCATTTATTATATGCTTGTCCCTTGTGAGTGTTCACTTTATTTGGTGGTGTGCTTGTGCTAAGTATTTAGTATGATCTTTTTGTAATTATGGAGTGTTCCTGAATTTGAGGTTGTCAGAGTAGAGTGCACCATCATTTCCCTGTGCCAAAACTGAGATGAAATGCTGTATCAGAAGCTCTCACAGTTTAAGGCCTTTGTCAAAATTTAGATGCAGAGCACTAATAAATAATTAAAATAATAACAACAGTACCCATTTGTTAACCAGGTAGACCCACTGGACACACAGTCTCTTTTCAGTGACAACCGTAGAACAATGTCTGGTTAAGTGACTTGCTCAAGGTCACACAGAAGGCAAATTAGAGTTGACAAAATCAAATTCTGTACCACAGGTACTACAACACACAGCCTTTACTCTCTTTGTCATCTGCCAGAATAAGTGCCTCGTTCAGCAGGGAATTGAACCCAGATGCTCTAGATCATCATTCTAACTGTCCTACCACTAAGCTACTTAAGCAGCAGACAAGTGGCCAAGGTTTTGGAGTAACAGCTGTTTTGTTACATACGTGTTGCACACAGACAAAACAATGAAGAGACAGGAGATGTACTTGTACATGTATTTATCTGTTGTTTTTCCTTTTTATTTTTAAACCAGATAAATACACTGGAGCACTGAGTTATTTTCACCATCAGCCAAGCTCACTATGGTGAACATACAGAATTAAGTGCAGGAGAGGAAAGCAGTGAATGCACCGTTATGCTCCCTAACCAAGAGGTAAAATGACCTGCTATATCAGTTAGAAGCTTTTGGAGCTAAAGGCCTTGATCAAAGTCCAGGAAGGTTGCACCAAAGGAACTCATGCTTCAAATGGGACCTGAATGTAGACTCTCTTCTTCTGGGGGCTTTCGTATCACTAAGTCATGGAAGCAACTATGAAATGACAAACTGGCACGCACTGTCTTTTCCTGTTGCTAGTGATGTTTTGTATTGGGGGTGAAGAAGAAGGTATTCTTGCACTTCACTATTTTCCCTCTAGTAAGCTTGGCTTGAGTATGAAAAAGCTTCTGCGGATTAGCTCACTTACCTGGTAAAAAAATAGTTAACTCATTAACACCTCTAAGTTATGGAGTGTCACAACATTAGCACCCTACACTTATTCTTACTTTCACAACATTTTCTGAAAAATCAAGATAGAAAGCATAGCCCAAATAAATATAAGTATCTTGTGTGCATGGAAAACTACTTAAAAGGTACAGAACAAGAGTCATCTGTAAAAAGTCTTCGCTGCAGTAGTGGTTAACTATGCATTCACAGTATTTACATGAATACTGCAATATATTACAAAGCACTGAAATCCAAACATATTTTCATTAAAGTTTCAAAACAACTTTTCATGTCTTGGAAATTATACAATCTAGATATTTTATTTATTTTTATTTTATTTATTTTACATTTGTTTACCGGGTTAGTCTAACTGGATACATATCCATTTTCAGCAGAGACCCGGGGAGAAAAGCTCCACAAATAAAACAATACAAAGTTATTACATCAAGGTAAATTCATAATAACAAAAGATAGATAGACACAAAATTTGCATACTAATACATTGGTCAGTTTCATGGTATGCAAGTAACAGAAATATTTAAGAGGCTTTTTGGATTAGTCAGGGTTTGAACAAGGACATAGCCAATGAGCCCTGAAGAAAAGCTTGAGATTAGTTTTGAAATGACTAGGAGAGGTAATAAGTCTTAGGTTGTTAGGAAGGGAATTCCATAACTTTCCTATGGAGTTGGCATAAAGAGCATCACCTCCCGAATTATTAGATTTCGTGGTTTGTACCAGGACACTATTTGAAGATCGAAGGCAGTTGAGATTGGAGTAGGGGGTAAAGAGTTTATTCAGTGAAGGGGTTTTGTCCGGTTCTTTAATTATCTTAAATGCTTCAGTAAGTTGGGTGAGTTTGAGAAGATTAGGCATTTCTAACCAGTCAAGTTTTTTTAGGTTAAGGCAGTGATGAGTACGATAAGGTACTCCTGTTACAAACTTGGCAATATGGTTATAGGCAACAGAGAGTTTCTTTAGCTCAGTTTTATTGAGGAAGGATAGTACCGGAGAGGCATACAGTAAAGTGGAGAGAAGGTGTGTTCGTGCAATGGTTAGTTTGGTGTTAGGAGTGAGAAAGTTCTTAATTCTGTACATGGACCCCAATTTCTTGTTTACTGATTTAATGGTTTGACAAATGTGTATATCAAATTTGAGCTTGTGATCAATAATAACACCTAGAAGTTTGGTGTGAGAGACAGGCTCTATGATGGTGCCATTAGTGGATTGAACGTGAAAGGTCCTATTATTGGAATGTAGAGGGTGTTGCCCTAAGGGAGTAGATAAGGAGGGGAAAATTAGTAGTAATTTAGTTTTTGTTGGATTTAGGATGAGCTTCCGTTCAGAGAACCATTTTTCAACTGCAGCAAAGCAGTTTTGGGTGACTAATTGGAGAATTATGGAGAGAGACATCGGAACAAATCAGGGTAGAGTCGTCTGCATATTGAATGCAGATGGCTTTGGGGATGACTGAATGGAGATCATTTATGAATACGGAGAAAAGAAGGGGACCAAGTATTGAGCCTTGTGGGACTCCAATAGTGTTTGGTAGCAAGTGAGATAGCTTGCTTTGCCACTGGACTGCTTGTTGTCTCCCAGAAAGGTAAGCTTTAAACCAGTTTAAGGCTAAGTTATCAAGGCGAAGGTTTTCGAGGGTGTCGAGCAATAGTTGGTGATTGACCATGTCAAAGGCTTTTGACAAGTCAAGAAAGAGAGCTGAAGTAATTAATTTGTTGTTGAAGTTGCTGTTAACAGAGTTAACAAAGGAGAGTAGGGCAGTGGTTGTACTATGATGGGGGCGAAAACCATGTTGAGTTTCGGACAAGAGATTGTTTAGAGTGAGATATTGAAGGAGTTGCTTGTGTGCACACCTCTCCATAATTTTAGCTATTGGAGACAATATTGCTATGGGTCTATAGTTCGATGTTTCCGTGGAAGAGCCTCCCTTATGAAGTGGGATGACGTATGATATTTTCCAAATAGAGGGGATAGTTGCCTCTGTTAAAGTTCTGTTAATCAAGATTGAGACCGGATAGGCAATAACATCTGATGCTATTTGTAGATATTCTGCTGGGAGACTATCAGCCGATAGGGTGGATGGTTTAAGTTTCTTCAATAGGGTTCTAATATAGGAGGTAGATATTGGTTGGAGGGTAAAGGTGGGTAGAGATTTACCAGTGGCGTTGGTACAGGAGGAGGAAGAAGTAGGTAGCTGACTGGCTAGGGACTGAATGGTCTCGGTGAAAAAAGTGTTGAACGTATTAGCTACTTCTTCAGGACTTTTACCAATGAGTTTCTCAGGGGTGGGGGTAGTTGATTTCCCAGGATGAAGGAGGTTATTAAAACCTGCCCAAAACTTCTTTGGGTTATGCTGGTGTTTATCCTGGAGGTGACAGAAATAGTTCTTTTTATCACGGGTAATATCAGTTTTTGTGGAGTTTCTAAGCTGCTGAAATCGGATACGATCTAGAGGTGCTTTAGTGGTTCACCACTTATCCCAGGCCTGGTCTCTAAGTTTGATTTTTGATTTGGTTTCTTTGGTAAGCCAAGGTGCTATCCGGACTTTGGATCTAATAAGGTAAGGAGCATGAAAGTCCAGTATTTTTAGGAATGTGTCATTAAAGTATGTCACACTATCTTCTAGGGGAAGTGTTTTTAGGCTGGACCAGTTACAGGATTTGAGTTCTGCTAGGAATTGTCCTGGGACAGATTTCTTCTTATTTCTAATAAGTCTGTGTATGGGAAGGTTTGTACATGTAGATTTATGTTTTATTATGTAAGTGACAAGGTGGTCACTGAGATCACTGGGCAGAGTCCCAGTGGTATAATTAAATCTGTCTTTGTTGGTAAGAATCCAGTCGATGGTGCTTTCTTTTTGGTGTGCATTTCCAATTCTTGTTGGGGATATAATGTTTTGGGAGAAGCCATGTAGATTAATGGGCAGGGGATTCATTTGGTCAGAGCACTGGGACCAGTCAATGTTAAAGTCGCCTAGTACAATAGTTTCTTGAGGGTAGTTAGTGGCTAACCAACTTAGAGTTAATTCCAATGTTTCTAAGTTCTTCCCAGGTGGAATGTATACTACAATAAGATTAATACTTTTTATCAGATATATGACCGATCACTTTTTTTAGCTAAACTTGAACTTTCACATGGCAGCAAGAAAGTTGTTTCTGACTGATTAAGATATTTACAAAAGGGTGAAAGATTATCTTCATTTGTATAATTAATATAAATAAAACTGTATCTCAAAATGTTAAATGTCAATGGCAACTTTCTTCAACAACATCTGAAGTTTCATCTCATGCCATGCAGTAGTTTCAAAGTCACTTGGTTTTGGAAATATTAATGTACATATGGAATTATTGGCATATCTTCATTACTAGCAAACAGGTAGCAGTATATCCAGTACAATTCCACAGAGTATGTTGAACTAGACACCTGCTCCACTGCAACCAGGTACCACCAAAATAAGTCTTCAAATGGAGAGTTGTATAATAGAACCACCAAATCATCATCTTCTTTCGGCTGTTCCCATTAGGGGTCGCCACAGCGGATCTTCTGTTTCCATTTCTTCCTGTCCTCTGCATCATGCTGTTTCACACCAACCGCCTGCATGTCCTCTCTCAGCACATCCATAAGCCTTATCTTAGGCCTTCCTCTTTTCCACTTACCTGGCAGCTCCATCCTTAGCATCCTTTTCCCAATATACCCAGCATCCCTCCTCAGCACATGTCCAAACCAACGCAATCTCGCCTCTCTTGCTTTGTCTCCAAACTATCCAACCTGAGCTGACCCTCTAATATACTGATTCCTAATCCTGTCCATCCTAGTCACACCCAGTGTAAATCTTAACATCTTTAACTCTGCCACATCCAGCTCTGACTCCTGCCTTTTTGTCAATGCCACCGTCTCCAACCCATATAACATAGCTGGTCTCACTACCCTCTTGTAGATCTTCCCTTTCACTCTTACTGGTACGCATCTGTCACAAATCACTCCTGACACTCTTCTCCACCCATTCCACCCTGCCTGAACTCTCTTCTTCACCTCTCTTCCACACTCACCATTACTCTGAACTGTTGTTCCCAAGTACTTAAACTCATCCACCTTTACCAACTCTACTCCCTGCATCCTCACCATTCCTCTACCCTCCCTCACATTTACACACATATATTCTGTTTTAGCCCTGCTGACCTTCATTCCTCTCCTCTCTAAAGCGTATTGCCACCTCTCCAGGGTCTCCTCAACTTGGTCCCTACTCTCACTACATATCACAATGTCATCTGCAAGCATCATAGTCCATGGGGCCTCCTGTCTGATCTCAGCTGTCAACATGTCCATCACCACTGCAAATAAGAAAGGGCTCAGAGCTGATCCTTGATGTAATCCCACCTCCACCTTAAACGTATCTGTCACTCCCACCGCAGTCCTCACCAATGTCACACTACCCTCTTACATATCCTGTACCACTCTTACATACTTCTCTGCCACTCCCGACTTCCTCATACATTACCACAATGCCTCTCTAGGCACCTTGTCATATGCTTTCTCTAAGTCCACAAAGACACAACACAACTCCTTCTGATCTTCTCTGTATTTCTCCAACAACACTCTCAGAGCAAATATTGCATCTGTAGTACTCTTTCCTGGCATGAAGCCGTACTGCTGATCACTAATCATCACCTCTCTTCTTAACCTAGCTTCCACTACTCTTTCCCATAACTTCAAGCTGTGACTGATCAGTTGTATCCCTCTGTAGTTACTGCAGCTCTGCACATCACCCTTATTCTTAAAGATAGGTACCAAAACACTTTTTCTCTACTCCTCAGGCATCCTCTGACTTTCCAAAATTTCATTAAATAATCTGGTTAAAAATTCCACTGCCATTTCACCTGAGCACCTCCATGCTTCCACTGGTATGTCATCTAGGGCAACAGCCTTTCCATTCTTCATCCTCTTCATAGCTGACCTTACTTCCTCCTTGCTAATTTGTTTCACTTTCTGATTCACTATCCCCACATCATCCAACCTTTTCTCTCTCATTCTCTTCATTCATCAGCCCTTCAAAGTACTCTTTTCATCTACTCAACACACTCTCCTCACTTGTGAGTACGTTTCCCTCACTATCCTTTATCACCTTTACCTGCTGCACATCTTTCCCAGCTCTGTCCCTCTGTCTAGCCAATTGGTATAGGCCCTTTTCTCCCTCTTTAGTGTCCAATCTCTCATACAACTCTCCATATGCCTTATCCTTAGCCTTCGCCACCTCTGTCTTTGCCATGCGTCTCATCTCCTTATACTCATGTCTACTTTCTTCATCTCTTTGACAATCCCACTTCTTCTTCGCCAGACTCTTCCTCTGTATACTCTCCTGTACTTCCTCATTCCACCACCAGGTCTCCTTGTCCTCCTTCCTCTGTCCAGATGTGACACCAAGCACTGTTCTAGCAGTCCCCCTTACTAGCTCTGCTGTAGTTACCCAGCTATTTGGTAACTCTTCACTGCCTCCCAGTGCCTGTCTTAACTATTCCCTGAAGTCCACCTCACAATCACCCTTTTTTAACTTCCATTTAATCCTTGGCACTGCTTTCACTCTCCTCCTCCTCTTGATCATCAACATCATCCTACAGACCACCAATCTATGCTGCTTAACTATACTTTCCCCTGTCACCACTTTACAGTCTCCAATCTCCTTCAGATTGGCCCTCCTACATAGGATATAATCCACCTGTGTGCATCTTCCTCCACTCTTGTACGTCACCCTATGCTCCTCCCTCTTCTTAAAATACATATTCACCACAGCCATGTCCATCCGTTTCACAAAGTCCACAATCATCTGACCTTCTGCATTCATCTCAACACCATACCTACCCATCACTTCCTCATCCTCTCTATTCACTTCACCAACATGCCCATTGAGGTCCGCTCCAATCACTAGTCTCTCACCCTTGGGTACACTCACCACCACTTCATCCAACTCACTCCAAAATTTTTCTTTCTCATCCATCGCACACCCAACTTGTGGAGCATATGCACTAACAACATTCATCATTACACCATCAATTTCAAGATTCATAAACATCACTCTATCAGAGTTCTATAATAGAACCACCAAATATGAAATCATATTTAATTGCAGGAAAACATATGTCAAACTTAGTGATTTTGTCCCTTAACATTTGGGGACACTTTCAGAGTTAAAAAAACAAACAAAACAAAACACCGTCATTACACTGTATAAATAACATCTATCTACCCCACCCCCAATTAAAATTCAATGACTTTTAACCAACTGGATTTTTCTCTTCCTTTGTTGGTCAGTTAAAATGTTTCATCGTAGGCTAATTCAAATACACTAGTTAAATTCAGCCACCATCACTTGTATGTTAAAATGTATATCCCCAAATGGTGTGAGTATTAATTAAACTAACATCCAAGTGCTTTTGTCTTAAGAAACCTAGCCAGAAAAATGTAATCAATCAACCTATTAGGTCCTGTGGCATTGGTTCTTAATAGCCATTCCTCTTCTTTTGTCTCAAGTCTAATTTTTTGGGGTCCCCCCTCAAGTCATACTCTACACTGTCTATAATAAAGAAACCAAAAGTATGCCCTTCATTGTATTGGGCATGTCTCCAGGGCGCATTCTTCTCATCTTGCTTTTTATGTCCCTTATGTGTTCATATACCATTTCTTTTCTAGCTGTTTGATGTTCTTCGTGTTTCACTGTTGCAGTCATTACATTTGGGTAATCCTGCTGGCAGGTTGCCCTCAGTCGGCCTGAATTCCAAAGTCCTGGGTCCTGCGTCAGCTGCTGTTGCCCCTTCTCTGACGTCAGGTCATCTGGGGTATAAAAGATGCGGCCGACGCAATTTTCTTTAGTCTTTCTTGCCGCGTGGTGCCCGAAGCAGAAGCAATTCGCAAGTGCCGGTTGGCCGACTCCTGAGATTTTCGTGTTCGAATTTCAGATCCTGAGTCTTCAATAAAGCTGAGTACCCCGTTGGGGAAACTTTTTTCTTGCTCCAGACCGATGTCAGAAAAAGTTATTAATTGTATTTCTTGTAGAAAGCAAATGCCTCATAAAGAGTAGAAGGTAGAAAAACACCCACAAGGGCAGATACCAATAATGCAGAAACCACCGCACGGCACAATCCACCTTCAATGTAGCAGCGTTGTGTACACCAAAAACACTCCTTGGATATAAAAACAGTATGAATTTATTGAAACAAACAAAACGACTAAGCGCTTTCGCCAGCAATCTGGCTTCTTCAGAGTCGTTTGTTACATCTTTAACCACACATATATATCCTACACAAACTAATTTCATTGGTCAAAAACTTATTGCTACTGAATAATTAAAAACCTTACTAATATTTCATTGTTCACGAAAAATTGTGTTCACTTTATATAAACACATTCTTGCTCATTTCAATATATTTATCTAATAAACAACAGTACAGCTATATTACTAAATATCTAATATAAAACAATAATCAAAATTACAAAAATTGTTGTTAAAAAAATCTATCTACTAAAAACATAACTAACTGTGGTTAACAAACTGAAATTTATGAAATGTATTTCAACCTTCAAATCTGCTGGGACCTAAGTTTTAACAGAGGTTTAAGGGAAATAAAGTCATTTAGGCCAGGTGGTCTACAAGCATCCAGCCTTAGCTGCCATTCTGTCTCTAACGCTCCTACTCTACTAGAAACATCTCCTCCTTCACCATAGTCCCATACTCGCCCTATGACAAAAAATATAAACTTTTTAAAAAATGCACATCTATTGCTGTGTAAGAAAAGCGCATTATGTAGATCCTTCTTCTTGATAGATCTTATATGCTCAGCTATCCTGTCACGCAATCTCCTGACACTTTTACCTACATAATACGCCTCACATGATGTGCAAGTTGCCAAATAAATCACATTCTTTGTCAAACAACTACACTGCCCAGGACATCCAATAGTGTATTTGTGCCCTTCTACACACACATATGTACCCTCATTAATGTACCTGCAGCAATTACACATCCCACACCTTTTCATGACAGATTTATATATCTTCCTATTTTTCTTTTCCAAAATATCTTTCATATTTTGGCCTCTACTATATACTATCACCGGTCCAGCTCCTAGTATATTCTTACTCTCCTCACCCAATACCGTATCCCATGCAGCTCTCAATATATTGGACAGTTCAGGTGACTTATGATTAAACTGCATTACACATCTTAAATCACCACTTTTCCCCTTTTGTTGTTCATTAATCAAATCTACCCCACTACACAAAATAGGTGCATATCTACCGTTTCTTTCCCTTAACACATCTTTCCTAACACTAAGGAGTAATTTCAAGGGATACCCTCTATCCAGGAACATCCCAATCAATTTAAATAACTCCTCTTTAAATGTACTATCATTGCTCACCAATCTTGAAGTCCTTATCATTTGTCCCTAATTACTCCTGCTGATGAAAGGGGTGGCAGCTGCTATAATGTAATAGTGAGTTGGAGTAATTCTCCTTTCTATAGATGTTACTCTCAAATCCTCCATTATTCTTAACAATCATTAAATCTAGAAAATTCATCCTTTCCTCATGCCATTGGAACGTGAATTTCAAAAATTCAGTTGTTTCATTTAAATAATTAACAAACTCAATAGCTGATTGCTCGTCCCCTTTCGATAAGATCAGGATATCGTCCAAGAATCTATTATACATAATTACATTATCCGTGTAATATTTGGATGAAAAAATATGTGTTTTCTCCCATGTCAACAACACTGCATTTGCAAACACTGGGGCACATCTCGCACCCATGGCTACTCCTGATACTTGCTGATATAGCTCTCCCTCAAACAAAATGAAATTGTTTTTCAACACAAGCTCCATTAAATCAAGCAAGAAATTGGCCTTTGTCCCTTCTATCAAACCACTCTCAATCATAGCCTCATAAAACATTTCCAATCCTTGCTCATGCGGTATGACAGAGAATAAGTTTACAACATCAATTGTAAGAAATCCAAAAGCCACACTCCCTGTCTCTATTTTCCTCAATCTGTCCAGGCAGTGCCATGAGTCCCTTACAATGTGTTGAGCTGCACTAACCACATCCTTGACAGCCACATCCACATATGCTGCAAGGGTTTCCGTTTTCGATCCCCGTGCAGAAACAATAGGCCTAAACTGTAATTTCACTGCCCCCTTGTGAACCTTTGGAATACCAAACAGGTTAGGAAGTCTCGGAAACTCTACATGCAAATAATTATATTCAATTTCATTAATATATCCCTGAAACAATGCATCATGCAGATATAGATCAATTTTGTAGTAGGCCCTGTTAACCTCACCCCTTGAAACAGCGGCATATGTATCATCACTATTCAAGATGGCAGAAATTTGTGAGATGTAGTCAGTGTTGGTCATCACCACCATCCCTCCCCCTTTGTCTGGCTTCATGAATCTGTACAGTCCAGATTTCTTAAGACCGTCCAGCAATTCCCTCTCTTGCCGTGTTAAATTATCATTCACATACTGAACATTACTAAGAGTTTTCCGCATTTGTATTTCAACTAACTTTTCAAAACCCAGTATCTCAGAATTAACGGAGGAATGAATGTACTCTTTCTTTAAAATTACTTGTACTGTTAACAGGGTCTGTATTTACTTCCCAAACTAACCTTTCCTTGTTTGCAAAAAACATTTTCAAGTGCATTTGCCTTGTAAACATTTTAACTTCCAACAATACATGAGCTACATCAAGCTTAAACATAGGTACAAAACTAACACCTTTGCAAAACAATTCAAAATGTGTTTCACCTATAATCAGATCTGTGTAATTGTAAATACAAAAACCTTTTTTCTTTACCAACTGATGGTTACTACCTTCAATTATTACAATATCATTGTTATTTTCTACAAGAATATCCACAATTTCCACATCATCTTTTTCAACTGCAGGTGTCCCATCCCCAGTGTATCCATTTTCAATTGCAAAACATTCATTGTAATCCAAGTGCTCAAAAACATAAGAAAATTCACTATCAATAATAATAGAATCATGACTGATCTCATGTGAAGAATTGTGAACTGACTCAACATTAACATTCCGTAAATTGGTTAGTATCTCCCCCTCCTGTTCATCCTCCCCCCCCGGTTGTATTGTTGTGATTCCCCCCACAGTCCTGTCTCGATTTTTCAGTCTCTCCGATCTCCGAGGACCGTGCTCGGTGTCCAAAAAATCATCACTGTCCAAAAATTCTGCTTGACAGTCAACATTTACCCCACCATTGTCAATATTGTCATTACCGTTGACTCCCAACCCACGAGCACGTTGTTTCAAACCTGGGGGATAGGCACAATTGTTCTTGTAATCTGCCGTATCCCTCTCAAGCTTCTTCTTTTTAATAACAAGCGTTTTAGCAACTGTAGAATCTACATTGTTCATTGCCCTATCAAAATTGGCACGATATTGCGGAAACAATAAATCTTTCGTTATACTCACATGCAACCTGCCAATCTGATCCTTTAGCTCAGCCAATTTTAATTCATTGTTGCGCAAAATAATGTCCCAACATCTCCAATCCAGTCCTATTAAACAGGGCCGTTAACTCACGATATGCGACTGTGTTTTCCTCTATCCCCATCGGCCTTTTCCAAATGCGTAGGCCCATGGGCACTTGGTTAAGTTCCTTCGATTGCCTAAGAAAAACGCTGTCCAACTGGATAGCTCTATACTTGTTGCATAGCTTTTCATATTGAAAAATTTGCTCCTTAACACATGGAAACACCGCTGCTCCGCTGTTAACGCCAACCGCTCCACTCAGAACTGGTAGCCGGAACCAGGAAGTCAGATCAATACCATCATCCTGTCTTGTCCTATTCGATACCTCAGCTGTGTTCACCACATTCGCGCCCCGTTGCTGCGTGCCAACAGTACTAGCCACAGTATTGACCCTGGTGCCTTGTCCTGGTGGAATGGAGCTCAATGGTGAATGTAAAGTAAACAATTGTACCTCCGAGTCAGTCGGGCTCACCGCTCCAACCGCTTCCTCATTAACAGTTCCATCGGTTTCCACTTTGCTATCAGTGTACACCTTGATAAGTTTGTTAACCACGACAGCTAACTCCTTCAAAATAACCTCCATACTGCTACTTTCACCAACGTCACCACACGGAAAGCAAACTTTACCAACGGTACCATAAATTGTAGAAGGTAGAAAAACACCCACAAGGGCAGATACCAATAATGCAGAAACCACCGCACGGCACAATCCACCTTCAATGTAGCAGCGTTGTGTACACCAAAAACACTCCTTGGATATAAAAACAGTATGAATTTATTATTATTATTATTATTATTTATTTATGTCCTGGGCAGTGTAGTTGTTTGACAAAGAATGTGATTTATTTGGCAACTTGCACATCATGTGAGGCGTATTATGTAGGTAAAACTGTCAGGAGATTGCGTGACAGGATAGCTGAGCATATAAGATCTATCAAGAAGAAGGATCTACATAATGCGCTTTTCTTACACAGCAATAGATGTGCATTTTTTAAAAAGTTTATATTTTTTGTCATAGGGCGAGTATGGGACTATGGTGAAGGAGGTGATGTTTCTAGTAGAGTAGGAGCGTTAGAGACAGAATGGCAGCTTAGGCTGGATGCTTGTAGACCACCTGGCCTAAATGACTTTATTTCCCTTAAACCTCTGTTAAAACTTAGGTCCCAGCAGATTTGAAGGTTGAAATACATTTCATAAATTTTAGTTTGTTAACCACATTTAGTTATGTTTTTAGTAGATAGTTTTTTTAACAATAATTTTTGTAATTTTGATTATTGTTCTTTATTAGATATTTAGTAATATAGCTGTACTGTTGTTTATTAGATAAATATATTGAAATGAGCAAGAATGTGTTTATATAAAGTGAACACAATTTTTCGTGAACAATGAACATTGAACAATGAAATATTAGTAAGGTTTTTAATTATTCAGTAGCAATGAGTTTTTGACCAATGAAATTAGTTTGTGTAGGATATATATGTGTGGTTAAAGATGTAACAAACGACTCTGAAGAAGCCAGATTGCTGGCGAAAGCGCTTAGTCGTTTTGTTTGTTTCAATAAATTCATACTGTTTTTATATCCAAGGAGTGTTTTTGGTGTACACAACGCTGCTACATTGAAGGTGGATTGTGCCGTGCGATGGTTTCTGCATTAAATGCCTCATAAAGACTTTCATTCTTACTGCATTCCTTGCCTAGGCCCTGATCACAACATTGCTGGTTATCGGTTTTGTGCTAGATTTAACCAACGCACTATTAAACGTCGGTATGATTTTGCTTTAAACTATTTTGGACACCGGTTTAATTATCCAGAAATGTCGTTGGATAGCCATCTGACTACCAGAGTTCACAAAAAACGCAAAGAAAAGGAGAGAGATAGACAACCGAGGCCCAAAACCAATGACGAAGCTTCTCCTAAGCCAGTCGCCGGTTCTCAGTGAGGTGCTTTCGCAGCCCCTGACGCCCACTGTTTTAGAGTCGCAGACCGCTACCGACTCCCGCCTGGAGTCGGCCATGCCGCTGGAAACTCAAGGTATTGGAGCCTCAGATACTATTCCTTCAGATGGGTCCAGAGCCGCTGAGCAGGCACCGGCTTCTGAGGGTGTATTCAGACCTAAACATTTTTACATTAAACCAATCTCAGCTTCAAAGGCAAAAACTAAAGCACCTTCAAAAGCAAAGAAACAAACTCAAGAGCCACATGGACAGGCCTCTATGCCCAAAAAACAGATGCTCAAAATGGCTGAAGACTTAATTACCTTGATCAGTGGTTCCCATCCCCCTCCTGATAAGAGGCCTAGGTAAGAGACTGACTATGAATCTTCAGATCAGGTTTCTATTTCTTCTGATTCCGCTTCTGATCAGGAATATTCTCCCCCCCCCCCCCCCCCATGAGGATTCTGATGCTGAAGAATCCATACTTTCAGCTTCTCCTCCAGAGGACTATTCTTTTGAGGAAACCTTGCATACCATGAGGGAGCATTTCCACTGGGAGAGCCAAGATTTTTCATAGTCTAAAAAGAGGCTCAGGGATTTCCTTTTACTTCCTCAACACAGGCCACTAGCCATTCCACCTGGTTTTATTACATCGTGGTGGTTGTGTCCAGTTTTCTTCTCTCCATTCCACCTG
Organism: Protopterus annectens; assembly: GCF_019279795.1. Taxonomy (NCBI): domain Eukaryota; kingdom Metazoa; phylum Chordata; order Ceratodontiformes; family Protopteridae; genus Protopterus; species Protopterus annectens. The sequence goes on along the minus strand of NC_056732.1, from coordinate 1,242,124,394 downwards.
TGTTAGATGTTGTGGATGATGTGTTTTCGGAGTCTAGTCTCACCCCTGACTCCTTACCTCCAGCTCCTGTTAAGCCTGACAGATATTACAGGGTTCCTGACTCTCATAAATTCCTTTTCAAAAACCCTGCTGCAGACCCAGAAACTACTTCACAGGGTCCCAAAGGAGTTAAGGCTTCCGTTGCAAAAACCCTATCCCCTCTGACAGAGATTCTAGGGCACTGGATAGATGGGGAAAAAAATTTTACACATCTGCTACCTTGGCTATAAGGGCCTTAAACTGTCAGTTTCATATGCTTAAATATCAGCAACATGTCATGGCATTGCTTGAACAGAAAATGTTATTAAATTCTGAATGTGCAGAAAACAAGGAAATGCAGGATTTATTGCATGCAGCTGAACAAGTTGGAAAGCATACTTTGCAATGTGGATGTTCTTCGTTCCCCATTGCTGCAGTCCTTACTATTGGGTATAGTCCGCTGTCCAGTCGGCCCGAATACCAGAGTATATGGCTGACGTCGGTCAGGGCGCATTAGACTGACGTCAGTACGTCAGGGTACTAATGCGCATGACCGACGCCATATCCTCAGTCTTTTTTGCCGCATGGTCCGATGCAGAAGCAGTTTTGCGAGTGCAGGTTGGCGTTCTGAAATATTTCCGAAACCGGAGTTTCAGACCGAATCAGAGTTGGCTAAGTACCCCGTTGGGGAACATTTTGGTTTTTTCTTGCCTCAGTATTTAACCGGATGTCAGAAAAAGTGAATAACTGTATTTCTTGTGGGAAACAGATACCTCATAGGGATTACCATACATTGTGTATACCTTGTTTAGGGCCTGAGCACATTGTTGGATGCCTCTTGTGCTAGGTTTAACAAACGCACTATTAAGAGGAGGTTAGACTGTGCCAGGTTAGTGTTTGGGAAGCGTTGCAATTATAAAATGCCATCGGATGCTCCGACGCCCGCTTCGTCCAAGAAGCGCAAGGACAAAACAGCGAGGCCTAGGGTTGATGAACCGGCAGTCCCGGACGTCGGTTCTTTAGAAGGCTCAGTGGAGCCGGAGGTTTTGCCAGGAGTTTCTATGGAATCTCAGGCAGAAACTTTACTGTTACAGGATGTGCCTTCTCAGGAGGTAGGCCAGGCTGAGGGGGCTTCTCAGGTAACTGTTCTTCCCTCTCTTCCCAAGGTAGTTAGAGCCTCTCCTTCTGTTGCCAAAACTTCTTTGAGAGGTAGGCCAAGTTCAGCTTCAGTGGGGGCTTCTCCTAGCATTTCGGGTTCTGTACCTAAGAAACATATGCTTAAAATGGCAGAAGATTTGATTACTATGATTAGAGGTTCTATGCCCCTCCTGATAAGAGGCCTAGGGTGGAACCGGAGTTTGATAGTTTTGAACAGTGTTCAGAGGCTTCTGAGTCTTCTGCGGAAGATATGCAGGAGTATCCTCCTTATTCTGATTCTGATGTGGATGATTCCACTCCTACAGCTTCTCCTCCTGAGGATTTCTCATTTTCAGAGACTCTGCATTCCATGAGGGAGCACTTTAAATGGGAAGGCCAGGATTACTCTGATTCCAGGAAAAGGCTTAGGGAATTTTTGTTTTTACCCCAGCATAGGCCCTTAGCTATACCTCCTGTGTTGAATGTGGTGGAAGATGTTTTTGCAGAGGCTTCCTGAACCCTGACTCTTTGCCTCCTGCTCCTGTTAAACCTGATAGGTACTATAGGGTGCCCGAAGCTCATAAGTATTTGTTTAAGAGTCCTAGGGCGGACCCAGACACTGTTTCTCAGGGGCCTAAAGGTGTTAAGGCCTCTGTGGTTAAAAATCCTGTTCCCACTGATAAAGAGGCAAGGGCTTTGGATAGGTGGGGAAAGAAAGTGTATACTTCTTCCACTCTAGCCATGAGAGCGTTGAATTGTCAGTTTCACATGCTAAAATATCAAAATTATCTCCTTTCACAATTGAAATCTAAGGTGGATGCTTTGGCGGAAGGTATTGAGTGTAAAGAGTTGCTGGATTTGGTTCATGTGTCTGAACAAGTGGGTAAGCATTCTTTGCAATGTGGTTTTGATGCTGTACAGGCCTCCTCGAGGGTGGCTGCCACTAGTTCTGTTCTTCGCAGGCATGCCTGGTTGAGGGATCAGAATTTAGCTGAGCATGTTAAGACAAGGATTTTGGATGCTCCTTTACAGTCTGATGTGTTGTTTGGTTCGCCTGTGGAAGCAGTTTTAAAGAAAATGGAGGACAAAGCTAAGTCTATGCAAACTGTTAAAGATTTTTGCAGGTGCAGCCACCAAGTTTAGTAGAAATTGGCCTGCTAAGGGGTGGACATATCCTGCTTATGATTCCCAGTCTAGGGGTAGGTCTAGACGTGGTAGGGCAGAGCTCAAGGTTCTTTTAGGCCTGGAACAGGGAGTTCACCTGCTCAGACTTCTGGTGAGGGCAGGGGTCAGTCCTTTCGTAAACAGACCCAATGACCTGCCTTTTCAGCTGCCAGTAGATTCTCGTCTGGCAGCTCCTTTGGGAGGAAGACTGTCTCTTTTCAAAGAAAATTGGGATTTAATTACTCAAGACAGATGGGTGTTGGATATCATTCACCACGGTTACAGGTTTTATTTCCATACAATGCCCCTTTCAAAGGCATGCCAGACGTTCCTCCTCCACAAAGAAAAGAGGCTCACAAGCAAATTTCTCAGTTACTCCAGATGGGGCCATTCAGCCAGTCCCTGTATCAGAAAGGGGCCTAGGATTTTATTCTCGCCTGTTCCTAGTACCAAAGAAGGGGAACACGTGGAGACCAATTTTGGATTTATCTCTCCTCAACACTTATCTGGACATTCCCAAGTTCAAGATGTTGACGTTACAACAGCTTTTACCTCTGCTGGGCAAAGATCACTGGATGGTAACTTTAGATCTCAAGGAAGCTTACCTTCATGTGCCTATAAGGCTAAGTTGCAGGAAGTATCTGCGTTTCGAGCTGGAAATTCTCATTATCAGTTCTCTGCATTGCCCTTTGGCTTATCTACTGTGCCCAGAGTATTCACAAAGGTTCTGGCTCCAGTGATAGCTTACTTCAGGCTACAAGGAATTCAAATCTATCCTTACTTGGACGACTGCCTGATTCTGGCTCAAGAAAAGGAAGACCTTCTACAGCATCTGGAATATGTTATAGCAGTGCTAAGATGCCTAGGGTATTCTGTGAACGAAATAAAGTCCAGTCTAGTACCCTCTCAAGACATGTGCTTTCTGGGTGTGAGACTGAATACAGCAGCCCAGATGGCCCTTTTAACCCCGGACAAACAAAAGAGTCTATCACTTTACTTCCATCAACTATCTCATCAGTCCGTGCTGACTGCAAGGACAGTCCTTCAAGCATTAGGGTTCATGGCATCTTGTATTCTGGTGCTTCCCAATGCCAAACTGCATATGAGGAAGCTACAATGGTATCTCAAAATGTATGGACACAGCACTGCCAGGATTTGGACACTGTCATTCAAATAATACCTTGCCTTCAAAAGAATTTTTGTGGTGGGCTCAGGAATGTCACCTAAACAAGGGACTCTCTGTGACCCGGCCAGAGGCGAGTCAGATTTTAACGACAGATGCCTCGGACATTGCTTGGCGAGCTCATCTAAATGGAAAGTGGATACAAGACAAGTGGCCTGTCAGACTACAGCATCTACATATCAACATGAAGGAGATGTTAGCAGTCCAGTTTGCATTAATGGCTTTCAAGGAGTTACTTCTTCCAGGGCAGGTGTTGATTCTAACAGACAACACAACTGTCATGTGGTACATCAACAAGCAAGGGGAACACATTCTTATCCTCTATGCAGGCAAGCAATGATTTTATGGGAGACTGCTAAGCTTGCAACTAACTCTTCAGGCAAGGTTTCTGCCAGGAGCACAGAACTCCTTAGCAGATGTGTTAAGCAGACAAATCATGGATCCCCACGAGTGGAAACTGGATCTTCATGTATTTCAGAAATTGACAGTGTCATGGGGAACTCCAGACATAGATCTGTTCGCTTCTCCACTAAACCACCAGCTGCCAAAGTTTTGCACAAAGGGGTTTCATCGCACAGCTTGGAAAGTGGATGCTCTGTCTTTCAGTTGGAAAAACCTTCATGTGTATGCCTTTCCACCTCTGCCTCTTCTTCCAAAGGTGCTATTAAAAGTCAGACAAGACAAGCCAAGGATGATTTTGATAGCTCCAGATTGGCCTCGGCAACACTGGTACCCACTACTAAGGAGTCTGGTAAGGAAGCCTCCATGGCCTTTACCTTTGATTCCTCATCTGTTATCTCAGAAGGACGGTCATCTGCTCAATGTCAAGCTTCACTCTCTTCATCTAACAGCCTGGCATATTCTGTGTTGAAACACAGCAGGTCTCAACTTCCTCAACAAGTTTTAAATGTGATTATGGAAGCTAGAAGACCTAGTACAAGGAAAGTGTACGCAGAAAAATGGAAGAGATTTTTATTTTGGAGTACAGCAAAGAATTTGGAAGTTTCTGAGCCTAATTTGAGTGTGGCTCTTCAATATCTTACTGAGTTATTGGACAAAGGTTTGTCCTTCTCTTCCATTAAGATTCATGCTGCAGCAATTTCAGCTCACTATGATTGTGACCCGCCATTGTTTTCGCATCCTTTGTTCAAGCAGTTTCTTAGAGGGGCAAAGAATATAAGACCCCCACGGAGAGCTCCTACTCCTGCTTGGGATCTCAATTTTGTGTTGGAAAAACTTACTCTACAACCTTTTGAGCCTGCGGCTACTGCTGAATTGAAATACTTGTCATGGAAGACTGCTTTTCTGTTGGCTATAACTTCTGCAAGAAGGGTGTCTGAGTTGCAGGCCCTTATGGCAGTAGAGCCCTTTTTGATTTTCCATAAGGATAGGGTATCATTACGTACTAATCCTTCCTTTATGCCTAAGGTGGTTTCTAGTGTGGCTTTAAACCAAACTATTCATTTGCCTACTTTTTATGCAGACCCACAAAATAAAGGGGAAAAGATTTTGCACACTTTAGATGTACACAGGCAATTGCGTTATTATTTAAGCAGGACTAAGGATTTTAGGCAGTCTCAGCAGTTGTTTGTTTCTTTTGCTTTGAGTTCGCAGGGCAAGCCTGTGTCAAAACAAACTATTTCTAGGTGGATTGGCTTTTGCATTGCATTTTGTTATTCCCATCATGGCAAGGAGATTCCAGCTGGGATTAGGCCTCATTCCACTAGGGCTACTGCCACTTCAACAGCATTTCTAAGGGGTGGCAACTAAGGATATTTTGGAAGCAGCTACTTGGAGTTCAGTGCATACTTTCTCTAAGCATTATCACCTTCCTATCTACTCTAAGTCTAGGGCTGGTTTTGCCACAGCTGTTTTGCAAGGCATGTTGTCAGCTCCTGCTTCTTTATGATTTGCCAGCCTCCCTTACCTCTGCTTTGGGATTCTACCCAATAGTAAGGACTGCAGCAATGGGGAACGAAGAACATAGTACAGTTTTGTACCTACCATAAATGTAGATGTTCGAGGATCCCCATTGCTGCAGTCCAATTTACCCTCCCTCCTTCCCCTCTGTGTTAGGGGTGGTTGTGTAGGTGAGGTTACATGCTGATCTTTTTGTATATTTTCTTGTATATATTGTACATATTTTTGGTGCAGGTATTTTGGGCCTTGTCTTTTTAGGGTCTTCTGACATCTGGGGCAAGAAAAGACTGAGGATATGACGTCGGTCATGCGCATTAGTACCCTGACGTACTGACGTCAGTCTAATGCGCCCTGACCGACGTCAGCCATATACTCTGGTATTCGGGCCGACTGGACATCGGACTATACCCAATAGTAAGGACTGCAGCAATGGGGATCCTCGAACATCTACATTTATGGTAGGTACAAAACTGTACTTTTTGATTCGTTGGAGGCCTCCTGCAGGACCGCAGTTACGGGTTCTGTAATTAGGAGCCATGCTTGGTTAAAGGAACAAAATCTGCCTGATCATGTCAAAGTTAAATTATTAGATGCACCATTACAGCATGATACTTTGTTTGGAGTTAAGGCAGAGGAGGCGTTAAAGAAAATGGAGGACAAAGCTAAATCTATGCAAACTGTCAAAGATTTTTTACAAGTACAGCCACCTAGGTTTAGTAGACACTGGCCTACAAAGAATTGATCCTTTCCTGTGTCAGACAGACCTCAAAGGGGCAGATCCAGACGCCCTAGAGGCAGATCCCAGGCGCAAGGTTCCTACAAGTCAAAGCAATGGGGTGCTTCTACCTCCAAGGTTGGAGAAGACAAAACACTTATTTCCTGGCAGCACCCTTAGGGGGCAAATTAGCACTTTTTTCTCAAAATTGGCACATTATAACCCAGGACAAGTGGGTTCTAAATATCGTGTCACAAGGGTACAAGTTCCATTTCCATACCCTGCCAAAGGCACACGGCTGGCCAGATCTGCCAAAAATCAATGGACAGAGGCACAAAAACAAGTCTCATCCCTCATGGACATGGGGGCCATTCAACAAGTATCAGAGCAAGAGCAGGGACAAGGATTCTACTCAAGACAGTTCTTGTACCCAGAAAGGACAAGACCTGGAGACCAGTACTGGACCTATCTATTCAAAACACATTCCTGGATATACCAAAATTCCAGATGATGACTTTGCAACAGCTTCTGCCCATGCTGGGCAAGAACGCTTGGCTGGTAACTCTAGACCTAAAAGAGGCATACCTGCATGTCCCAATCAGACAGTTATGCAGACAATACCTCAGATTCAAGGCTGGCTGAATACATTACCAATTCTCTGCACTGCCCTTTGGCTTATCTACAGTGCCCAGGGTCTTTACAAAGTGCCTGGCACCAGTAATTGCATTCTACACACAAAGAGGAATACAAATATATCCTTACTTGGACGACTGCCTAATGCAAGCAGAGAACAAGGACATTCTTCTACAGCATCTGGTGTTTATGAAAAGACTTCCAACAGGCCTAGGGTACACAGTCAACGAAAATAAATCAAAACTAGTACCCTCTCAAGAGATAATATTCCTGGGTGCAAGCTTAAGTGCAACTGCCCAGATGGCTTGTCTCACGCCAGACAAAGGCAACTGACTATCTATTTCAAAATGTTGGCAACAAAGGCCCAGTTATCTGCAAGAAAAATTCTGCAGACTTTGGGCTTCATGGCATCCTGCATCCTACTAATTCCATGTGCAAGACTGCATATGAGGAAACTTCAATGGTACCTAAAAAGTGTTTGGACTCAACATTGCCACAGCCTGGAAACAATGATTACTCTCATTCCCTGCCTACAACAGGAGATTCAATGGTGGGCAAAGGCTTGTCACAAAAGCAAGGGACAGCCATTCACATTACCCCCAGCCAGGCAGACTCTAACAACGGATGCATCAGATTATGCCTGGGGGGCCCACATGGCAGGAAGATGCATTCAGGGCACATGGTCCTCAATCCAAAGGCATCTACATATCAATCAAAAAGAGATGCTAGCTGTTCAGAATGCCCTGACAGCCTTCAAGGACTTACTTCATCCAGGACGATTACTGATGAAGACGGACAACACCACGGTCATATGGTATGTAAACAAACAGGGGAGCACACATTCTTACCCCCTTTGCAGACTAGCCATGACGTTGTGGGACACAGCATTAAGTTACTAAATATATCTGCAGGCACAATTCCTGCCAGGAAGAAAAATACTCTAGCAGACGAACTAAGCAGAAACCTCATGGATCCCCATGAGTGGCAGCTGGATCCACAAGTCTTCAGCGTGATAACAAAGAAATGGGGATGCCCAGACATAGATCTATTTGCTTCCCCTCACAACAACCAACTAAAAAGATTCTGCACAAGGACTTATCACAGACAAGCATGGAAAGTGGACGCCGTATCTTTCAGCTGGAAAGACCTATCAGTATATGCCTTTCCCCACTGCCTCTCCTCCCCAAGGTACTTCTAAAGGTCAGACAGGAGAAGCCAAAAATGATACTGATTGCCACAGACTGGCCCTGCCAGTACTGGTTTCCATTCCTAAAGAACTTGTCTCAATGCCCAGCTTGGACCTTACTTCAGATACCTCATCTGCTGTCCCAGCCAAACAATTGGATCCTGCAGAGCCATCTCAGGACTTTAAACCTGGCAGCAAGGCGGATAATCTAGTCATACAAAACACACCTCTCAGCAAAGCTGTGATGGATGTCATTTTGGAGGCCAGAAGGCCTAGTACTCGAAAATATTATGCTGGAAAATGGAAGAGATTATGTGCTTGGAACCAGGCACAAGGAACTGATACAGCTGTGCCAAATATTCCTCAGATTTTGCAATACTTAACTGAGATGCTGGACAAAGGCCTATCTTTTTCATCTATTAAAATTCATGCCTTTCCATTTCGGCTCATTACAATACAGAGCCACCAGTCTTTTCTCATCCCTTATTAAAACAGTACCTCAGAGGAGCCAAAAATTTAAGGCCTCCAAGGAGATCACCAATTCCTGCATGGGACCTCAACTATGTCTTGGAAAAACTTGCCTCCTTTTGAGCCAACTGCTACTGCTGATATAAAGTTTTTATCTTGGAAAACAGCTCTGCTCCTAGCAATAACTTCTGCAAGATGAGTTTCAGAGCTTCAGGCACTCATGGCTGTGGAACCTTTCATCATTTGTTATCCAGACAGGGTCTCTCAGGACAAACCCAACATTTATGCCTAAGGTGGTGTCCAGTGTGGCTCTCTATTCATCTGCCAACTTTTTATCCAAATCCACAGAACAAGGGGAGAGAATTCTGCATTCTTTGGACGTACACAGACAGCTTAGATTCTACTTGGACAGAACCAAAGTTTTCAGAAAGAACAATTACTAGTGGCATATGCTGCAGGATCACAAGGAAAGGCTATCTCAAAGCAGACTATTTCAAGTGGATAGGCCACTGCATTCGTTTCTGCTACCTGAACCATGGCAAGCCAGTGCCTAAGGGCATTAGGCCACATTCAACCAGAGCTGCAGCCACTTCAGCAGCCTTTCTCAGGGGAGTACCTACCAAGGACATTTTAGAGGCTGCTACTTGGAGTTAAGTGCACACCTTTACAAAGCACTACCATCTGCCACTCTACTGTAAATCCAGGGCAGGCTTTGCCACTGCAGTTCTGCAGGGCCTCTTAGCCGCTCCTAATGCTGTTTAGCTCCAACCTCCCATCCATAGCTTTGGGACTCTACCCAAATGTAATGACTGCAACAGTGAAACCCGAAGAACATAGTACAGTTGTGCACACTTACCATAAATGTAGATGTTTGAGTGTATTCACTGTTGCAGTCCAGGTTACCCACCCGCCTTCCCCCTGTCTTCTGTTGGAACCTATTTTTCCTTCTCTGATTTATGCAACCTATGTGGTGTAGCTGCTTGTAGATGAAGGTAAAGTTTATATTGGTGCATGTATTTATATGTATATAAATTTTGGCTACCCTTTTGGGGGCACCTGACATCTGGGGCAAGAAAAATTAAAGAAAATGGCTTCGGCCGCATCTTTTATACCCCTGACGACCTGACGTCAGGGAAGGGGTGACAGCAGCCGACGCAGGACCCAGGACTTTGGAATTCAGGCCAGCTGAGGGCAACCTGCCAGCAGGATTACTCAAATGTAATGACTGCAACAGTGAATACACTCGAACATCTACATTTATGGTAAGTGTCTGTAATTTTTGCCGATGTGAAATGAATTACACATCCTACACAGGACAACATAAACTACCATTTTTGTTTCGCATTTGCATCTTTTTGGGCACTTAACTTTCCCATACCCACCGATATAGATGCTTTCACCTTCAGTAATGAAAGGTCACTGGGGACATCTCCCATACTTAATCAACCCTTTATGGTGTGTTGTCTCCTCCTGCCGACCAGAACTTTGTTCTAAATCTGTTTCAATCTCTACTGTATATTACTGTGGGGTCTTTACACATTTTCTTTGTATCCATCCCTTCTATGTCAAAAATCTTACAATTGTTTGACAAAATATGATTAATAATGTCTGCATCACTTGTAGGTGATGATGCAGCCTCTCCTAAATCTGTTTTCTATATATATTTTTGTCACCACATTTTCGATCCCTAAAACGGATATATATATATATATATATATATCTTGCCCTTTTTCATAAACTTTGTCAAATAGCTTTTTAAGGAACTCTCTAGGATAGTCCCTGTTTATTAACATTAGTCTCAGTTTTTCACCTTCCTGAAAACACATGTCCAAGGAGGAACTCATGATGGTCAGTCTCCTAGTTGCCCCTAAATGGAGAAGTGTATAGAATACGTAGCTTTTCTATACAAATTGGATATAAAACACACATTGCTATGATAGTTTTAATTTCCACATCCAAATAAACATTTTCATGTGATTTACTTAAGATACATTTCAAAAATTGAGTGGAATTATTTATATACTGGAGAAAATCCGTTCAAACTGCTTTCCATATCCTACCAGAAAAGGGTACTATCATCCAAAAACCGCCCGTAGAATGTCCAGGCATCCGCAAAACCAGAAATGAATATGAAACACTTCTCCCAGTATGTTAAAACAGTGTTAGCAGAAATGGGGGTACAAGCTGTCCCCATTGCTATCCCTATTCTCTGTTTGAAAATAGTTACCTCGAACAAAGGAAGTTGTTGTCTAAGATTAACTCCATAAGGGTTCTAAGGACCTCAGTGTCATTGTTGTCCAACTTTTCCTTCTGGATCAAAAATTCATAAAACCAGTCAACCCCACATTGATGGGGTATGACTGAAAACAAATCCACTACACATCTATGGTTACCGTTATTAAGTTATCATTTGTATAAATTCTTGTGTACTTTTATCAGAGAGTCCCACCAGTCTTTGAATATATAACCGTTTTCACTTCATATGTCTTAGTTTTAGGTCAATGTATTTAACTATACCATAAGGCTTGACCCCTTTGCGTCAACAAAGGATGCAAAGGGGGGGTTGAACATGTCTTTACAGAGTTTTAGTATCCTACATTTTCCAGGAATATGAGACTTTTCAGTTTTCAAGAATGAATATTCAATTTCAGAAATTTGCCTTTGCATTAAGAGGTCATGCAACATACTATCAATTTTTGAATAGGCTGTATTTAACTGATTCCTAGGTATCTCATCATATTTATGGGAAAATGATATCCGTTCCATCCTAGAATTATAATTTGTGGTCTTCATTACCATTAAGCGTCCACCTTTATCTGGTTTCATAAAACTTACATTTTTATTTCTACTAATGTTATTCAACAACTTCCAGTCTTCCAATGAAGTGTGTAGCAGAATCCAGAGACAACACAGCTCAAAACAATATGCAGTTTAATGAGAATAAGAGTAAGCACTTTCACGTTCACCCCAGGAATGCTTCTTCAGACCACAGATCACCTCAGAATCTATTCACTTAAATACATAAGAAAAACTACCATAGCCAGTAACAAACCTACATTCATTAATCAATTGTTAAGCAATTAAAACATTTAAAATGGCAATCTGCTATTGTAGCTAGCCTATGAAAACAATATGCATTATAAAAATCTATAAATGCAATCTAAAACAATCATAAAGGCCACCCCATTAATAAAATTTGTCTAATGTTGTAGAGATTTAGCTGCTTAAAATGGATCTGATGTTAGTCTTTCCATTCATCACTGATGGGTTCAGTCTCAAGCCCTCAGAAATGAGTCGGCCTATTACCAAGCTCGCACCAGCCAAAAAAACTCTTGAGCTAAGTCTCTACCCAGAATGCCCTTCTCCCTGTTATCTCAGATCTCATTTGCCGCTTAGCCGCGTTTCAGCCGAGTTCTCAGCTAAGTGAAATCTGTTTTGATATTTGTGTAAAAATGTTTGGATATCTTCATATTTTGCTAAATGATTTGTATTTTTGGTGTCGTTTCTTCTGTCTAACCTTGTTCTTTCTTCTCTCCCTATTGTTACCGTTGGTAAACTTTCAAGTACCATTGTTGGTAGGCCTTTCTCCCTTACCCTTGTGGTATTTCTTCAATATCATAGTTGGTATTGTTTCTCCTGTTTACCCTGTTAGCTTTTACCTTTATTCAGGTGTTTCCCTTTTCTTCTGTTTATACAGTGTATTGTTATATTTGTTATTTTTTTTAATGGAGTTGACTTCAGTATAATTGGAATATACAGTTAGCTGTGGTGTTTTTTTCTACCAAGATGTCGGATAAGAAGGGTACTTCAGGTTTTAAGAATTACCTAACAGTGATTCTCATGATGACTGTGTATACTGTTTAGGGGTGGCCCACCTTTCGATGCAGCCTCCATGTGATATTTGTCAGAGCTTCAGCCAACATACTCTTAATGATGGCAAAAATAAACTCATTCTGAAGGAGTTACTCAAGTCTCCTTTCTCAGAGGCCATTTCTGGGATGGAGGTCTCAACCCCTCCTTCTAAGGACAAAAAGATATCCCATTCTGTTCCTTCTTCACCATCAGATGATCAGAGCAAGGCTGGGAAATCTAAGGTCCCTAAGTTATCGTCGGAGCATAAATCTGTCTCTTCGGCTCCGACCATTTAAAAACCTTCAATACCGACACCTGTTTTGGCACCGGTCCTGCTTCTGGCACTGTTCATAGACCTTACTATGCCTATTTCGACTTTGGCACCTGTAGCTACTTCAGCTCAGGGCACATCTTCGACTACGCCATTAGTTTCCATTTTGGAACCGAACGTTTCAGCTCCGAGTGCCACTTCAGTGTTGTAACGAACTCACTGGATTTGACCCCTTTGCTTCTGTTCTTGAAACTAGAGACCTCAGTACTGGCAGTTCTTACACCACAGACCCGATACTCCCCCTCCGTATGTCCGTTTCTTGGCCAAGCATGTAGCCCATTCCTCGAACGTCCTGACTCTCCATCTGTAGTATCAACTAGATCCACCAGGAGACTTTTGGAACACGACGTGGTGCATCTTGTAGACCAGCTGTTGCTAGCCAGGGGGATTCACTCACTTTCTAAGGCCCATCCACCTGCAGGACTTGGGTTGCCTTATCCATGGACTCCATCTTACACTCCTCCTTTGACCATCTCGGTTCCGAAGCCTTCTGTTCCGACATCCTTCTTGGAATCCATCACCTTGGCACCTATGGTCCATCTCACTCTGGCTCCGAGATTGTCCCTTTTGGTTTTTGGTTCCCGCTGATCTGGTACTTCCTCAATCTGCAGATTGGGGGACGGGCGCATCGGCCCGGGGTACGGTGCCACCTCTCTCCACTGTTCCTTCCTCAGCACCGATGGCTGCTTCTGCACCGATCCTGCTTGATGCTCTACCCTTGGGGAAAAGTTCGTCGGAGCGGGGTGTGACCCCGGTCCCGAGGTCGTCTTTCTCAGTACCAGGCTCCCATCCTTCTTCGGGCGGGCCTGCCTTCCATGAGATGGAGAGGGCTCTTGCTTCTGGCAGCACTGCTTTGATGTCGGAACCCAAGTTTTCACCTCCTGAGCTACAGCTGTCACAGACCAGGACACCAGGCAGAGAAGCCACATGACACCCCTGTTCAGGTTACCCACTCTTCCGAGTCCTCCTCAGAGACCCCCACTGAAGAGCCCTCTCGAAAGAAGATGTACAAGAGGAAGCACATGGACTCACCGAGGAGTCCTTAATGGAAGACACTGATTACGATGATGGTGAAGGGTCCCCACAGTCATTTACTGATGATGTCTCCTTCAGAGGCATCCTGGAGATGTTAAAGCAGAGAGGTGACTGGAAACCTTCCAACCCTTCGTCTGAGGAGTCCCTGTTCCTACAGGCTTTTCTTGCCTGGCCTTCTACCTCTTGGGTGACCCCGCCTGCCGATGAGCTCATCCAGCTCATCATGCAGCGCACTTGGAAGAACCCTGATTCCATTGAAGCGATCCCCCAGAGACCAGACAAAATTCTTAAACTTCCCGAGGAGAACCCGCACTGGTCCAAAGGGTTACCAGTTGATGCTATGGTGGTGGCCACAGAAAAGGACTTGGCTGAGGAAAGTCCCACTGTCCACCCGCTCAACAGGGTGTCCCAGGCAGTGGACAGACTTGGAAAGCATGCTTTTGTATCAGGGACCTTTGCTATACGATCCCTGAATTATTTGGCACATTTTACAAGGCTCCAGAGGGACTTGATCTCTGAACTCTCTGGGGTGCTCACAGGACAGTTGTATGACAAGGGCAGGGACAAAGTGGCCTCACAGCTCACAACCCTTGAATCAATATCCAACTCGCTCATGAGGTTGCTGTCACACGTGACCGAAGGAGCGGCTAGAGCAGTGGGGTCAGGCATTGTTATGAGGCGTCACGGATCCCTTCGAGTCCTCTTTTCTGAATGCTCCCATCGAAGCTTCATCCCTTTTTGGCTCCAAAGTGAAGAACATGCTAGCCAGGTGCGAGCAAGACAGAAAAACCCTGTCTGCCGTAGGCCTACGGTATTCCAACCCTCAACGTACCTTCTCCAGGAATCAGAGGAGTGGGATAATATGGCAAAAGAAATCTCAGGATCCTTTCTGTGACGCATGTAGTCATGACACTCCCAGAGGCAGAGGGGGAAACAATGCCGGAAGACGCCCCTATAGAGGCAGAGGGGATCCTCGTAACCAAGGCTCCAGGGACTCCTTCTCTGGACAGCCTTATCAGCGCTCCTGAGGGATGGCCTGATTGCCTACCTCTGGAAGCAGTTGGGGGGTCATTTCTCTCAGCACCAAACTGCCTGGCAATCTATCACCACCGATCGTTGGGTGCAGAACATTATTACCAGAGGTTACACCATTCCCCTTTCTTGTCAGCCAAAATTTCCAAGAAACTTCCTGACATTCCACCCAGTCAAAAGGAAGAAGCAGCTTCAGAGATTATAAAGCTGTCTCAAAAAAGAGTCATCCAACCAGTCCCACCAGACCAGTGCAGACCTGGATTTTGCTCTAGATTATTTTTGGTTCCGAAAAAAGACAGGGGACTGGAGACCCATTTTGGATCTCAGTTTAAACAAGTCTGTCACCCAAACCAAATTCCGGATGGTCATGGTTCAGTCCAGCCTTCCCTTTTTAAGAGAAGGCGATTAGATGTGCTTTATAGATCTCCGGGATGCGTATTACCATATCAAAATGGACAAACGCTCCAGGAGTCTGCTCAATCTCCTTCTTTCTTCTTGCTGATGTGGGTTCGATCGCTCCATCCTCCGACGACTTACTGCTTTAGCTTGAGAACTCCTTTTACCAGGACTCCCTTGTCTGAGAGGGGTTCTCACTCCATCCCCCCTTGAGAGGAGGATGCTCCTTTTCAGACATCCTTCTCAAACCTCAAACAGAGGGGAATTGTGATCCCAGAGATCCCTCCGAGGATGAAATCCACCTCTGAGGCTTTTGATCCCCTCCCTCCACTCCTCCTTTCACTCCCCACTTGCAGGTAGTGTGGCTCGGAAGGCGTGTGATGCAGACTGTCCCCAGGAGGCCATCCTGGCCATCCAAGTTTATCACAGCCCCTACGGACAAACACAAAAGGTTTCTTTCAAAGGCCTCAGATGGGCAGTGAGTAGGCGGGTCAGCCACCAAGAAGGCTGAACTTCTACCTTCCCTTCATGTCCTGTCCATCCTCCTCATAAGGGGATAGCGGAGAACACAGGCATGGAAAGCGATAGCTTTTCTTCAGCCACCTTTTTGCTATATGCTTCTCTTGCTGGAATCACCTTTTGTCACTCATATTCTCAAGAAAAGAGATATTCTCCTCAGAATCCTTCTGCTGCTGGGGCTCAAGATTGCTGCACCCTCTCAAGAAAAGATTGCCTCACCCTAGCAACTCCTCCATGCCTTATCCAACCTATCGCGGCGATGGAAGCCCTATGGCCGATGCAGCTTGCAGCAGGGCCGCAGAGGCACAGGGAGTGGCTCTGACGCTTTAATGGACGCGGGCTGCCCTTCTTCATGACCCCTTTAAGGCCCTTCACCACCCTTTGGGACCTTCGGACCTCAGGATACCTTGACCTGACCAGGTGTGAGCAAAACGGTCTTTCTCTTTCTGCTGGATTTTTCCACCCCCTTCTAGACCATATCCCAAGGGTCTGGCTGGACGAATCTGAAAGACTCATATCAGGGTGTTTCCTCCTGAGCCTTCATTAGAGGACTCTTTCTTATGAACTTGGGTTTCCTAAATAGTTCGCTTCCGGCTAGGAACCAGTCATTACCAATTCCATGCCCTGCCGTTCGGTCTCTATATATCCCCCAGAGTGTTCACAAAATGCATGACAGTGTTCACAGCTCACTTGAGACTAAAAGGATTCTGGGTGTTTCCATATCTAAATGACTGGCTCCTTACCACCCCCACCGAGCATCTTCTGGTAACAGAGCTGCACTATACTCTCTCTGGCAAAATAGTTGGGAATAACAATACATTGGGAGAAATCAAACCTTATTCCGTACACAACAAATAGAGTTCATTGGAACAGTGTTCAGTGCTCAGTCCTATCTGGTATCACTCCCTTTTCACAGATTCCCATCAATTGAGGTTTCAACTCCGGGTGATCCTATCTCAAACAACAGTCTCTGCAAGGAAAGTTCTTCAGGCCATAGGTTCTATGGCTGTGTCAATTCCAATAGTGCCTCTAGCAAAGCTACATATGTGGATTCTGCAATGGCTCCTTCTGTGTCAGTGGTTCCCAAACTGTCATCACCTGGATTACAAGATTCGGATAACCAACTCCTGCAAACAGGACCTGGTTTGGTGGATGAGGCCAGACGTAGATCTTTGGAGCCATCCATTTCAACCCCCCCCAGCCCACAGCCATTGTGACCACAGATACTTCCCTGATCGGGTGGGGGGGGTCATTTCCAGGGAAAGACTGTCCGAGGCACATGGTCCACCTCAGAGGCCCACCTGCATATCAGTGTTCTGGAACTGAAAGTCGTGCTGTTAGCGTTGCAGGCCTTCCGTTCAGCTCTCCCTCCCGGGACAATTGCAGTTCAGTCAGACAATATGGCAGTGGTCTGGTACATCAACAAGCAAGGAGGAACCAAGTCCTACCCCCTATGTCAAGAAGCTATGAGAATTTGACAGTGGGCAATAGCTTCCAACCGCTTTCTGATAGCAGCGCATATCCCCAACGTGATTGCGGACAAACTGAGCAGATGCATCCGCATGCCCCATGAGTGGTCCCTCAACCCCGAGGTGGTGTCTGTAGTCTTAAGCCACTGGGGCCAGCCTTGCTGCGATCTTTTTGCTTCCCCATCAAACATGAAGTGGATCAGCTACTTTGCCCTACTTCCCCCAGAGGGGGAGTCACCGAGGGATCCATGATTGGCCCACTGGAGTTCTCTACGCTTATCCTCCCATTCCTCTGATCCCACAATTTCTAAAGAAAGCTCTTCAGTTGAGATGCAAGGTGATCCTTATAGCCCCATTCTGACCTCGACAAGTTCGGTTCCCCTTTCTTCGGCCTCACCTAGTATACCCACTGTGGATTCTGGACCCTCTATCAGATCTGATTCCTCACCCCCAAGGGTTGAGTCACCCGAATCTGTCCAGTCACAAGCTGACAGCTTGGTTTCTCCACTTCCACTAGTCGCCAGGCAAGCTAATCTCTCCTCGCCTGTTCAAGACATCATTCTGGCATCTCACAAACAAACCATCCACCAGAAGACTGTATCAGGATAAATGGAAAAGGTTCTCCATCTGGTCCAAGAATAACATGCTAGACCCGTATTTGGCTCCAGTTACTGCAGTGCTTCAATACTTGGCTAAGTTTTTTGATAATGGAGCCTCTGCCTCTACAGTACGAGTGCATCTAGTGGCAATTTCCACAGTGGTATAGATGGCACCCCTCTTATTTCTTTACTCCTCTGCAAGGCTTTCTCAAGGGGACCTGTCATCTCAGGCTTCCACTCAGACAGCCCGTGGAACCATGGAACCTCACTTTAGTCCTCCAGTCTTTGACTCAAAAACCCTTTGAGCCTGCTGCTAAGTGTGACCTAAAGGTATTGTCTTGGAAGTCTTTGTTCCTGGTAGCCTTACCTCTGCCAGAAGAGTCTCGGAGCTGTAGGCATTGTGTACCAAGAGGCCCTATCTGGTCTTTCATAAAGACAGTGTGTCACTTCGGACAAACCCATCCTTTCTTCCCAAAGTTGTTTCCGAATTCTCTATTAATCAGTCCATTGATCTACCAGTGTTTTTCCAACTTTTGCCAATAGAGGAGAGTATTGCCTTCACTCCTTAGACATACATAGACAATTGAGATTTTATCTAGACAGGACCAAACCTGTCCGTAAATCTGAACAGCTTTTCATTTCCTTTTCTGGACCCAAAATGAGAGAGGCTGTTTCCAAGGTTACATTATCTAGCTGGCTAAGGGACTACATACGTTTCACCTATTCCCTCCATAATGAATCCATGCCAAAAGTTAAAGCCCACTCCACTAGATCTATGGCAGCATCTATAGCATTCCATTCCAGGGCTTCCATGGATGACATCTGTGCACCAGCTACTTGGGCTAAGCCTCATACCTTTATCAATCATTACAAGTTGGACCTGGTCTCCAGAGGGAGAGCTGCCTTCGGCTCAATGGTACTCAGGAATATTCTTCCATAAGGGCCACTCATGGACCTCAAGGTAGCTTGGGATTCTGTCCCATCAGTGATTAATGGAAAGAAGATGAACAACATCAGATAAAGAAGTTATGTCTTACCATAACGTTCCATCTGTGTTGTTCATCTTCTTTCATTCATCACTTCCCACCCTCCTTCCCCCTCCAAAGACTCCTGGGGGGTGCTTTGGGTCTAAGTGGTGCTCTAGGGTACGTGCATAAAAGTGGCCTCGGCTTTACTTCCTTTTCTTAGCGAACACAATCTGAGGTAATGGGGAGAAGGGCATTCTGGGTAGAGACTTAGCTCTAGAGTTTTTTTTTGGCTGGCACGAGCTTGGTGATAGGCCGACTCAGTTCCGAGGGCACTGAACCGAACCTATCAGTGATGAATGAAAGAAGATGAATAACACAGAACATTATGGTAAGACATAACTTCTTTTTTTTAAGCTAACCTTACCATTCAGACCATAGCCTCTATCTGTCTGTAGCTTAATACTCCATCTCATTTCAGCTTGCTCAGTCTGATTCTTCAGATTACCTAACCTTGGGCTTCAATGTATTAATTCCAACACTAAAAATCTAAAATTATGGCGTAAACCATTGCTCAGAACATGTCATGCTAAAGCATTAGTCTCATCTTCTTTATTAATCACATATATATGTTCTCTAACTCTTTCACATAGGGTTTGATTCATTTTTCCTACATAAAACCAAACAAATTTAAAGCAGATAGCAATATATACAAGGTTATGTGATTTACAATCGGCATAATGGTCAAATTTATATACTGTGTGAGTTGTAGGATGCCTAAAGGTATTGTTATTCAACATGTATATACAGTGGTTGCAGCCTCTGCAAACAAAGGTGCCTACCCTATCTGATCTTTATTGTTCAGATGGTCCCTCTCATAACATAGCAGCCTCTTCAATGACTTTATATTTTTGTATGAATAGCAAGGAATCTTCCCTATGATGTCACTAAGTCTATCATCCAATGTTAGTATCCCCCAGTTCTTCATGAAGATATCACATATCTTATTGTTAGAATAGGGGATTACCATCCTAACATTTCACTCAGTGGGAATGTTTAATTTATTTTGAAACCTGCTTTCATAAGTCTCTATTAAAAAATGGTTTTCCTTTTAATTGCTTTTTGTCTTTTAGTATAGCTCTCTTTCTGAAAATTCATTGGCCAATTCATTTAAGGCTTCATCACATAAATTATCTAAAGTGGTCAATCTGGAGATACGTAACCCCTGTCCTTGTATAATGTTTTTATAAATGTGGGTAAGGTGCATGCTATCTCTGCATAATAAATTATTTCCCCTGCATTCTTTCCTAAAGAGTCCTGATGTTCTTCATATTTCACTGTTGCAGTCATCACTTTTGGGTCATCTGCTTGCAGTAGCCCTCAGTCGGCCTGATTAACAAAGTCTTGGGTACTGCGTCGGTTATTGTCCCTTCTTCCATTAAGTCAGGTCATCAGGGGTATAAAACATGCAGCTGACGCCATTACATCAGTCTTTCTTGCCATGCAGTGCCCGAAGCAGAAGCAGTTTGCAAGTGCCGGTCGGCCGATACCTGAAATTTTCGTTTTCGAGTTTCAGAACCAAAGTCTTCAACTAAAGCTAAGTACCTCGTTGGGGAAACTTTTTCTTGCTCCTTACCGATGTCAGTTAAAGTTAATAATTGCATTACTTGTGGAAGGCAAATACCTCATAAAGATTTTCATTCATACTGTATTCCTTGCCTAGGCCCTGACCACAACCGTGCTGTCGGTCTTGTGCTTTTATCAGCGCACTATCTGTCGTCTGTATATTTTCACCTCAAAATATTTCGGTTCTTGGTTTAATTATCCAGAAATGTCATCGGTTAGCCATCTGACTACTGGGATTCTGAAAAAGCACAAGGATAAAGACAGAGACAGGCCGCCGAGGTCCAAAACTGCCGACAACGCTTCTCCTAAGCCAGTTGCCAGTTTGCCGGTGCTCAGTGAGGTGCTTTCCCAGCCCCTGATACCCACTACTTCTGATTCGCAGGCCTCTATTGAGACTCATTTGGAGTCTGGTATGCCGCGAGATGCTTCAACTATGGAACCTGCGGATGTCTCTACCTTGGATGGGTCCGGAGCCACTGTGCAGGCACTGGCTTCTGAGGGTGTATTCAGGCCTACAGACTTGCATATTAAACTGATGCTTCCTTCTTCTTTTAGGCCTAAATCTCGAACCATGCCTAAAAAAAGACTCCCAGGTCGCATGCTCAGGCCTCTATACCTAAAAAAACAAATAAAAATGGCTGAAGATCTTATAACATTAATCAGGGGAAGCCAGTCTTCCCCTTCTAAGAGACCTAGGACTGAAGTTGTTTATGAATCTTCTGACCACGATTCTGATTTTTCTGATTCTTCTGATTAACTGGATTTTCCCTTATCTACTTATGAGGATTCTGATGCAGAGGACTGTATCCCCTCTGCTTCCCCTCCAGAGGATTTTTCTTTTGGTGAAACCTTACATATTCTAAGGGAGCATTTCCACTGGGAAAGCCAGGATTTTTCTGATTCAAAAAAGAGCCTTGGGGATTTCTTACTCCTGCTTCAGCATAGGCCTTTAGCTATTCCTCCAGTACTAGACATTGTTGATGATGCTTTTTTGGAATCTAGTTTGGCCCCTGATTCCTTGCCTCCTGCTCCCAGAAAACCTGACAGATATTACAGGGATCCTGATTCACACAAGTTCCTTTTTAAAAATCCTATTGCGGATCCAGAGACTATTTCACAGGGACCCAAGGGCATTATGGCTTCTACTGCTAAAAATCCTACCCCTTCTGATAGAGACTCCAGGGTGCTGGATAGATGGGGTAAGAAGGTTTACACTTCTGCAACCTTGGCCATTAGGGCTTTAAACTGCCAGTTTCATTTGTTATCAACAACATGTTATTGGATTGCTTAAACAGAAAATGATGTTGATTCCTGACTGTGCGGAAAATAAAGAATTACAGGATTTAATGCATTCTGCTGAGCAGGTTGGAAAACATACTTTGCAATGTGGATTTGATTCTTTAAAGGCCTCCTGCAGGGATGCTGTTACTGGTTCTGTGCTCAGAAGGCATGCTTGGCTTAAGGAGCAATCTTTACCTGATCATGTTAAAGCTAAATTGTTGGATGCTCCCTTAAATCAGAACCGCCTGTTTGGCAACAAGGCTGAGGAAGTTCTGAAAAAGATGGAAGACAAAGCTAAATCTATGCAAACCGTTAAAAGATTTCTTACAAGTTCAGCCTCCTAGATTTAGTAGGCACTGGCCCTCTAAAAATTGGTCCTTTTCAGCCTCTTCAAGGTCTTCTCAAGCCAAACCCAGACATAGCAGAAACCCCAGGTTTAAGTCCCAGGGGACACACAAGACTAAGCAGTGGGGGGGGGTTCCCACACCTAAATCAGGGAGAAGTAAGACTCCCCCGCATGGAAAAAAGTCTCAATGACTTGCTTCTAAAACTTCCAAGCACTTCCCAACTGAATGCTCCTTTAGGCAGAAAGATTGGTCTGCAGGCCAAAAACTGGGAACTCATTACCCAGGACAAATGGGTTTTAAATGTAGTGTCCCAAGGATACAGATTTCACTTCCACACCTTACCAACACCAAGCGGGTGGCCAGATTTACCCCCAAATCAGTGGGCAGAGGCCCAAAATGAAGTACTCTCTCTTTTAAGCATGGGGGCTATTCAGTTGGTACCAGAAGAGGAAAAGGGACAAGGGTTCTATTTGAGACTTTTCCTGGTACCCAGAAAAGGCAATACATGGCGTCCTATCCTGGACCTTTCCATTCTAAATACCTTTCTGGTGATTCTAGAATTCAAGATGCTGACTCTTCACCAGCTGCTTCATATGCTAGGCAAAGATGCATGGTTGGCAACACTAGACTTAAAAGAAGCATACCTGCACATCCCTGTCAAGGAGTCTTGCAGAAAATACCTGCTTCAAAGCAGGCTACATGCACTATCAGTTCTCTGCACTGCCCTTTGGCTTATCTACTGCGCCCAGGGTATTCACAAAGTGCCTAGCTCCAGTCATTGCATTCTGCAGGCAAAGAAATATTCAAATATACCCATATCTGGACGATTGTCTAATTCAGGCAGAAAGCCAGGACATACTTTTGAATCATCTGACCTTTGTTCCAAGGGTACTGACTTGCCTGGGGTACACCATAAATGAAAAGAAACCACAACTGGTACCCTGTCAACAAGTTATATTCCTGGGAGCAAGCTTGAATACAACTTCCCAGATGGCTTTCCTCACACCAGAGAAACGGATTCATTTGACAACCTACTTCAAAGAAGTGGCCACAAAAACCCAGTTATCTGCAAGGTTCATGGCCCCCTGCGTTCTTCTAATTCCATATGCAAGGCTGCATATGGGGAAACTGCAATGGTATCTCAAAAGCCTATGGTGTCAACATTCACAGGATCTAGAGGCAATGATTCCTGTCATACCTTGCCTACGCCTAGAGTTCCTTTGGTGGATGGAGGCCTGCCACCAAAACAGGGGACTACCATTCATACTACCCCATGCCATCCAAACTTTAACAACAGATGCATCAGACTATGTATGGGGGCCCACCTGGCAGGGAAGTGCATTCAGGGCAAATGGAAACCAAGTCAAATGGACCTGCATATCAAGTCAAAAAGAAATGTTAGCTGTACAGAATGCTCTGACAGCCTTCAAGGACCACATTCGTCCAGGACAATTAATGATATAGATGGACAACACCTCTGTTATGTGGTACATAAACAAGCAGGGGGATACACATTCTTGCCCCCTCTGCAGACTAGCCATGGCATTGTGGAACACAGCCCTGAGTTATCAGGTACATTTACAAGCTCAATTCCTGCCAGGAAAACGAAATACACTGGCAGGTGAACTAAGCAGAAACCTCATGGACTCACACGAGTGGAAACTGAAACCAAGGATTTTCAACATGTTGACAAGCAAACAGGGGAGCCCAGATATAGACCTGTTTGCCTCCCCCCAAAACTATCAGTTGGACAAATTCTGCACAAGGACTCCCCACAAACAAGCTTGGAAAGTGGATGCACTGTCCTTCAGCTGGAAATACCTATCAGTTTATGCTTTTCCTCCTCTGCCTCTCCTCCCCAAAGTACTACTAAAGATCAAACAAGGCAAACCAAGGACGATTTTGATTGCCCCAGACTGGCCACGCCAACACTGGTACCCCCTCTTGCACAGTGTGTCATGGTCGACCCCATGGCACCTGCCTCTGACTCCTACTCTATTGTCTCAGCAGTAGAACCAAATTCTGCATCCTCAGCTTCAACCACTGAATCTGGCAGCCTGGCTAATTACATAATTTCTCCTTTACCATCCCTCAGTAAATCAGTGATGGATATCATTTTAGAGGCAGGGAGGCCTACTACCAGAAAGTCTTACGCTGAAAAATAGAAAGGATTCTGTGCCTGGAACCAGTCTCAAGGGATGAGCACAACAGTGCCCAGTTTACCTCAGATCTTACAATACTTAACTGAGATGCTTCATAAGGGCCTGTCTTTCTCCTCCATCAAAATTCATGCCTCAGTCATCTCAGCTCCTTATAACACAGAACCACCCCTCTTCTCTCATCCATTGCTTAAGCAGTTCCTCAGAGGGGCCAAAAATCTACGACAACCCAGGAGAGCTCCAACTCCAGCCTGGGACCTCAACTTTGTATTGGAAAAGCTCACCCTTCCTCCTTTCGAGCCACTGCAGACTTAAAATTCCTTTCTTGGAAAACAGCTTTCCTTTTAGCAATCACTTCAGCAAGAAGGGTATCTGAATTACAGGCCCTCATGGCAGTGGAGCCTTTCCCTCAGGACCAATCCCTCCATGCCCAAGGTGGTATCCAGTGTGGCCCTTAATCAGTCCATACATTTGTCAACCTTCTTTCCTAATCCACAGAACAAAGGGGAACAGATTCTGCACTCCTGAGATGTGCACAGACAACTTGGATTCTACTTGGACAGAACTAAACCTCAAAGGAAATCTGATCAACTGCTGGTGGCATTTGCTGCAGGGGCAGAGGGGAGGGCTATTTCAAAGCAAACCATTTCCAAATGGATAGGCCATTGCATTCTTTTTTGCTACAAACCCCATGGAAAACTTATCCCACAGGGGATCAGACCCCATTCTACCAGGGCTGCATCTACCTCTACAGCCTTTCTCAGAGGCTTCCCTACCAGGGACATCCTAGAAGCTGCTACTTGGAGTTCTGTACATACTTTCACCAAGCATTACCATCTGCCACTTTTCTCTAAATCCAGAGCTGGTTTTGCTACTGCAGTCTTGCAGGGCCTTTTAGCTGGTCCTAATTCTATTTAAATTCCTCCTCCCATCCTTAGCTTTGGGGATCTACCCAAAAGTGATGACTGCAGCAGTGAAACACGAACATAGTACAGTTGTGTACACTTACCATAAATGTAGATGTTAGAGTGTATTCACTGTTGCAGTCCTGGTTACCCTCCCTCCAGCCCCCTTCTTTTTCTTTTTTGCATATACCTCTACTTTCCTTTAATATCTTCAAAAGCTTTTTGGTATATTTGCTTTTTGTTGGAGGTATAGCCTTGTATATTTATAGATTTAATTGCTTCCCATTAAGGGGGCACCTGACATCTGGGGCAGGAAAAGCTGATGTAATGGTGTTGGCTGCATGTTTTATACCCCTGACGACCTGACATCATGGAAGAAGGGACAGCAGCCGATACAGGACCCAAGACTTTGTTAATCAGACCAACTGAGGCTACTGCAAGCAGATAACCCAAAAGTGATTACTGCAACAGTGAATACACTAAAACATCTACATTTATGTTAAGGGTACACAACTGTACTTTTCTATCAAACCATCATTTTTCCAAACTGTTATATCCAGAATATCAGTACTGTCATAGGAACCTTTTGCAGTAAACTTTAGAAAATCTGTTGTTTAATTGATGTAAGTAAGAAAAGACTCAAATTATTCAAGTGTCCCATCCCAAACCATAAACACGTCATCTACAAAACGTGTATAGTAAGGAACAAATTTTGCATGAATAGTATTATGCATATAGGTATCTTCCCAGTGCACCATCACTAAGTTTGCATAATAATTGGTGCATGGGGTCCCCATGGCCACTCCTTTTATTTGTAAATAATATCTACTTTCAAATACAAAAACATTATTTTTCAAAATCAAATGTAATAAGAGGGAATATTGTAAGATATTATCATTAGGAACACCTTTTTCAACTAGCAGTAGCCTAATGTAATCAAGTCCAGTATCATTAGGGATCACTGTAAAAAGTGTCTTCACATCTAGTGTGACTAATAAAATGTCAGAGTTGTAGTGACTTGAATATACATATTTCGAAAACTCTCTAAAAAATGTTGAGTGTCTTTAATAACAGTTGGAATATTATTTAACACTCCCTTCAGCTTTTTCTCAAAAATCGAAGTAGATTCAGTCAGCCACCCTTTACTGGAAACTATAGGTCTATTTTATTTTTATGTATCTTCGGCAAACCACGAATCATAGGGACACATGGATTTTTAATCAAAAAATATTTATAGAGGTCATTGTCGATCACATTGCACATTAACATATCATACAGGTCAGCATGTACAGAGTGTCCTAGCCTATTCAATTGCTCATGTGTAAGATATTCATAAATTGTAGTATCTTTTAACATAGAATGCATTTTATTTTTATACAATTCACTATCTAAAACCACAACAGCCCCTCCTTTATCTGCTTGTCTGATAATAATAGATTGATTCATTTGTAAATCTTTCATAGCTTTGAATTCCATATTACTTATAGAAATCATGTTTCTTTATATCACTGGTATACAGATCCATTAAGTCTCTCTCACAAGCTTTTTTCAAAGCCTCTAACAACGGATGGCTAGGTGGTATAAAAGTGCTGGCTTTTCTAAAGTTATTAGAATCACTACGACCAATATTATTATGGTCTTTAAACAGTAGTCTTAGTGCTACATTTCTAGTAAAACATTTTAGGTCAATAACAAAGTCTGTGAAGTCAGTGCCTCTAGCTGGTATAAACGAGAGTCCTTTATTGAACGGGGACTTCTCAGCTCCTGTTAATGTATAATTAGAAATGTTTATGACAAGTTCGCATTCACTGTTTGCCAATTCTTCTTCTGTATACTCCGTTTTCCGTCTTCCAATGATTTGCGTCTCTTTCTTCCACTGCTGAGGCTCCTAACTTGGGTATTCACCCCTTTTATCGGTAAGGGAAAGGGGCAAAAAAACCTCTGGTTTGTCCATTGAGCTTGATGCTTGTTGCTTCCTTCTTATTTCACTGCCCAAATTTAATGTGGTGGTAAAACGAGTGGTCTTATCAGAACTCAATGCCTTCTTTTCGAGTTCTGCGCCATCATTCAGGGAAATCAAGGCCATGCCTTCCATGTCTGATGTCATCACTCTCTCCTTGACGACCCCTTCGATAATTGGTTCAGATTCATTGTTTGTCAGAATAGGTGTTTCCCCATCACTCGTACCTCTATTGGTTGGCTCAGATTAATTGGTTGTCGGAATAGGTGTTTCCCATCACTCATACCTCTATTGGTTGGTACATCTGGAATGGTGGATGCTATTTGTGTTCTTGCAGTGTTAGTTTCCCTTGGCCAAGTGAAAATGTTACCATTCCGAAAATCACAGCAGTTCCTCTCAAGTTTCTTCCTTTTCTGTTGGATCAGCTTGTGTTCATATAGTGACACATTTAAATTCAGCTCACTTACAAAAGCATTGTATTTATCTAAAGGTAGAGTAGTTTTAATTCTTCATTCCAAATCAATGGATTTAACCACTAAATTTGTTTCTTGTGATGAAAAATTATCAACTAAGAGTCTTAAATAGTTGAAGCTTGTATCTAGGTTAAGTCTTCGCCATTTAACTAGCAAATCTGGAAAATTAATAGCTCTTAGTGAAAGGTAGACTGAGCAAGCTGAAATGAGATGGATCATTAAACTACAGGCAAATAAGAGGCTATGGTCTCAATGATAAGGTTAGCTTAAAACCATTTTTAGCAGCTAAATCCCTACAACGTTCGGCAAATTTTATTAATAGGGTAGCCCCATGATTGTTTTAAATTGTTTTAGATTGCATTTGTAGGTTTTTATAATGCATATTATTCTCATAGGGTAGCTACAATAGCAGATTGAAATTTTAAATGTTTTAATTGCTTAACAATTGATTAATGAATGTGAGTTTGTTATTGGCTTTGGTAGTTTTTCTTACGTATTTAAGTGAATAGATTCTGATGTGTTTGTGTAGTCTGAAGAAGCATTCCTGGGGTGAACTTGAAAGCACTTACTTTTATTCTCATTAAACTGCATATTGTTTTGAGCCA
Organism: Protopterus annectens; assembly: GCF_019279795.1. NCBI lineage: Eukaryota > Metazoa > Chordata > Ceratodontiformes > Protopteridae > Protopterus > Protopterus annectens. Next base: position 1,242,096,416 of record NC_056732.1, on the reverse strand, counting down.
TATTGTCTCTGGATTCTGCTACATACTTCATTGGATTATACTTTTTTCTAGAGGGACTTTATCCTCCAGCTGCTACTACTTTTTGATTTTAACTTCCAGTCTTCATCATTAATATTGCCTTTGTGCGTAATTCATGCATTCTTAAGTAGTTCTGTAATATCAAGTTCACATAATTTCTGAAATAGAAATGTAGTTGGATGTACTGGAAGGTTGTAGAGACTGGGCCTCTTAAGCTTATCTCTGTTCATTTCTGTAGTGGAACCTTCCCCCAGCAAAATGTTGAGGTTCAATTTTCTAGTAAAAAAATTTTAGATCTGTTAATGTTTCTACTAATCTTCCCCTCCTAGTGGGTACAAAAGTCATACGCCTCTCAAAAAAGACCCATGTTTTTCAGTAATAATACTCAAACTTATGTTGTAAATCATAAAATCTCCCTTAAGGTTTTTACTGTAGCTAATAATTCCTTCTGTTTTACTTCTTCCTCTCTCCTTTCTTCCTTTGTTGTTGAGGTAAGGGGGGGTATAATTCCATATTCTGAAACTTTGAGGGGATTTGTTCGTGTCTGATCTCCACCTCCCTGTCCATTAAGCTTTCCAATCTCTGGAGAAATGGTGCCTGTAAAGGGGGTCTGCTACACTATTATCCATAATAGGATGTTCATCTCCCTCCCACAGATGCCATCATTAAACCTAGATGGGGGGGGTTGGGTATGCTTTCTGTTTCTGGTAGTCCCCTTTATCCCATCAAATTTTCTTTTCTATATTTTACCTCTTCTAATAATTTATCAACTTTCACAAAGATATTATCATAAGCATTATGATAGTGTTCATATAACAAGTAACTAGCAATAGTACCATCAAGTTGCTTAATTTCTGCTTCCAAAATGTCCATGGAAACATGGATGTGTCTAACAAGGAGCTCCATTAATTCACAACCGTGTTGATCAAATAAATTTAAAAGGTCACGATGCAAGTCTGACCCCTCCTTTAATCCCGTTGGAAATTTCCAAGACCTTAAATCGTGTGGAACAATATCTTGCTTTATATTCTCATGAAAGTAGCAGTTCTCAATTTGTAATTTCCAGTATGTTGATCATGTACCACTGTCATAATTAGTTTTTCCAAAGTTATTGACTTTATGAAACCATCCATTTAAGTCATTAATTCTATTAGCGTTAACTGCAGTCATTGTTCTGGTGTTGGTCATATTGTGGTTAAGTCCAAGCCAAGGTTTTGGTTAAAAACAGATGCTGAAATTCTGCTCATGTCTCTCTGCCCACATGGCAAACTGGTACCACTGTTTAGTGTTATTCTTGATGGTTGTACTGTCTCTTTAAGTGAAGCATTCAGCTTCTCATCTAACCCGTTGACTTTCTGTGTGAGAAGTGCAAAGATATGTGTTAAACTGCTCAAGAAAGCATTAGTTTTCAAATCCAAATGAAGCATTGGATCGTATCACTTTGTTGCTGATTGAAGAGAGTGATATGCTCAGTGTCAAAGATTGCACAAATGAGGAAAAACAAGAACCAAATTAACAACTCCACAAAGTATGTTGAACTAGATGCCTACTCCAATGCAACCAGCTATCACCAAAATAAGTCTCCACATGGAGAATTGCATAATAGAACCACAAAACACCAAATATAAAAATATAAATTTAATTGCAGGAAAATGTGTTAAACCTAGCACCCTTAACATACAGGGACTTCTTCAGAGTTAAAAAGCACCATATAAATAACATCTATCAACCCAACCCCCAATTAAAATTAATTGACTTTTAACCAACTGGATTTTTCAATTCCTTTGTTATTCAATAAAAATGTTTCAACCTAGGTTAATACACTAGTTAAATTTAAACACCATCAACAGAACAATAATAAATTAATAGTAAAATGTAGTGTGTTCAAATATAAATTATTTTCTCGACCTATTTTAACTAATTATTATATATTGTTGTAACCTTTTAACTGGAATTTTGGTATTAAGTTTTCAGGGTAAAGGAAAAACTGTTTTATTCTAAAATATTTAAAACACAACTACAATCTTTCAGGAGTGCAGTTCTTCCTCATGTAAAATAATGCAGAACTTTGTTTTTCTTGGGCCAGTTTTGTGTTTTTGCTTGTAGCTTGGAGCTACTTTTGTACTTGGAGCTAATCATGTAAGGCACTCTTTTATTATACTCTTGGGTGGTACTGCACAGAGTCAAGCTTATAATAAGGTACTAACACAACATAAGGCGTCAACTGAATTCTGGCAGTTGAATGAGCCCAGATGAAGAAACTTAAATTCTAGTAGTTCACAAAGATATATAATGTTTTCAGGTTACACTGTCTGAAAAATGTTCACATGGGTAATGATTCTGTTAGCAACCGCAAAAACTAAAAGACATGTATATGCAAGTAACAATGCCCCACACTTCCCACACAATTTTTAATGTGGTTTAGTTGATGATATTCTCGTTGAGTCCTAAAAGCATATACTGGGGTAATCATTTTGGTGGAAACATCCAGTAAATGAAAACAGTTAAGCAGTAACGCTGCCCCACACTCATAAGTTTTAAGTTGATTATAATTTAATTGTAATAAGCATACTATATTTTTTGAGTGTTGTATTTCTGATGTAATATCAGTTTGTATTTATTCAATGTTTTACTTTTGTGTATTGTATCTTCAGATGTTCTTCGTGTTTCACTGTTGCAGTCATCACATTTGGGTTATCCTTGCCAGAGTAGCCCTCAGTCAGCCCGAATACCAGAGGCGTAATATTTCTGCATTGGTTGCCGTCGCCCCAGGACTGACATGAGGTCAGTGTTATAAATTAAGGCAGCCGATGCCGTTACATCAGTCTTTCTTGCCAAGGAGCCCGAAGCAAAAGCAGTTTGTACGAGTGGCCGGTCGGCCTCTACCTGAGTTTTTCATTTCCGAATTAAAGCTGAAGTCTTCTACAGCTAAGTACCCCATTGGGGATCCTTTTTTCTTGCTCTAACCAATGTCTGAAAAAGTTAACAATTGCCTCGCCTGTGGAAAGCAAATACCACACCGAGATTTTCATTTTTATTGCGTCACTTGCTTAGGCCCTGACCACGATGTCCCTGCTGTTGCTTTTGTGCTTTGTTTAATGTCAGAACTGTATGTCGTCGGGCCCTTACTGTACCTAGATATTTTTGATCTCAGTCCTCTAATTCTGATATGGCTTCAGTAAGCCATCCGACAGCAGTTCTTCTGAAAAAAAACATAAAGATAAAGACAGAGACAGACCGCACCAGTCCAAAACTGCCGACAATGCTTTCATTAAGCTAGTCGTCGGTTCTCCAGTCCTCAGTGAGGTGCTTTTGCAGCCCCTGAAGCCCGCTTCTGTGGACTTGCAGGCCGCTATCAAGACCCTTTCGGAGTCCGGTATGCCGCAAGACTCTTCATCAACTAAGGATCCTGTGGATGTATCTATCTTGGATGGGTCCGGAGCCGCTGAGCAGGCACCGGCTTCTGAGGACTTCGCACTACTGATTCTCAACACAGACCAACGACTTTTGCATCTACCGTTCCTTTGAAAACTACTGAGTTTCTAAGGCCCAGGGTACAAACTACAACCAAGAAACTGACAACCCAATCTCAGGCACCTGCTTCCTCAGTCACAGATGCTTAAAATGCCGGAAGACCTAATAATGCATATCAGGGAAAGCCAGGCTACCCTTCCAAAAGAAAGAGAGATTTGTCCCCAGTAGTTTTATCTGAACAGGAGTCCAATGACTCTGATGCATCTGAATATGAAGATATGCAACCCCTCTCAGCTTATGAAGATTCTAATGCAGAGGAAGCCATCCCTTCAGCCTCTCCACCCGTTTTCCTGTGGGGAAACCCTACATACCTTAAGGGAGCATTTCCAATGGGAATGTCAGGACTACCCTCAGTCAAAAAAGAGACTCTGGGAATGCTTAGCTCTTCCACAGCACAGACCTCTGGCCATTCCTCCTGTCCTGGATGTTGTGGATGATGTTTTTATGCATCCAGTTTGACTCCTGACACCCTCCCTCCTGCTCCCAGGAAACCAGACAGGTATAGAGTCCCTGACTCTCACAAATTTCTTTTCAAAAATCCTACTGCTGCTGACCTCAAGGTTATCTCTCAAGGACCTAGAGGAATTAAAGCAACTTCTGCTAAGAATCACACCCCCTCAGATAGGGATTCTTGAGCATTAGACAGATGGGGTAAAAAAGTAGACACCTCTGCTACTCTTGCTATTAGAGCACTAAATTGTCAGTTCCATATGCTGAAATATCAGCAACATACCATGGAACTCCTCAAACAAAAAAAAGTATTCTTTTCCTGCTTGTGCAGAAAATAGAGTTACAAGAGTTAATGCGTTCTGCAAGTCAAGTAACTAAGCACACCTTACAGTGTGGTTGTGACACCCTAGAAGCATCTTGCAGGGCAGCAGTCACTGGTTCTGTCCTTAGAAGACATGCTTGGCTAAAGGAACAGCCCTTGCCAGACCATGTCACATCCAAATTATTGGATGCACCACTGCACAAAGACAACTTATTTGGCACAAAGGCAGAGGAGGTCTTAAAAAAGATGGAAGAAAAAGTTAAATCTATGCAGACAGTTAAAGACTTCTTGCAAGTCCAGCCATCAAAGTTCAGTAGGCATTACCCACCAAACACTGGGCCTTTTCTGCCCTCTCCAGGTCAGCTCAGCCCAGCCCAGACCCTGGGGAAGCAGGCCCCCCAGACAACAGCCCCAGGGAATGCAGAGATCTATGCAATTGAGTTCCTCCTCTTCAATACCAGGGAGTGCTAACCCACCCCCTCATGGTAAGAACTCAGAATGACTTTACACTTCACCCCCACCCACTCTTGCCCCTAGGAGGAAAACTCTCCTTCCACACAAGCACCTGGGCCCACCATTACCAACTACCGCTGGGTCCACAACATGGTGTCACAGGGATACACATTTTATTTCCACACTCTGCCAACCCCAAAAGGGTTCACAGAACTTCCCCCAAACCAGTGGGCAGAGGCCAAAAAGCAAGTCCTTTCCCTGCTCTCTATGAGGGAACTAGAGCATGTTCATGCAGAACAGGTAGGCCAAGGTTTCTACTCCAGACTCTTCCTGGTACCCAGAAAAGAGGGCACCTGGCACCCCATCCTTGATCTATCCATTCCAAACACTTCCTGGTGATACCAAAATTCTAAATGCTCACCCTCCAGCAACTTCTACCTATGCTCTCCAAGGATGCTTGGTTAGCCACCCTTGACCTAAAAGATGCCTACCTACACATCCCAATCAGGGAATCTTGCAGGAAATATCTATGTTTCAGGGCAGGATCCCTGCACTTTCAGTTCTCTTTACTTCCCTTTGGCTTATCTACTGCTCCCAGAGTTTTCACAAAATGTCTGGCTCCAGCCATTGCTTTTTGCAGACAAAGAAATATTCAGATTTACACATACTTAGATGACTGCCTCATTCAGGCAGACAGGAAAAGCTTCTAAAGCACCTGACCTTTGTAAAGGACCTACTGACCTCCCTGGGGTATACTATCAATGGAAAGAAAAACAAACTAGTAGCCACGCAAAAGATTGTATTCCTGGAAGTAAGCCTGGAAACGGCATAACCGATGGCATTCATTACTCCAGAAAAGAGAAACCTACCTGACAACCTACTTCTCTCAACTAGCCACCAGACCCCAAGGAAAATCCTGCAAGCTTTGAGGTTCATGGCTTCTTGCATTCTACTCATTCCATCTGCCAGACTGCATATGAGGAAACTACAATAGTACCTAAAAAGCCTTTGGTGTCAACACTCCCAAGACCTGGAAACTCTTATACCAATGATACCTTGTTTAAGGAAAGATTTCCTTTGGTGGGCAGCAGCATGCTACCACAACAAGGGACTAACTTTCTCACAACCCCACGCTGCCCAGACCCTCACCACAGACTCATCAGACTATGCCTGGGGTGCACACCTGGACGGCAGGTGCATTCAGGGGATATGGAGCCCAAGCCAAATACAACCAAAAAGAGATGTTAGCTGTTCAGCAAGCTCTGACAACCTTCAGACCCCTATTCTCCCCGGGGCCTCTATTGATCAAAACAGGCAACACTGTGATGTGGTATATCAGCAAGCAGGGAGAGACTCACTCATACCATCTGTGCAGGCTTGCTATGACCCTTTGGCACATGGCCTCAGCCATGTAGCTACACCTGTTAGCACAATTCCTGCCAGGCCATCTAAACTCTCTGGCAGACAACTTGAGCAGAAATCTTCTGGACCCACACAAGTAGCAGCTAGACCAAAGAACCTTCACCCTTGTAACCCAGAAGCGGAGCACCACGAAGGTCAACTTTTTTACTTCCCAATCCAACCATCATCTCAGCAGAGTCTACACCAGGGAACCTCACAGCAATGCCTGGAAAGTGGATGTTCTATCCTTCCATTGGTTCAACCTCTCGGTCTGTGCATTCCCTCCGCTACCGCTTATTATAAGGGTACTGCTCAAAATAAGGGAGGAAAAACCAAGGACAATCCTGATTGCCCCAGACTGGCCATGCCAGCACTGGTACCCTTTGCTGCACAGCCTGTCATCACTGCCATCATGGCATCTCCCTCAGATCCCAACACTACTGACCCAGAGGAATGGAGAATTCATGCATCCCCAATTGCAGACCCTCAATCCGGCAGCCTGGCTTATTCCCTGGCCACTGCACAAGCTGCCAATCTAAGCAGACAAGTTATAGATGTTATACATGAGGCCAGATGCCTTAGCACTAGAAAGTCTTATGCTGACAAGTGGAAAAGGTTTTGCACCTGGATCCAGGCTAAGGGAACTGGAACTGCACAACCCTCCCTACCTCTCATCCTGGATTCCCTGGCTGACCTACTACACAGGGTCTATCCTTCTCTTCCATTAAAATTCATGCCTCTGCCATCTCTGCTCATTTCAGCAAAGAGCTACCTCTTTTCTCCCACCCTGTCATCAAACAGTTCCTAAGAGGGGCTAACAACTTCAGGCCACCCAGAAGAGCACCTACCCCAGCTTGGGACTTTAACTTTGTTTTGGAAATGTTCACCCTTCCCCCCTTTGAACCAGCAGCATCAGCAGAGTTAAAGTTGCTCTCTTGGAAGACAGCCTTGCTTCTGACCATCACTTCAGCTAGAAGAGTATCCGAGCTACAAGCACTAATGGCTGTAGAGCCCTTCATCATTTTCCATGCTGACAGGGTCTCCCTTAGGACTAACCCATCCTTCATGCCAAAAGTGGTGTCCAGTGTAGCTCTCAACCAATGTATTCATTTGCCCACCTTTTCCCCTAACCCACAAAACAAGGGGTAAAGGATTCTGCACTCTCTAGATGTGCACAGACAGCTCAGATTCTACTTGGACAGGACCAAATCATTTAGAAAGACTGTTCAGTTGTTAAGTCAGCTTTGCTGCAGGAGGAGAGGGCATTGCCATATCCAAACAAACCATTTCCAAATGGCTAGCATACTGCATCCATTTCTGCTACAAGCAGCACAGGAATCCTCCCCCCAAGGGGGTCAGGACACATTCCACCAGAGCAACATCCACCTCTGCAGCTTTCCTCAGAGGGGTCCCCATCAGGGACATCTTGGAGGCTGCAACATGGACATCTGTTCATACCTTCATTAAGCATTACCAGCTGCCTATCTTCTCCAAATCCAGGGCAGGCTTTGCCACAGCAGTTTTGCAGGGCATCCTAGCCAGCCCCCAGTCTTCTTGACTGCCTCCACCCTTTTCTTCTGCTTTGGGAATCAACCCAAATGTGATGACTGCAACAGTGAAACACAAGAACATAGTACATTTGTGTACACTTCCATAAATGTAGATGTTCGAGTCTTTTCACTCTTGCAGTCCTGGTTTCCCTCCCTCCATCCCCCTTGTCTCTCTCTCTCTCTCTCTCTATCCTTACAAGGATTTCTTGGTATTACTTTCTACTGGTGGTGTTCTTCCACCATAACCTAGCTCCCTCTTGGGGGCTCCTGACAGGGCAAGAAAAACTGATGTAATGGCGCCGGCATAACACTGACGACCTGACGTCAGTTCTGGGGTGACTGCAACTGACGCAGAAATACTACACCTCTGGTATTCAGGCTGACTGAGGGCTACCCTGGCAGGGATAACCCAGATGTGATGATTGCAGCAGTGAATACGCTCAAACATCTACATTTATGGGAAGTGTACACAACTGTACTTTCTACATCTTTGATCAAACAGTGTCTGGCAAAGGCTTTTACTACATTTGTGTGTGGTCTATAATTTGGCTGCTGGGCTGGAGTGACTTTTTTTTCTTTGACAGTCTTTGTAGTCAGTGTTGCAGTACTGATTATTGGATCTTCCTGCCATGCAATGGCTTGCCACTGGCCCAATTTCCTGAGTCTTTGCATCATCCCTAGCCAGTGGATGTCTGAAGACTAGTGTCTGGACCTCGAGATAAGAAGGGCATCCATCAGCACCATCTTCAGTTTTTTCTAGCTGTGCACTCCGATGCGCTTAACTTGTGTTCAAAGCACTCTGCAGTCCATTGGTTGGTTTGTTTTTCTAGTGTCTCTCCTCCTTCCAGTCAGATAAGCACTCTGGGGATTTTCCTTTATTAATTTAATGTTTAAAAGAGTCAAAATGGCTTATAGTATGGGAAGCAAATCTCACAAACATTTTCACTTGTTTTATTTGTTCTACTTGGAACCTCAGCACAACGTCTCTACTTCTCCTGGCTATGCAGAATTCCATGCAAAACCCCTCAAATGTTGGGCCAAGGTATTAGCTTAGCTGCCCATATGGAATACTCTTTTTTTGGTTTCCCTGGTGGCATCACATGCCACTGCTACTGCAGGACCTTTGCAAACACCAGTTTCTGCTAGCGTCATTCTGAAGAAACAGAGAACAAAGGACTCTGACATTTCCAAGAAAGCTCTGACTACTCCCCATGTCAGCTGACCCAAATGAGGTGCCTTTGCAGCCCCCTGGTCCAGCGACTCCTAGGGCTGAACCTGCTGGGGTGACCACTTGGAAAGCCACCATGTTTTTGGCCGGTCTACCACTGTTACCATGAGATAGATTTCCGACTGGTCTGAGGTCACATAGCAAGCCTCACTTTATGATTTTCACGTTGTAGGTCTCTAGGGGAGACACCTTGGCTAACAAAACATTAACCAAATTCATGGTCAAACAGCAACCTCAGGTCATCCCTTCTAAACAGACACCTAAACCAAAGCAGACCACTACCTTTTCTATGCTCCCACCTTCAGCCACTTCTTCTCAGGTTGAAGCCCAAGATCAGCTAAAAATAGCATAGGAATTCATGACTTTCATGAAATCCAAGGAGATCTTCCGCATTGTTTTTGGTAATGATTTCTGTATGGTTGACCTTGTTGTATCTGGTCCCTCCGAAAATGTGATTTGTTATAGAACTGTTCACCATTTTGAACATTACTTTTATAATTTTTAGGATTTAGAGCATATGTAATCATATGGGTAGAGTGATGCATGTAAAAGGGTAATGTTGCTTTAATTCACAGAATGCAACTGTTTGAATTTGTTGAGTTTGGCGCCAGAAAAGTAATATAAGGCGTCTTGTAAATAGATATGATGTTCTGAAGAAGCCCATATGATATGGGTGAAAGCGCTTAACCATTATTCAGTTGTGGTGTTTGGCTTTTAATAATAAAAGTAGCATTCGTACTCAGGCGTTGTCGATATGCTTTTAGTGAAAGAGTGGAGTTATATTTTACTGGAAGTGAAGCTGTGATTCCCGGTTGGACTGATGTACTGTTTTTGAGGTGATAGAGCACTTCTTGGTAACTCCGTAGCACATACAATATATTTTGAAATGTCCATATAACAAGTTTTATGTAGGCAAAAGTAAACAAAAGTTTAAAGTAAGTCTTCAAGAACATATAAGGAACATTAAAAAAGTTAACTGTGATAGTACTTTAGCTATGCATTTTAAAGAATTTCATGCAAGTAATTTTTGTTGCAAGGTTGTGTTTTAGAACAAGTGGAGTATATGTTAGACCCTGTAGCAATAAAAGAAAAAAATGCTGTATAAAGAAGCACTTTTTATTTTTAAATTTGATACCTTGATTCCCAAGGGTTTAAACACAGAACTTAACTGGAAGTATTTGATTTAATTAATTGTTTAATTGACTGACTGAGTATATATGGGGTGAGAGAAGTTGCATTGTATTTGTACTCCCTGAAGGCTTAATAGCCAAGGTGCTAGTGTGTGTGAAAAGAGAATAAACTTTTTTGCTTGAAGACTGTGCCTTCCTTTTGTGGTTCCATTACATTTTGTTTGGACTTGCAGTGGCTGTTTGACAGTTCAGACATAGCCTGGGGCACCCATTTAGGTTCCCTGAAAGTGCAAGGCATCTGGACACCACAGCAGAGAAAATTGCATATACATCATAAGGAGATGCTAGCAGTTTACTTGGCCGTAAAGGCTTTTCAGCAGAATTTAAGCCCAGGGATCACAGTGATGATTATTACATAAATAAGTAAAGGGGTACCCTGTCTCATCCTTTGTGCAGTCTCAAGAATTGGATACTGGCTGAAGAACTCTGATGAACTCCAGTAGCAGCTTACATTCCAGGTCAGAAGAATGCCCTGGCAGATTCTCTAAGCAGAGATCTTTTAGACCCCCAACAAATGGATGATGGAGAGAGGTGTTCCTAGACCTAACTCTACAGTGGTGTTCCCTCAGTAGACCTGTTCGCCTCTCTCCAGATCAGACAACTACAGAACTTCTGCTCCATCTGCCATCTCAGCTTACCTGCACAGTGATCCACATATCTTCATATACCCCAACATGAAGTTTTTCCTAAAAGGGGTAGTTCACTTGAGCCCATCCAGAAGGAACCTTATTCCTGCTTAGGATCTAAATTATGTGCTAGAGAAATTCAACTTGCCCCCCCCCCTTTGAACCTGCTGCCACTGCCTGTCTAAAGATGCTCACTTGGAAGACCATGTTCCTTCCACCTGTCACATCAGCAAGGAGGGTGTCAGAGCTACAAGTCCATGTGTAAACAGCCTTTTATTGTCTTTCACAGGGATAATGTAATCCTTAGAACAAGCCTATCTTCTCTGTCTAAGGTGGTATCAGAACTTACTCTAAACCAGGCTATCCACTTGTCAGTCTTCTTCCCAAATCCATACAACAGGGCAGAGCAAGTCTTTCATTTTGTCGATGTGCATTGGCAGATCAGGTACTGTATAGATAGGATAAAAACACCTAACAAAGCAGAGCAATTACTTGTGGCATTCATGCCTGTCTCCAAACAAATTGTTTCCAAATGGATAGCCAACTGCATTAAGTTCTGTTACTCCCACCATGAAAAAATTCTACCTGGGCATAGTAAAGCCCACTGCACTAGGCATGTGGCAACTACCACTGCTTTCCTCAAAGGAGTTCTGACCCAGGCCATCCTAGAGACAGCCTCATAATTTGTCACACCTTCACAAAACATAACCTAGGCAATATCTCCAGGGATAGAGCAGGTTTTGCTACTGCCATCCTTCATTCTCTAAGCAGGGATCTTCTAGACAATTAATGGATGCTGAAGAGAGGTGTTCCTGGACCTAACTCTACAGTGGAGGTCCTCTTAATAGATCTGTTCACCTTTCAGCAGAACAGACAACTACAGAAGTTCTGCTCCAGAAATCAACAGACAGGGATTTGGAAATTCCAAGTGTCATACAGATGACCTACCACCTACCTGTTGACTTTGGAAGTCCTCCCAAGAATCAGTACAGCACCATTTATTATGAAGAGCATAGTAAAGTTATGTCCCACTCCAGTTACCATAATTGTAGACACTTGAGTAGATCAGTATTGCAGTACATACTTATCTGCTGACCACTTTTCTGCCCCTTAAGAGCAAAGGAGTTCTCATCAGATAGTTCTCTTAACTCCATTTCCTCTCTGCACCCTGTGATTTTCCTCCTCCTCACTCAAATTCAGAGAATTGTGGAGTTCATGCTGTCCTCTGGTGTCAGACTTCTTGTTCACTGCCTAGAAAGAAAGACCTGAAGATGGCGCTGATGGATACCTTTCTTATACCTTGACGTCCCGACATCAGTTTTTGGACATCTGTTGGCTGGGTATGATGCAAAGAGTCTTGAAATTGGGACAGTCGTGGGCTTCTGCATGGCAGGAAGATCTAGGAATCAGTAATGAAGCACTGTTCTACTCGAACATCTACAGTTATGGTAAGTGGGATGCAATTGTACTTTATTCAATTCCTGTCTCTTCCTACATCCTTTTATTTCATGCTTGTGAGGTGTATGTTTTTATGTTTATCAGGAACTTTAAATTTTTAAGTCGTTTTGGATGTCGTTCACCGTTCCTAAACAGGTAATGTAGTTGAATTTAAGTTTACTGCTCTTACTGCTTTTATCATTTTGTATGAAGACTAGGTAATGGATTTCAGTGACTTGGGGGGAGGGGGGTGCAGTTGTTTGATGTTTCCTGTTTTTTAGAGTATTTCTGTGTTTTATAGTTATTCCCTGCAACTTTTGAAGATAGTAACAGTTTGTTGGATGTTGAAGTCTGTAAGGGAGTAGGGATCTGTGACTAAATGGTAAATATTAGTGTCCTGTATCCTTCATTGTTTTATTTTTTTTTTGCTTTGCATGGAACAGATTGGATGGACAGGTAAACAGCAATCTGCTTAAACAATTTTTCTTGCCCATTTCATTAATGTTTGTTTATATATCATCTGTGCATGTGTCACACATGCATGCACACAAACACACACACTGATATCACCAGTGCACATACACATCAGTGCACACAAAAACTGCACATCCAGTTTTTATGCAGGAGTTACAAGCCCCCTTCTGCAGACCCTATTTAGGGTCTACACCCCATACCCCTTACTTCATAAATACCAATTCTGTGATTGCACAACAGTAGGAAAAGTGCATATTCCCTATCTCTTCTGTCTAGCAATCTGACACAAAAAGCTAACCCCATCAATCAGCACCTACCACTGTACCTCCCAGCCTCTTTGGCTCAGAAAACCCAAGAAACCTATAAATTACTAACAAAGAGCAAAAGTTTATTATAAATAATACCTTCAGCCTTCATTTGCAAGTTAAATTGCTGACACTTTACACAAAAATGACACATATTGACACCAACTTTTAATGTACTGTGCCATCATTTTGAAGAGTATTTCATTTGATAGATCAGAGCTCAGCTTTAAACAGTCAGTTGGATGTGTCTTTGATCATATAAAATGAGCATAAATATATATATATATATATATATATATATATATATATATATATAGTGTGTGTGTGTGTGTGTGTGTGTATATATATATATATATATATATATAATCTTCTTTTTCATAGGTTCATAGGTTCATACTAGGCTATCTGCCCGAGGGCATTTACAAGCCTAGCGTATGGGGAACTATACCCATTATTTTGCTGTGCCTGCAGTGACATTGAGGTAACCATCCATTGGTCAAGATTTCTCTTGAACAAGGCCAGCGAGGTGCTCTGCCATTTTGTTCCACAAGTCTTTGGGTGATAAATCTATCCCTCCATTAATAGCGTGTTGAGGTTTAAGTCTCCTGGCTCTGATGGATCTAGATTTTTGAGGTGAAGCATATTCATCAAATCTGGGTTTGACATGACTGAATAGAGCTGGAGTTCTTCAGTCATAGGACAGATTTTTGAGACCTTATCCTTTTGGTGAGGAACTTTCAGCTGCTGCAAGTGTCGGGTCACAATCATTGGTCTGATGAACCATGACCTCCCTTGATCTAGATGAGAAGATAAGGTGGGCAATGAGGTCTTCCTAACTACTTTAGCTACATGGGTGTCGAATGATAGACTACTATCAACCTGGGTCCCCAGGTCCCTGATAACTTCTTCTGTGCTCAGTGGATTGCCACCTATTTGGTAGCTAGGGTAACCTTTGTTTTTCAAGGGTATGACTATACATTTTTGGCATTTAACTTTAGGCCATGGCTCTGGCACCAGTTATCCGCTTCTGAGACCCTTCTGAAGGATATCTGTGTCAGATAGTTTGCAGTCATCTGCAAACTTTGTCAGCCATAACCCTCCTGTGTTTAAAGTAGATGCCAAACAAGAGGACTGGCCCAGGACTGAGCCCTGTGGGACACCACTTGTGACAGGCTTAACATTTAAGCTGATGAGTTTTTCATCAATGGCTTTGGTGACTGTTGATCCAAAGTCTGCAAATTCCCTATGTCTTTATTTATGAGGTCCATTATGATCCTCCATGGCTTTGGTTGCAGAAACAGCTGTCCTCATTGAGTTCATGGAGCACATATCTCACCTTTGGGGAGGGAGAAAGTTTGCACTGAACCTGTCAGCCAGTATGTTGGCAATGTCTGTAGGGATCAGTAATCTTCACATCATTTTGAACTAGTTCTGAGCATATCTGGGAGTGCCTTATGATTGTCTTTTTGAGTCTTTTTTTTTCTCTCAAAAATTTTGGATGATTTTTTTTTGAGCTCTTTGTTTTTTACCTTGTAGTGATCAGGGTGTCTTACCTTTATCTTGTAGTAGTTCCTCCTTTGTTGTAGAGTTTGTTGGTACAAAGAGTCTTTGCAGGTGCTGGTAGAAGGCATTTGTAAGTGATTCAGTGGCTTGAGTACTGTTTTCCGTCTTTAGAAGTGTGAAGTCAGGCTTCGAAAAGTTCTTTACTGTGGTCTTTTTTCTCACCAGTGAGGGGTATGTGTTGAACATTGTGCTCCCATGTTTCGTGATGATGAGATCAAGTATGTTATCTCATGGTGACTAGTTGTTCCATGGCATTTGAGTTTATGAATTCCAGGAACTTTTGGGGGGGTGTTTGGGCTGAGTAGGTCCCCCCAGTCTATATTAGGGTAATTGAAGTCACCTAGTATGATGGTGTTTGGTGATACATTTATCCCTCTAGTGTTTTCAGGAAGGCCATGTGTGGTTGTGTATATATATATATATATATATATATATATATATAGAGCAGTCTTGCTTTCTTTCAGCTTTTCCCGGTTCGGGGTCGCCACAGCGGATCATCTGTCCGCTCATGATTGGCAGTGGAGTTTTTTACAGTGTCGAGTTGCCAGCCCGGCACCCAACCTTCCACAGAAGGCACACACATGCACACACTCACACCTAGGGCCAATTTAGAGTGTCCAATCCACCTACTGCATGTCTTTGGGTTATCTATATTAATTACATCCAGACACACACTAAACATATTTATATAGATATACTTGTGTGTAGTTAACACTTCGCTTTCATTTCTTTGTGTGTGTGTGTCATATGAGATGTGTCTACAAAAACCTTGGCCATTTCACATCAGCTTTAGTAGCATAGTGGTAGGGCAGTTGGAATGGTGATCTATATGAGCTCTGGTTCAAAGAGAATGATGGTTCATTGATGCCTTTTCCCTCTGTGTTGCAGTTAGGAAGATGTTCCTTTGCTTAGTTTTTTGTTTTCCGTAATGACCCTAGCTAATTATTAACAATGTGTTTGCGGACCAGTCCACTTGTCTGAAGAGCCTCTGGTGGTGAGGTGATATGCTTAGTGTACCACTGTATCACCATTCGTGTCATATAGTCACCAGTGTGTTTTATGTATACACATACATTTACCTCCCACATGTATGTGTAGTTATGCACACACACACATATGTAGTTATATTTCCTGCATCCTCATTGGTTTGTTTATTTCTAAATTTCTCTTTGGTCCTGCAGATTCCTAGGCGTGGCTAATAAAATTGACAGGGGAAAAAAGCACATGGACAATGTTTCAGACACTAAGCTTGTTGACTGCTAGTATCTGAAAGGTCCTCTTCCACCAGTAAATGTTGCCTTACTTTAGAGTGTGCCAGGGTACATTAGGTACTTCAGGTATACAGTGGGTGTCTTTGTCTTATTAATGTGACAGGGTGTATTTGGTATTGTAGATAATGTAACTGGTGACTTTGTGTTACTTAGTGGTTTGTCATGGTACATTTGTCACTGTATAGATATATAGCTGAAGGTGTCTTTGTCCATACTAATCAGTGTGCCAGGGTATGTTTGGCACTGCAGATACATAGCTGGTCTATTTGCCTTACAACTCTGTGTGTCGGGGTACCTTTGTCACTCTAGATATGTAACTGGTGCCTTTGCATTACTAGTTAGTGTGCCAGAAAACATTTGACACTATAGGTACATAGCCGATGTCTTTCCCTTACAAAGTGTGCCAGGGTACATTTGGCATTGTAGATACATAGCCAGTGTCTTTGATTTAGAGCAAGAAATTGAAGATCTGCACCTTGATGACTTTGGTAAACATTGTGTAGAAAGAGTGTAGATAAAGAGGAAAGTTGATCATCATGCCAGAACCCAGTTAATCAAATGTACCATGAATGGCCTGTATTAGGGGCTTATATGTACAGTATTTTGTTTAGCTAATGATTTGACCTGAAAAGAAATGTCCTTCACTGCATAGAATATTAATAAGTTCATAACTGGAATACTATGTAAAGTTGTGGGAAAACTTAAAGGCGAGAACACATTAGGCTTGTAGAAAATGTATAGGATGGGCTGGAGAGGGAGGGGACTAAGATGGTTTCTGAAGAAATGGTGGAGGTGCTGAGCCAGAATATTTGAATGACTGGAGTGGGTATACATATTAATGAGAGTGAGACAGGTCAAAGGAGCATGGGAATCATGAGAGTGACAACTGCAACAATGTTGCTCTCTTAATGAATAACTGGAACTAACACGCTGTGACATTATGACTGTCAAAACTTGAGCCACACCTCGAGATCTGCTAAGCTATTTCAATTTTTTCAGACTTCTAATCCCACCCTAAGTAACTTCCACATCTTAAGTTTTCTGTTTCTTTTCCTATGAAAGACAAACTCTGAACTTTGAGAGCTTATGCTTCATTTCCTCATTTTTAGAAAAATCCTTTAACCATTGATGTTGCAGTGTACCTCCTGTCTGCAGCAAATCTAAGCAGATTTGCTGGCTATTTTTAGGCCCCCTGTTGCACTAATATTTACACATATTTATTGCCAATCCCACTTTAGAATCTGGCTACACCAAAACATCATTGCCTTTTCTAGGAATAATTAATTTGAAATAGGCTGAGAAAGTACCCTCAGCAGTCATACTGAGCCTAAGCCTCACTATGAGAACATGTCTGAGGACTTCACTAGTGATGACGGAGCAGCCTATATTCTTCCCCTCCTATGAACCTTGGTGTGAAGGGGTTCCCAGAATGATGTAGCAAAGGGGGGCTTGTAGACATCTGACACTATCTCACCTCTGTTACGGAGGCTGCATGAAGTATGCAGAATCCCAGACCAGGATTTTTGGTGGTTCCATCAGTGGTCATATTTAAGGCTCTCATAATTGAAAAACTGAGAACATCAGGATGCTGTTGCTACTCTGACCATTATAGATAACAGATTTTTTTTTTCAATCTTCCAGAAACTGGTTGACTTCAACCATTGCTCCATAATTAGAGTTGACCATGCCAATTGTCACTCTGAAACATAATCTAAAACCAAAAGTTCAAACTGTACAATCTGATGTTCTTAATCTTCTTCCCATTCATCACTGATGGGTTTGGTTCTGAGCTCTCAGAACTGAGTCAGCCTAATACCAAGCTCGCATACACCATAAACTCTCGAGGTAAGTTGCTATCCACAATGCCTTTCTCCCAGTTACCTCAGATCTCATTTGCTGCACACCCATATAGCAGCATTTCACAGAGCTCTCCAGCTAAGTGTCATATTTTTAGAAATGTTTGTGTATTTTGAACCTTTTTTTCTAATCTAACTTATTTTTCTACCCTATTTATCTATCTAGCTCTACCCATTGGGTATTTTTTGTACCATCGTTGGTAACGCCCTCACCTACCCTTGTGGTATCGTTTGATACCATCATTGGTATCTTCCCTTTCTGCTTCTTTTCCTGCACTTTCTAGCAGTAATTTGTTTCTTTTTGTGTGTTTGGATATGTCTGAAAAAAAAAGGGACTTTGGGGTTCAAATATTGCACTTCCTGCAATGGCAAACTCCCCAACGGCGACTAACACAATGATTGTGCCTGAGTTTTAGTCAGCAGATGCTGAACGAGAGAAAAAATAAAGTTATCTTGAAAGGCCTGTTAACCTCACCTTTGTCAGAGGCTCTTTCTGTATCAGAGGTCTCAACCCCTCCAGTGAAAGGCAAAAAGTGTCCACAATCCGATCCCTCTTCATCAGGCTGGTGATAAGGGCAAGTCCCACAAATCTTCTACCGAACACAAGATTGCTTCCTCGGCTCCGACTATAACTGTTGCTTCTGTTCCGAGCTCAGCTCCAGTTGCTTCTATAGACATCACAATAACTTTGACATCGGCACCAACCTCTACGGCACCAGTCATAACTACAGTAACGACTATGGCTCCGACCTTGCTGTCTTTGATAGTCTCTGCACTGACTTCACCTTTTACCGCACCAAAGGCAGTTCCGACAATCCCTTTGGAGCTGATGATAACCTCGACTCCGAGTACCTCCTCAGCACCAGGTCCTTTCTCGACACCGTTAATTCCTCTATTGCCTGTTTCCAAGTTAGAGTCTTCGGTGCTGATGACCCATTCTTAGACCAGACTTATAGCCCTTTTCTGGACTGGCCTGACTCCACTTCAGGTGTGTCTGTAAGGTCCACCAGGAGTCTGTCTAAATTCAATGTGGTCCACCTGCTGGATCAGCTGTTGACAACCAGAGGGATAATGAACATTCTTAAGACTCATCCCACTTTGGGGTTTGGGTCTACTGCTCCCAGAACTCCCACTTATACTCCTCCCTTGGATCCATTGGTTCCGAGGCCCATAGCTCCAATGTCCTTGGTGGGAACCCATTCCTTGGCACCGATAGTGACCCTCACTGAGGCTTCAAGGCCTCCCCTTTGGGTTTCGGTTCCATCAGAACCATTTCTTCCTCAGTCTCATGGTTGGGAGAGTGGAACCCTTGCTTCTGAGCACGGTTCCAAGTTTATCGGTCCCAACCTCGGATCCGGGGGCAATGCCTGCCCCGATTTTGCTTGAGGCTCCATCCCCAGGAGGTCTGATGGAGCAGGTTGTGACCCCGGTTGCGAGATTGTCCTACTCTGTTCCGGGCTCCCATTCCTCTTCGGGTGGGCCTGCTTTCCAAGTGATGAAGAGGGTGCTTTCTTCTGGAAGCACGCCTCCTACGTCGGATCTTCTCCCTGCTCCCTCTGAGTTACAGCTACCATGGGCCACCTCACCAGGACACCAAGAGCACAAGCCTCAGGAAACCACAGTTCAGGGTATTCTTCCTTCCAAGTCTTCTTTTAGACATTCCCACTGAAGAACCCTCCTCAGAAGAAGGTGTGTAAGAGGAAACACCTTAACTCGCCGGAGGAGTCTCTCACAGAGGATACGGACTACGATGATGGGGAAGGGTCCCCACGGTCACCCCCTGACAATGTCTCTTTTGAAGACATCCTGAAAATATTGAAATGGGTGGCTGGAAGCCCTCAAACCCTTCCTCAGAGGAGTCCATCTTCCTGCAGGCCTTCCGCTCTCGGCCTGTTTCTTGGATGACCCCACCTGCCGACATGTTAGTCCAGCTCATCGTGCAGCGTGCATGGAAGAACCCTGATTGTATTGAGGCCATTCCCCGGAGACCAGACAAGATTCTTTCTCCACCAGAGGAGCATCCCCACTGGTCTAGGGGCTTGCCAGTAGACGTTATGGTGGTGGCGGCAGCCACTAAAAAGGACCTTGTGGAGGAAAGTCCTCCTGTCCACCCACCCAACAGAGAGTCCCAGGCTGTGGACAGACTAGGGAAGTGAGTTTTTGCTTCAGTGACCTTTGCAGTCAGGTCTCTGAACTACTTGGCACATTTCACAAGGCTCCAAAGGGATCTGATCTCCGAACTTTCTGGAGCCCTCACGGGTCAAGTTTCAGACAGAGCACGAGACAAGGTTGCCTCTCAACTTGCCACCCTTGAGTCTATCTCCAACTCATCCATGAGGTTGCTCTCCCACGCAACCAAAGGGACGGCTAGAGATGCGGGTGCAGGCATAGTCATGCCTGGATCTGCATCTGTGCCCTCGCAGACTCCTTCAAGTCCTCCTTTTTGAACGCCCCTGTTGAACCATCTTCCTTGTTTGGTTCTAAAGTAAAGGACACACTGGCCAGGTGCGAGCAGGACAGAAATACCTTGTCTGCCATTGGCCTACGTTTTCCCAAGTCTCAGCTTTTTTTTCCAGGAACCAAAGGAGTGGGAAAATATGGCACAAAACATCTCAAGGTCCTTTCCGCAACACATGTGTTGAGGATTCCCCTAGAGGCAGAGGGGGATACAATGGTGGAAGACACCCCTTTAGAGGCAAAGGGGGTCCCCAAAATCAAGACTCCAGGGATGCTTTATCTGGGTCATCTTATCAATGCTCCTGAGGCATTGCCCGATTGCTTTCCTCTGGAAGCAGTCGAGGTTCATTTTTCTCTGCACCAAACTGCCCTGGCACTCTATTACAAAAGATTGGTGGGTGCAGAGAATAATCTCCAGAGGCTATTGCATCCCTTTAACATCATGTCCAAAACCTACAAAGAACCTTCCCGATGTTCCACCCAGTCAAAGGGGAAGAAAGCGGTGTCAAAAAAAAGAGTCATCCAACCAGTCCTCTCTGACCAATGCAGATCCGGTTTTTACTCGAGATTCTTTTTAGTGCCAAAAAAGACCAGGGACTAGAGACCCATTTTGGATCTCATTCATCTAATCATGTCAGTGGTGCAAACCAAATTCTCCGTGGTCACTATACAATCCATTCTACGTTTTTAATGGAAGAATGTTTGGATGTGCCCGATAAACCTCCGGGATGCTTATTACCAAATCAAAATGGACAAATGCTCCAGGAGTCTCCTTCGCTTCCGGCTAGGAGCCAGTCATTACCAGTTCAGAGCCCTGCCATTCAGTCTCTCTATAGCCCCCAGAGTGTTCACGAAATGCCTAGCAGAGGTGACAGCTCATCTGAGACTTCAGGGATTCCACGTGTTTCCATATTTAGACGAATGGCTCCTCTCCGCCCCCAACAAGCGTCTTCTGACCATAGCACTCCATTACACTTTCTCACTGGTGGAGTCTCTAGGCTTCACAGTCCATTGGGAGAAATCCAATCTACAACCTACCCAACAACTGGAATTTATAGGGGCAGTTTTCAATACTCGAACAAGCCCAGTATCCCTTCCAGCTCACAGGCTTCAGAGGTTAAGATTGCAAGAACAAGTGATACTTTGTAAAAGAAAGGTGTCAGCAAGAGAAGTTCTCCAGGCTCTGGGGTTTATGGCTGCGGCCATTCCAATTGTTCCTCTGGCAAGATTACATATAAGACTGTTACAATGGCTCCTTTTGTCCCAATGGTTGGCAAATCTTCACCCCCTAAACTCACAGATCCTCATCACCAACTCCTGCAAGCAATATCTTCTTTGGTGTTGCCCCTTCCAGATCCCTCAACCCAATGCCACAGTGACCACGGACGCTTCCCTGATAGAGTGGGGTGGGCCATTTTCAGGGAAAGACAATCCAAGGCACGTGGTCCAGCTTAGAGGCTAACTTGCATATCAATGTTCTGAAGTTGAGAGTGGTGCTGTTGGCATTGCAGGCACTACATCCACTCCTTCCATCGGGAAGAATTGTGATTCAGTCAGACAACATGTCAGTAGTCTGGTACATAAACAAACAAGGAGGGACCAAATCCTACCCCCTGTGTCAAGAAGCCATGAGAATTTGTCACTGGGCGATAGCTTCCAACCGCTTTCTTATAGCAACGCATATCCTGGGGAGCTCCAATGTGATTGCGGACAGGCTGAGAAGATGCATTCTCCTTCCACATGAGTGGTCTCAATCTGAACATGACGGCAGAAAATTTCAACCATTGGGGCCAGCCTAGCTGCGATCTCTTTGCTTCCCCTTCAAACAACAAATGCAGCAGCTTCTTTGCCCTTTTCCCCCCAGAATGGAAGTCACCGAGAGATGCTTTGACTCACAATTGGCCCACGGGTCTCCTCTATGCTTATCCTCCAATTCTCTTGATACCCCTATTTTTGAAGAAAGCAATTTAGTTGAAATGCAAGGTGATCCTCATTGCCCCATTTTGGCCTCAACAAGTGTGGTTCCCCTTCCTCTGGCCTCATCTATTACAACCTCCATGGATCCTGGACGCATGTCAGGACCTAATCTCTCACCCCCAAGGGTTGACTCTCCCAATTCTGTCTACTGTCAAGCTGACAGCTTGGTTTCTCCACTTCCATTAGTCACCAGGTAGGAAACCCTTTCCTCACCTGTTTGCAATATTATTCTGGCCTCCCATAAGCCATCCACCAGAAAACTCTACAGAGATGAGTGGAAAAGGTTCACTCTCTGGTCTAAAGAACAGATGTTAAACCCCTTCTTAGCACCTGTATCTGTTCTACTCAAATACCTTTTTGAGTTTTTTGAGAATGGAGCATCAGCTTCTACTATTCGAGTCCACTTGGCAGCTATCTCCAATTTTCATAATGGTCCAGAAGGCGTTCCACTTATCTCCACCTACATATGCAAGACCTTTCTTAAAAGAGTTTTCCATAGCAGACCCCCAATCAGGCAGCCTTTAGAGACATGGAATCTCTCTCTCTGGTATTACAGTCTCTCTCTTTACCCCCCTTTGAGCCTGCTGCAAAATGTGACCTTAAATTTCTATCATGGAAATCTCTATTTTTGGTGTCCGTCACATCTGCTAGACAGATAACAGAATTACAAACCTTATGCATCAAGAGTCCGTATTTAATCTTTCATAAAGACAGTCCCCGGGATTCAAAAAGCTTGGTGCAAGGACGGTTTTAGCCTTGCGCCGAGCGTCCTCACTACAGATGGTGCAGCAGCGCCATATGAATATGTATGAGGGTGTGCTGCCGCACCCTCAACGTGCACAGGAAACGTGTGCAAGTGCTCTACGGAGGCTTAAACATGCCCCGACAGTTGCATAACCTACTATGCCTAATAGAGCCCGCCTTTAATAGTAAGTCAGTAATTCAGTGTCCGTGGATACCGAAATGTATGCTAAGCATACAAGAGTGTCCACGAACAGTGAAATAAAATCAAAGTAGTAAACACACAAGCACCTATCCATAGAAATCTCACAATTATTCCCCGTGTCACTATTATACATTTGAATTGCTGCAATATCGAAGGTGTAAGCAAAGCACAGCGTGTTTGCATGTCGCTGCCCTTCGCCGAGCGTAGCTTACACATCAGATTCATTCAAATAGAGAAAAACTTGCAGAATCAACGTAAATGTCAATAGTGTAGTGTTTAGAGCATTCATAGTTCGAGCCCAACAATAGCACATATCATTTTCCATGTGGAATGAATGTCGTTTCACTGTAAAACTGACATGAGTATCTTATGAGATATTTAACTTGAATGTCATTCAATCAAAGTGGCACTATCATAATGAATAAGGCACTAGTAAGCAGGTGTAAGCACAAATAAGCAGCAGTAAACATATATAAGTACCAGTAAGCAAGTCTGAGTGCGATTGCATGGGTCTAAGCAGTGCCCAGCATAGGAAATAGTTTTTCCAGGTTAATCAATTGTGGGTGGAGCGGGGGATTGAATGTACCCCTTCTTTTAAGTTCTTGATTCTCCATGTCTCCCTCAGATGTTAATAATAAATTTAAATTAATTTTTCTAAAAAAATAGTTTTAGGTCTAATATTGACTGGGTAAGATCTCCTTTTTTATAAGGTATAAATTTGAATCCCTTTGCAAGCAGGCTGAAATGTTCTTTTTCTATATGAATGTCACTAAAATTATAAATACTAAAATCATTGAAGGTGTGTTTAACACCGTCCACTAGAATATCAGACAAAAAATGTCATTACTGACTATTTTATCACTGGGTGGGGGTCTTGATGGTGTGGACCCATATTTAGTATTTCCCCTCCCCCTTCTCCCCCCGCTCCATGAAAAATTTCTTTCTTGGTACCCTGATTTATTCAGTAGTCTCTCTGATCTACGAAGAGGGGGAAATTCTTCATCATTAAAACCATCTTCTTGTACTCTGGTATCATCTTCGAAATTTCCTTGTATTTCTCTAACCATGTTATTTCCATAAAGATTTCTTAGAAAAGAAGGAACCCAGGGTTTAGGGTACACTGTGCCCTTTTTGTATTCTTCTGTATCCCTTTCTAACTTTTTAAATTTTCTTTGAATGGTTTCCCTACATTTTTCATCAATTTCTCCCCTAATTTTAAAATACTTGTCCTTCTCTTCTTTAATGGTGAAAATCAAGTCTTCCTTTATACATTGGTCTAACTCATTAATTTCTTTCTGTAAAACAACCTGTGTCCTACTGTTTTCCTTTATTATAAGTCTCAACATATCTAAACCACATTTATTGAACAATTCAATTAATTCTTTATAAAAAACTGTTCCTTCGAGAACATTGTTTGGGTATTTAAAAAGCCTTAGTCCTTTTGGGACAATACCCCTACTAATACATTCGGTAAGATATTCATTTTCAATTTCTAATGTCCTGAATTTTAACATGAGTTTATGCAAATTGTCCAATTTGACTCTATAAGAGTCAGCCATAACTGGTGGTCCGTTAAAAGCGGTTTGCTTAAATGAATACTTTTGTAGCAACCAGTCCTTAGTTTCTTTAAAACATAAGTCACTTTCATTGTTATAAACAACAGTACCTGAAGCTTTTTTGTTTGTAAAAATAGATGTTATGTGATCCTATCTCGCCTACATTCTGTACTGATGGGTTCGGAGCCGATCCTCGGCTCCGATTCGGCACGCTATACTATAGAGCGAAGTCTCTAATTGGCTGAGCTATTCTACATCCCAGGATGCACCACCACTACTTCCCCAGATCTCGTTTGCCGCTTTATAGCAATAGACGTGGTCTCGACTTGGCTGGGCTAAGTACTATTTACTGACTAATTTTCTGTCAGAAAATTCCTAATTTTTCACCCAAAAGCTGTTTTAACAGCTACTTGTCGTGTATAAGTGTTTTTTTGTGAGAATTTGTGTAGTTTTGTTAGCGCTAGGTTCCCACTTTTTTTAGTGAAGGTTTCCTCGCGCTTGACTTCTAGTGTGTCATACATTGTGATTTACTTTACTTTTCTGTAGTAATTTATATTTTTCTAGCGTCGAGGTCCCGTTTTAGTTAGAGGGGCCTTGCCCTCGCGCTCTGCTAGAGCTGTGTGTA
The DNA here is from genome assembly GCF_019279795.1 of Protopterus annectens. Taxonomy (NCBI): domain Eukaryota; kingdom Metazoa; phylum Chordata; order Ceratodontiformes; family Protopteridae; genus Protopterus; species Protopterus annectens. Next base: position 1,242,071,177 of record NC_056732.1, on the reverse strand, counting down.
GTGTCTATCTGTGGGCCTATCCTGTTTAAATTAGAAGGATTTGTCCTTTTGTGATAGTTTCTTGTGCTAGTTTTTTGAGTGTGTACTGCAGAGATGTCGAAGGAGCATAGGCCTTCGGGATTTAAAAAATGTACCAAGTGTGGGTACAAGATGTCAGTCACGGATGATCATTCTCTGTGTGTGTATTGTTTAGGTCCTAAACACCTTCAAGAGTCGTGTAGTGTGTGTCACGCTTTTTCTTCTCGTGTCCTCCAAGAGAGAAAAAACAAATTGATTTTGAAGGGGCTCATCACCCCTTCTTTTGAGGAGGCCTTATCTTCTTCCCCCTCTCCTTCCAGGAAGAAGAAGTCTTCGGCTCCGACCAGTCCGTCGGAGCCGACAGCAAAGAAATCTAGGCAGGCTTCTCCGTCGGCTCCACGGACTTCGGAGCCGAGGTCGGAATGGTCTGCCTCGGTGCCTCCAGCCTCGACTCCTATGTCCTCGGAGCCGAGAGCTCGAGCATCGAGAGGTGGGTCACCTTCTTCGGCTCCAATGGTTTCGGAGCCGAGAAAGGTCGCACACTCAGACTCTTCTACCTCAGCGCCAAAGTCCCCGTCGGCTCCGAGGGAAATTGCTGTGCTGATGGAATCTCCCTCGGCGCCGATACTACTTGAGACTATTCGGAGCCGGTCCCCCAGTCTTTCGGAACCGGCGGAGAAGTCAACTTGGGCCCGATCAGTCTCTTCTCGGTCCTCGAGGATGTCCGATTCGGATATTGACAGGGTGCTTCAAAGGCTGTTTCAGTCTCCAGTCTTCCAAAAGCTAGTTTCGGCTCTAGCCCAGTCGGCTTCGGAGCCGATTGTCCACCCTGTTGTCTTGGTTCCTCCTCCAACAGCCTCGGCACCGTTGGAGTCGGTGCTGGTGGAGCCAGTGGAGGTTTTCGGGTTGGCTCCGACCCTTACTCCAACCCCGACCTTCGGGTCGGAGTTCGGTACACGGACCTCCTCGGTTGGCCCCGGGGGTGATGTTTCGGGTCCAATGCTTTCGGTTCCGAGCCTCCCACTCAGTGCGTCGGCTGCGGGGGTGCCTACTACTGTTGTGGTCTCGGGGGTCGGACCCTCCCAGGACTCGGGAGGTCCGGCCTTCAGGGCCATGAGGAGTGCTTTAGCCAAATCTTCCTTGGGTACCTCCACCATCTCTCCAACACCTTCCCTTGGCATAGAGACTTGTTCCTTTGTTGTCCCCCTGTCTCAAGACAGCAGAGCCCTGGGGCCTGAGGTCACCCCCATTGGGGATTCCTCCCTTCCTGGGGGTCCTTCCGAGGCTTCTTCGGAGGAACCTCCCAGGAAGAGACAGTGTAAGAGGAAGCACATCGACTCGCCTGATGAGTCTCTCACTTCGGACACCGACCTCAATGATGCAGAGGGGTCCCCCAAGTCATCCTCGGATGATGTCTCCTTTGTGGACATCTTAGAAATCCTCAAGCAACGAGGCGACTGGCAGTCCAAACCCCCTTCCGCTGAGGAGTCGGTCTTCCTCAAGGCCTTCGGGGCTCAGCCTTCCGCCTCCTGGGTGTCGCCGCCCTTCGATGAGCTCCTGGATTTGATCTGTCGAAGGGCGTGGGAGCACCCGGATTCTGTGGAACCGGTGCCAGCTCGCCCGAATAAATTTCTGTCAGCCCCCCCTGAAAAGGAATTCTTATCTAAAGGTGTGGCTGTAGATGCTCTGGTGGTGGCATCTGCTACCCAGCAAGATGTGGCAGAGGCTTCGACGTCCATCCATCCTCCTAATAAAGAGTCCAGGAGTATGGATCGGTACGGGAAGCACACCCTTACTTCAGCAGCCTTTACTTTAAGGTCTCTGAATTACCTTACGCACTTCACTAGAATTCAGAGGGATCTGGTCAAGGAGCTTTCAGATACTCTCTCGGGTAACCTACCTGAGCAGTTGGCCCAGACGGTCAGCTCTCAGTTGGCTACCCTGTCGTCAATATCGAACTCGTCCATGAGGCTCATTTCATATGCGGCCGAAGGGGCGAGTAGAGCGGCGGGTACTCTACGGAGACAAGCCTGGCTCCACCTGTGTCATTTTGCGGAGGCCTTCAAGTCTTCTTTTGCCGACGCTCCCTTTGATGGGTCCTCCTTGTTTGGACCCAAGGTAAAGGACACCTTGACCCGCTGTGAACAAGAGGGTAAGACTTTGACTGCCATAGGGGCACGGTTTTCCACTCCCTTCCGGCCTTATCCCAAGGCTAGAAGAGGGGGGAAAATGTGGTTCCTCAAATCTCAGAAGACTTACCCCTCACAGCAGGATGATCCCCCTTCTAGAGGCAGAGGGGGGGGGAATTTTTCAGGAAGACGCCGTCCCAGAGGCGGCAGAGGCCCCCTCAACACTGGAGACCGCGAGTCCTTTCGTGGCTCCTCAACCTTCCAGCATCCCTGAAGGATTGCCCGACTGCGCTGCTCTGGAGCCAGTCAGGGGTCATTTTTTGGGGCACCTAAAGGCCTGGGAGAATATCACCCAGGACCGATGGGTGCTCCGGATCATTGCCGGAGGTTACAACATCCCCTTTTTTCAGCCCCCCCACCATCCCGAAAAATCCCGGACCCACCACCCAGTCAACGGGATCTCGCAGCCATAGAAATTTCAAAGCTGCTTCAAAAAGGAGTCATCCAACCAGTCCCCAAAGACCAGACCGGATTAGGGACTTACTCAAGATTCTTTTTGGTGCCAAAAAAGACCGGGGACATGAGGCCCATCTTGGATCTCAGCAAGCTCAACCGTTCTGTCAAGAAGTCACAAGTTCCGGATGGTCACCTTACAATCCATTCTTCCGCTGCTGGAGAAAGGTGTTTGGATGTGCTCCATAGATCTCAAGGACGCCTATTATCACATCTTGATAGATCAGGCATCCAGGAGACACTTGTGCTTCAGCCTGGGAGACAGTCATTTCCAGTTCCGTGCACTGCCCTTTGGTCTCACCACAGTCCTCAGGGTGTTCACCAAATGTTTGGCGGTGGTGACTGCTCACCTGAGAAGTCTAGGATTCCAGGTGTTTCCATACCTAGACGACTGGCTCCTAACTGCCACCTCCAGGCATCTACTCTTACAAAATCTAGCAGCTACTATTTCTCTAGGCAACTCCCTAGGAATCACCTTCAATTGGGCAAAGTCTGTGTTGCTGCCATCTCAGCGCATATGGTTTATCGGAGTAGAAATAGACTCAAAGCAAATGCGGGTCTATCTTCCTACAGAGAGGATAGAAACATTACAATCTCAAGTTCGAGCATTGCTCTTCAAACGCCGAGCCCCAGCAAGGATGGTCCTACAACTGTTGGGTTCCATGTCGGCTACCGTTCTCTTAGTTCCCTTAGCAAGATTGCACATGAGGATTCTCCAGTGGCTCCTGTCAGTCCAGTGGTCGTATAAGGATCTCCCTCTGTCACCTCATTATAATCACGGAGACGTGCAAACAGGACCTCCGTTGGTGGCTTCTGTCCTCCAACCTGGATCAGGGGCGACCCTTCGTTCCTCCACCTCCAGTGGCCACTTTGACTACGGTTGCCTCCCAGACGGGGTGGGGGGGACATTCCCTGGGCAGGTCAGTCCAAGGCAAGTGGCACCCCGACGAGAGTTCCCTACACATCAACATACTGGAAATGAGGGTGGTGCTTCTATCGCTACAATCATTACACACTTACCTCCCCCAGGACATGATTGCCGTTCAGTCCGACAACATGTCAGTAGTCTGGTACCTGAACAAGCAGGGAGGGACCAGGTCCTACCCCCTTTGCAGAGAGGCCATGAGAGTATGGGATTGGGTTATTGCAACCAACCGTTTCTTGGTAGCAACACACATTCTGGGGAGATCCAATGTGATAGCCGACCGACTGAGCAGAACTATTCTCTCCCCTCACGAGTGGTCTCTGAACGACAGAGTGGCAACTCAGATCTTCAGAAGATGGGGAACTCCTTGTTGCGACCTCTTTGCAACTCCTCACAACACGAAATGTCTACAGTTCTTCTCTCTCACCCCAGTTCCGGGGGGGGTTCCCAAGGACGCCCTAGTCCAAGCTTGGCCCACTGGCCTGCTGTACGCCTTCCCACCGGTTCCCCTTCTTCCCAGGGTGATCCAGAAGGCGATTCACTTGCGGTGCAAGATGATTTTAGTTGCCCCATTCTGGCCTCGTCAAGTCTGGCTGCCCTTTTTTCGGAAATACACACTGGACGGTCCATGGTTCCTGGACCAGGCTCCAGATCTCTTGATCCACCAGTCGGGACAGCTTCATCAGTCCCTTCATTCGTTGAGGTTAACAGCTTGGCTCCTCCACTTCCGACCATAGTCAGGAACCAGGTTTTGGATTCGGAAGTCATACATATCTTGTCCTCGGCCCACAAGAATTCGACTAAAAAAATGTATAACAGCAAATGGAAGAGATTCGCCATTTGGGCCCAACTCCGGGGATTAGATCCTATTACTGCTCCGGTGTCTGAAGTTTTGAAATTTTTAGCTTCCTTATTCAATCAAGGTTCTTCAGTCTCTACCATCAAGGTTCAATTGGCAGCTATTTCTAATTTTCATGAAAGTATAGACCCACCTTTGATGAGCAATAAGTTGTGTAAAGCCTTCATGAAAGGTGCTCTGCTGCTACGACCTCCGATTTCTCATCCTGCTCCACCGTGGGATCTTAATTTCGTATTAGGTGCTTTGACCTCTTCCCCCTTCGAACCGGCAGCAACTTGTGACTTGAAATTTCTTTCTTGGAAGACTGCCTTTTTGGTGGCAATTACATCAGCCAGAAGAGTTTCGGAACTTCAAGCCCTATGTGTCAAACCACCGTACCTGGTTTTTCACAAGGATAGAGTTTCCCTCAGGCCTAATCCATCCTTTGTTCCTAAAGTTTGGTCTAGTTTTTGTCTTCAACAGTCATTGGAACTCCCAGTTTTCTTCCCCAACAACTCTGACAGAGCAGAATATGTCTTCCATTCATTGGATGTTCATAGGCAATTGCGTTTCTAATTAGGACGCACCAAACACGGAAAACAGATCAGTTGTTTGTGTCCTTTTCGGACAATAAATTGGGCAAAGCCGTCACGAAGGTCACTATTGCCAAGTGGATCAGAGACTGTATCAGTCATACTTACTTTCTTTCTAATAGAGAGCTTACAACCACTGTGAAAGCTCATTCTACAAGGGCAATGGCTACTTCGACAGCCTTTCATTCCAAGCCTGCCATTAGTGACATTTGTGCTGCGGCTACCTGGTCTTCTCCTCACACCTTCATTTCTCATTACAAATTGGATGTGGCATCTCGGGGGCGAGCTTCCTTCGGTTCCACAGTTCTCAGGAGTGTTTTCCAGTGAGACACCCAGGAATCAGGTGCTAGGGACGCTGTCCCATCAGTACAGAATGTAGGTGAGATAGGATCACATAACATATTTTAGTTATGTACTTACCATAACTTTAGATGTTTGGGATCCATCTCGCCTACATTCCTAATAACCCACCCTCCTTCCCCCTGCCTTGGAGATCAGAAGAGACCGAACGGTTAAGTTTAGCTGTTTCATCTTGAAACACCTGGCAATGTTATTTCAACTGTCTATGACTGTGCATGTGTGCGGACAAACAAGATCTGGGGAAGTAGTGGTGGTGCATCCTGGGATGTAGAATAGCTCAGCCAATTAGAGACTTCGCTCTATAGTATAGCGTGCCGAGTCTGAGCTGAGGATCGGCTCCGAACCCATCAGTACAGAATGTAGGCGAGATGGATCCCAAACATCTAAAGTTATGGTAAGTACATAACTAAAAGTTTTTTGACCTGCTGGAATAGACCCACGAGTTTCAGCACTGGTCACGCTACCGTTCCCATCCTCACGAAGAATTTCAGGCGTGTTGACAGCGTTAAAAGAACCCTCGCCTTCGTTAGTCTGATCCTTCGATCCATTTGTGTTTTTCCATTGTTCACGATGAATGCCTGGTCCTCTTAGTACTTCGTGGACTTCCGCATTGTGAACACAAACGTTGTTGTACAATCCAACCAAAGACTGGGTTAAAGGTGTCAGCAGTTCCACCAGCTCAGTAAGTTGTCCAATTAATTTCCTGGATTGTCCAATGTCATCCACCCCTTTTCCTTCTGGAGGGTCTGACCTCTCCATGGCGCCAAACCCGAATAATTACAGCCACAAAACCAAAAAATGGGTTGTTTGGCACAAAAAAACACGAAATAAAAAGATTGCCAAAAACTGCTGGAGCCACGGATGTCGGAAACAGTATTTTATTGTTAAATCCACTAAAAACACCGCTAAAAACACATTAACGCTTTATACCAATATTGCGTTTTCGTCTAAACAAACCGACTTCTTCAGATACTCTCCCTAAAACAAATCAACCTTTTATACAATTTATTTGAAATTCCTTATCAAAAACAACTACTTAATTAGAAAATTCATTAATATTATTTTTCTGCATATATTTAAAAATGCCAACCTTTGAAATTTCTAAAACTTATTTCAAACAACAAATAAACATCTTGGCAACATTTTAAATCGTTTGATATAAAAAATGTAGAAATATTTGTAAAATTTATAAAAATCCGTATTTGTTATTTATAAGTTGCCTTAAAGAGAAAACAGTTTATATAGCTATAGCCTGCCATCTGCTGGTAAAAATAAAAAATGCCTCTAAAACATTATAATATTCCTGCTTTCAGTTTTAAAAGTGGCACAATTTAAATAAATTCATTTAGACCAGGGAAATTTGTTGCATCAAGGGAAATCTGCCACCATAGTTCCCTAGATTCCAGTTTTACTTCCCATAATCCACCCCTTACGTCTTTTTTAACCTGCTCTAAAACCATAAAATGGAATTTATCATCCGGACAAACCAGGGTGTGTTTTTACAAAGCATTCGTCTCTTTTCCTGTAGCTATTTCATATTTATGTTCATATATCCTCTTTTTTAGGACTCTTTCAGTTTTTCCCACATAAAAAGCGCTACATTCTGAACATAACGTAAGTATACCACACCCTTGGTTTCACAATTGTAATCAACACTTTTAATCCATTTTTGTCTACTTTCTAAATAAACTTTTTCTTTTTCAACTATATTACTACAGTACGCACAGCGTCCACATTTGAAAGTACCCTTCCTAATCTTATTATTCCTTTGGGAGCCTTTACTTTCCAACATATTTTTAAATGATGGGGAATTTTTGTATACAACTTTGACATTTCTATTTATTTTTTTCTGGTCTAAATCAGTTAAATTAATGAATTTGGACCATTCTCTTTCAACAACTTTCCTTGTAACTTTGTTGTTGAAAGCATTATATTTAAGAGCCAGAGCATGTGTAAAATCAGTCTCTTGAATTGTGGGGGTGTTATAATTAAATACATGGTCTCCACAGGTAGTTTTATTTAATTTGGTACTACCTAAAATAGGTCTGAATCTACCTTCTCTCTCCTTAAGAACTTCATCTTGTATTGCCCTAATAAACTCTTGGGGATACCCTCTTTCCAAAAACATTTTGTTTAATAATTTACACTCATCATTGAAATCATCCTCTGAGGTAGTCATTCGGCTACCTCGGACATATTGGCCCTTCACTATATTCTTTTTACACCAATAAGTGTGGGCACTTTGAAAATGAAGAAAGGAATTACAAAAGGTAGGTTTTCTAAATATTTTAGATTCAAACCTATCTTTTCTCTTGTATATTTCCACATCTAAAAATTGAAGTTTCTCAATAGATACATGAAGTGAATTTTAAAAAATGGGTAGTTCCTTCCAGGTATAATTTGAATTCCTCTAGTTGTTTAACACCTCCTGACCATAGGATAACTATATCATCCAAAAATCTTCGATATAGTTTCCAACAAGAACAAAATTTAGAATCCAGAATATAAAGCTCCTCCCACTTAGCCAAAACTAAATTCGCATAAGTGGGGGCACAAGCAGCCCCCATAGTGACCCCCTTGTTCTGTTTATAAAATTCACCACAAAAATTCAAAAAGTTATTTTTAAGGACCAAATCCATAAATGCCCCACATGTAATTTTGTCATTGTGACTTAATGTGTCTTCTTGAAATAAGACATCTTCAAACATTTCCATCCCTTCTGTATGCGGAATACTTGAAAATAAATCAACAGTATCTATAGTCACAAATATATATATATATATATATATATATATATATACAGCAATATATACATGTATGCATACATATACAGATATATCTGTATTTAGTAATGTGTATAAATATATATATATATATATATATATATATATATATATATGACTGTAAATATACACATGTATATAGCTAGAGTATGATACAGCAGTTATGAATTACATATATTCACAGGCCGTGCATATGGGAGTGAGGGGTCCAATACACGTGTAACACGTAGCAGCAACCCCACCCCCCAGCTAGGCCAGTGAGACATACAGACACACAATAAAAGTAAACACACCACTGCTTCCCAGACCACTGGCAGGATACTACCAGTGGGAGAGACCTGCCAGGTCTAATCTTGAAACATAGACATTGATGTCTGTTGTGGGACACCTAGAAATTAATGATCATCTGAATCAGTCCCAGTAATGATTCATCAAACCAGGCTGTAGATATATACAGATCAGTAGGTTGTGCAAGCCTGATAACTCATGGCTCGACACAATGTACATGTGTCCTGACATGCAGAGAGTGGGCAGTGTGTAGTGGTGTGTTTATACCCCACCTGCACCCACAGTAAGGATGAGTGCTGTTGAGGAGGGGCTGGTGGGGTAACTGTGGGTATACAATTATGGGCCTAGGCATACAGGTGTTGGCTGATGCAGTCGTATTAGGACCGCCCCGGGGATGTAAGTAATATTCTGAAATGGGCATAGCTGACACCCATACCTCTCAACCCCTAAGAGCAAATCCACTGGACAGGACATAAATCATTGGGGGAACAAATAGGGACCATACCTCTGAACTGTCCCCGATTTCCAGGGACGTCCCTGATTTAGACTCAAATTCTAACTCTGTCCCACTTAATCCCTCCTAAAACTAGTGACTTTTGGAGGAAAGGTGGTGAATTACACGTAATGAATAATGACAATTAAGAGTTATAAACATCATTTACCTCAGAAAATGTGTATGAATTCATATGCTCTGAGTCTGTCACTGTGTCAGAGGTTAATAGCACTAATAATTTAAATGTGTCCCTGATATTGTTATGACATGTCCCTGATTAAGTTAATATTTGTCCCCAACCATTTGAGAGGTCTGATAGGGACAGAAAGCACATATTCCACGTACAACCTTAGAAAGATGATAGAATATTAGGTATGCAGTAGCATGACTCGGCTGAAGGATGTGGGTTCCAAGACCCAATTACTTGTTTGTATTGAAGAGTGTCAGTTCCCATGTATTAGCCAGACATGTGTAGATTGTAAGAGGAACACACCAATAATATGAATCAAACTCTGGACAGGCCGCGGATTCCGTACAGTCGAACGGCATGCTTTCGCCATTCCCGATACTGTAGGCATGTAATCCGATGTAATAGGCATCACAAGGTAATATCATAGTCCTCACTCCCACCCAGGGGTGTGAGTGTTGGATGCAAACACCAAATGCAGTGCATTTGCAAGTGCGGGAGCAAGCGGGTGTAAGCCTGTTTGGCCGCCAGTATGCCAGTATGCCAGTATTACACTGGTGAAGCAATGTAGAGGCAAACTGAGTGTAAGAAACTAACCAGAGGTTAGCATTGCTTAGCTCCACGCAAACCCACTCACAACTGCTTTAATGTGCCTTAATCACTTCGTATCCAACGGCCTTGTTCTGCCCAGCAAAAAAATAAACGGCCTCTGCTAGGCTCAAAACCAGGACCCTGTACACACAGCTAATGTGATTTACCACTAAGCCATGGCAGATATACAGACATTGGATTTTATCACAAACATATCATCCAGCTAAGTCATTCAACAGTATAGGAAATGTATTCTATCATGTAGATGTATGTGTGTGTATGTATGTCCAGATATAGATACATATATATATATATATATATATATATATATATATATATATATATATATATATATATATATCAAGAACATCCCATGTGACAACAAAGCACTACAAAGGAATGAAAAGGGAAACACCAGCAATGCCTGTATTATGTAGTGGTGTTGTCCTATGTAATATCAAGACTCCCTCAGACAGACGTGTGTCATTAATACACACAAACATTTGTACATTGGCCAAATACATCACTCTGTGCATTTTATTTACATTAACACAACAGTTCCTGTCCAATCATTATGTGAGAACAGTACTCTTGCAAGGTGCTGTGTGCGACATCATCATGAAAAAGGTAAATGGGGTAACCATAGAGGGACCGGTAGTGTTGTGTGTACAATGGGGTCGTCTGTATCACGTGTACCTAGAACCTTGAGGAGTCATGTGCATACCAGGATCGTGTGCCTGAGAGACACGGGTGAGGACAACTGGAGTATGTTGTTATGCATATTAAAAGGGTTACATATGTCCAGTGGACACGTGTGTGAAATGGACAGCTATGTATGGGGCAAATGTTCTAGGAACTGATTGGCCTTTTGTTTCTGTTGTTTGAGAGTGGGATGTGGGGTAAGGGGACTAGGTATGCTCATGAAGGATAGGTTGGGTAGGATGACAGACAACACAGCATACAGGGTCGGTATATGACATGTGGGGGGGATACACCTTGTACAGGGAGGGTTATTTGGCAGTCACAAGCCCATGAGCCCCCAGATGGAAACAGTGGGACAGAGGTCCCCAGCCATGGGCAGCCACCACTGCACCAAAACAGCTGCAAATGTGGCAGTGCTGGGGGCAGTCTAGGAGGGGCAGGCTCACCCTGTAAATGTGACACTCTGCCCTCAAGCTGGTGTATCTGGCCTTAAAACACCTTATTTAGCCCCCTACGCACCACATCCAGGACTGTACAACAAAGGACAAGTCCCTGCCTGGACCTGCTCCCAGGGGGACAAGCCCCATCCTCAGTACCGGTTCCACCAGAAGGTGGTGCAGAGCCAACAGAAGTGGAGGTCCAAGGCTGGGCCCCAGATGTGCTGTTGCCTGGTGCCATGGCCAGCTGAAGTGGGACAGGAGGTTCTGCCGGGACCTCCAAACCCATACAGGCCATGTTGTTGCAGTTTTAACACAGATATGACTTGGTAATAGTCAACAGCATTCAGGATTACTTATAACAGCATGCATAGATATTACCATCAACCCAACACAACAGATGGTATACATTTGCAGAGGGAGCACAACACATGCATATGTACTGCATGACATCTGTACAAAGTGTAGAAGACTTGTGACTGCAGCTATAAACAGTGGCCCATTATTGGCATGTCACTGAGAACTCCAGACAGTGACTGTAATACCACTGTTTCATGTGACACAGGTCCAATCAGGGATGCGATGGCAATAACTCTCATCACTATCACCATGTACTGACTGCAATCCTCACACTGTGCTCCTGCAGTTCACATATGTGTGTTCAGTGAGTAACACAGGAAACAAGTGGTTCCACATACTGACCAGTCCACAGATGGCCCTACAGATTGGGGTTCCCCTCACAAACTGTCTTGTCAGTTTTAAAACATGCAGAATAGCCATTACCACACACACAAATTGTTAAACTGCCAGTAGTCTCAATGAAGCATAGCTACACTTACATGCTATAGTCATGTCTGGAACATCACCCTCCTGTCTTTAGGCTATTTTCCACCATGTATGTTGTATGAGGAGCATCCACATATCATCTGTGATGCCGTTTACCAAACACCAGATCCAGGTTCCACTCACAGCGACTGTCATGGGCAAACACCAACACGATGTTCCTAGATATTGTACTGTGTTTCCATGTGATTGGCTATGGGAATATTATCACAGCTGTTCCACATGCAGTCAGCTTGAGGAGGACTGCAATAGGTGTAGAGACCATCACCTGATCATGACCATCACTTACAAAACACAAGCTGCTGCTGAGCAGGTGTACAACTCCACATCCACCAGAGAGTGTATGGGAGGGACAGACAGAGGCAAAGTACATCAGAGAAGGGCTTGGAGACTAAAACCTAAGCATTGTCTGTCACACACCTACCAGTACAGGGGTTCAAACCCCTGACTGACTAGTCATTACTATTACAAGTGCATGCAGTTACTCCATGTGCCACAAAGCTGACATGTTGGTGTGCTGTAAGAACATATATGTGTGCTGGTGAGCGACATCTGCAACAAAGATATAGTAGATGTACATTAGGTGTAGCACACATGGCTGTCCACATGAACGGATGTCATTGTCAACACAACCACACTCTCTAATAGACTCACATTGACACACTTTGCCAGGCCCACAAATACACTTCCTAACTACTTAGTTTGCCACACTGCAGTAATGCACAGGTACTACATGCCCCACAGGGGATATCCGGAGGTTCTATGGGCTAGGGCATGTGAACATGTCTGACATCAGTCGGTATACCAATGCGAGTTATACTGGGTGTGACTGTGGTTGGGAGCATCATACCCCACATGCAGACACAAGGTGCCAGTGCTGACATGCATGTGTGTGTAGTGGTTGGCTGTGCAAGATGGCTGTACAAGGCTGGGTGAGGGGTAATCCTTGGCATCACGCCACCTGGCAATGGTGTGCAGTGTCTGCAATGTGCCACACAGATGGGTATTGTATGAACTGTCCTGACATCCTGGTTACCATTGTGTATGGCCATTGCTTTGCAATGCATGCCATGTCTGTGTTTGATAGTCCTTGACATGGACATTGCTTGGGATGTGCACATCCCATGATAATATACAGTGACATGTACAAGTGTACCTGGTTTGGCCGGCACATGTTGTGTACACAGACTGTTATCCTCAGATATGCTAATACTGGCCTGGTGTTGCAGGACCTGCTTATAGACAGCAGGTTGACCCGGCACCTGCATTGATAGCATGATACAGGTATTCCCTGGTGTCAGTGGCATAAGTACATATAGGGCACATGTGTAAGGCATTGTATGGCCTCTGTGGATCACATTTGATGGCACCACATATGTTGCAGGCATCCATTGGGGAACATAGTGAAGGCACATTGTCTGCAATTATGTGCCTATTGTACTGCTGGACAGGGTGCCATGCCCTCTGCAATCACACCATGCCTACTATCTGTCATCAATGTGCAGGGTACTAGCAACATATTGGGATATTCTAGGCAAGTGTGTTTGTGTATGACACATGGGTTCAAAACGTATTCCGGATAATAGTAGGGTTGCATACTTTGTTCACCAGGCCTTTTGCCAGATGTAGGGGTATGGTTTGCCAACACAGTCCCTTGGCTGATTGACATCTGTACTCCTTGTGAGATGGACATTGTGACATATAATATGGACACCATATAAGAAAACTACAAAATCCGCTCCCCAACATGTCCAGTGGTTAGACACTCACAGCCACCTCCACACAGGCTATGACTGTCAAACACACACACCTGCCATGTCTTGGAATAGAGCCCCTACCTAACTAGTTTATCACACTACAGCATTAAGCAGTTACAGCACGCGCTACGAAGATTACTGGGATACAGCAGTCCCAGAGGTGTATTACTTGGTGGGTGACAATAGCAGGATTGCCAAAGTTGGTTATGTGAATTGTAAAGAGTGTGCATACTCTAAAAAGCATTGTTCCTTTCTCAGGCAGACACACACATACAGTTGGCCTCTCTTGGAATAGAACCCCTACCTAACTAGTTTATCACACTACAGCAATACGCAGTTACAGCACGTACTACAGAGAATACTGGGTTACAGCAGTCCCAGAGATGTATTTCTAGGTGGGTGACGTCAGCAGGAATGCCAAAGGTGGTTATGTGAATTGTAAAGAGCATCATTTCTTTCACAGGCAGGCAGACAGACAGGCCTGTCTGGGATTAGAACACCTACCAAACTAGTTTAACACACTACAGCATTACGCAGTTACAGCATGCACCATGGAGATTACTGGGTTACAGCAGTCCCAGAGGTGTATTTGAAAATGGGTGACATCAGTAGGATTGCCAAAGAAGGGCATTTCAGGTGTACTGTGAGTTGTACATGTCTGTTACTTGCGTGTACCAGCTGCTTACTGTCACGAAAACACATTTACACCTTAAAAGTGTCTTATGCTGTCCTAATTGACAGTATCAACAAGGCTTGCAGGTCTTGAACCCTGGACCATGCACACAGAGGTCACTGGATTGTATACATGTTACATGGAGTCTATAATGCACATTCTACTACAGGTATTCCACAGTACTAAAAACAAATGGGACAGTGACTTTGTGTATATATGTACAGTACACTTGAATGTACTGTACTCTGAAACAACAAAGACAAGACTACATCTGTACAAATGTCATAACTGCATATATATATATATATATATATATATATATATATATATATATATGCACCTACAGGATGTGTACACACATATATATACATGCATATACACAGACACAGCTATAGTTATATATATATATATATATATATATATATATATATATATATATATACACATCTGAACACCCTTTGTGACACAGAGGGGTTCCAAAGGAACTGACGTGTACACACAAGAGAGGCATCTCTTGTGTTATAACATTTAAATCTTAAGTAGTTCACCAGAGAAGGGATGGTTGTTGTGTATGTGGAGTTTAGGGTGGGGAATGATGGCTAATGTAATCTACCCCGGGGATTGTGGAGTTAGGGTGGGGGAATGATGGGTATGGACTTACACCCCAGTGACCACTTCTGTGTCACTGCTCAACAGTGGCACAGGAAAATAACAAACCCAGCTGTAGTCATGCTTGACTGTGTATACTTTACCATTCCTAACTATGTAATACTTTGTAGACACCGGGCACCACAGATGGCTACCATGGTGTGCTAAAAGACAAACACGCACACACTTGCCAGTATTGTGCATACACGTCTTGCCTATATAAACGTAACTAGTACAGTGGTATGCAGTTGGGGTATGTGCCACAGAACACATACAATTACACTTACTCTGATTCCACTTCTGAGCTGGGTGACATCACAGGACTGATTGCGTGCAGTGGGGAGGGGGGAAGAGAGAGGTTTAGCAGTTGACAAGGATAAAGGCCAGTGCAAAAGGAGGTATCTCTTTGGAATGCAGCAAAACCCGCTGTCATGACAGGATGCAGACACAAATACACACACACAACTACACTCAGCCATTTGCTGGCACGCACGCAGGCATTTGTTGAGACACACACACACTCAGCCATTTGCTGACACACACACTCAGGCATTTGCTGTCACACACACAAACACACGCACACAGTTGCCAGTGGTGGGATCAGAACTCCCGCCAATCTACAGATCACTATTACAGTACTACGCAGTTATGAGACGCGCCACAGAGATTACACATTCTAAGGCAGTCAGAATGCCCTTTGCCCTTCTAAGATTGAGGACAACAACAGGGAGACTGACAGTCACAAAGTAGATAGCTGTAAACCTGTGTATTTAAAGTAGGTGTCCATTACAACCTGTATGCACAAACAAGACACATCATCTGCAGGTAGGTCTGAGAGGTATAGTTGTAGCACAACAGGAACCTGAACTGGAGTATGCACATCTGTGGAATGGACAACTACTATCACTATACAGGGTTACAGTGGGCATGCTCATACATTTAGTAGCACAGGGCAGTTTGGGATGCACTATGACTACAACTACACAAGGTTATACTGGGCATGCGTATACACTTAGTAACAAAGGACTTGTTGGATTCACTGACTTAAATTACACAAGGTGGCAGTGGGTACACTCATACACTTAGTAGCACAGGGCTGTTTGGGATGCACTCTAATTCTAACCACAGAAGGCCACAATGTGCATGCTCATACACTTACATGTACAGAACGCGTAATGGACTCCTATTGTAAACACACAGGTTTACAGCTATGTACATCTTATCTGTCAGTATATATGCACATCATACTGATTTACTACCTGATACCTGTATGTGGCCCGTAAATGATATATCTGTGTCTGTGCTGTGTGATACACATGCATACATGTACATGAAGTACTGACATATATATGATGTTCATCGTGCATACAGCTGCAGTAATAAAATATGGGGTTCTCTGCCGTCAGGCGGTCCCTCGGTCGGCCGAATTCCAAAGTCTTGGTCCGGCGTCGGCTGTAGTCGCCTCTTTTCCTGATGTCAGAGAGGCAGGAGTATATAAGACACAGCCGACACCATTTTCTTCAGTCTTTTTTGCCGCAAGGTGCCCGAAGCAGAAGCAGTTCGCAAGTGCCGGTCGGCCAGCTCCTGAATTTACGAAAAATTTGGAAACCGAAGTCTTCATTAAAGCTAAGTACCCCGTTGGGGAAACTTTTCTTGCCTCAGACCGATGTCAGAAAAAGTTAACAATTGTATTTCTTGTGGGAAGCAAATACCGCATAAGGATTTCCATTCCCTTTGCAAACCTTGTTTAGGCCCAGACCACGACGTCTCGGGCTGTCGCTTTTGTGCTACTTTCAATAAACGCACTATCAAGCATCAGGCGGAGTTTGCCCAACATTTATTTGGTAAAGCATTTGATTATAAAATGTAGTCGGAGACTCCGACTACCGTTTTGTCCAAAAAACGCAAGGACAAGGACCGACACGCGAGGGCCGCGGTCTCCACCGACACCACGCCAAAACCGACTACACGTGGTCCGGTTCTCAGCGAGATGCCTATGCAGTCCCTGACTACCGACGACACTTCTTTGGCGGAGTCTTCTGTACCCGAGCCCGCAGGTACCTCGGCCCATACCCAGATTACAACCACCGAAGCCACTGTGAGTGTTAAGTCTCCTAATGTGGTCAGGTCCATTTCCACCCATGGTGTCTTTAGACCCTCATCTTCCTTTTCCATTAAGGCCTTTACTAAGTCCAAATCAGCCAGGCATCCCAAGAGGCCTGTTGCACAGGGCCCATCCACAAGCCCCATGCCTACAAAACAGATGCTAATGGCTGAGGATTTAATTACTCTTATCAGGGGTTCCCAACCCCCTCCTGACAAGAGGCCCAGAGTGGAGGAAGATTCTCCCTCTTCTGATCAGGGCTCCATTTTTTCAGAACACTCTGATGTAGAAGAGCAATCTTACTCCCCTTTTGAAGATTCTGATGCAGAGCAATCCATTCCTTCTGTATCTCCCCCTGAGGATTATTCTTTTGGGGAAACCTTGCACACTTTGAGGGAACACTTCCATTGGGAAGGCCAAGACTTTTCTGATTCCAAGAAAAGACTGAGGGGAATTTCTTTTGTTACCTCAACACAGGCCTCTGGCGATACCTCCTGTCTTGGATGTACTTGATGATGTTTATTCGGAGGCTTGCCTTAACCCGGATTCCCTGCCTCCTGCCCCAGTCAAGCCTGATAGGTACTACAGAGTTCCTAACTCTCACCAATTTCTTTTCAAAAGCCATAATTCTGACCCTGAAACCATTTCTCAAGGCCCCAAGGGAATGAAGGCCTCTACTGCTAAGAACCCACTACCTTCCAAAAGAGAGTCAAGATCCTTAGAAAGGTGGGGAAAAAAGGTATATACCTCGGCCACCCTAGCCATGAGGGCCTTAAATTGTCAGTTTCATATGCTTAAATACCAGCAGTTTCTGTTATCACAATTAAGAAATAAAATGTCTCAACCTGAACAACCAGATTTGAAGGAGTTGCAGTATATGATGCATAGTGCAGAACAAGTGGGTAAACACACCTTACAATGTGGTTATGATGCCCTAGAGGCCTCAAGTAGAGCTGCAGTTACAGGATCAGTTATTCGTAGGCATGCATGGCTTAGGGAACAAATCTTGCATGATCATGTGAAAGCTAAGTTGCTAGATGCTCCCTTACAAAAGGATGTGCTTTTTGGTACTAATGCTGAGGAGATACTACGGAAAATGGAAATAAAAGCCAAATCTATGCAAACTGTCAAAGCTTTTCTACAGGTTCAACCACCACGTTTTAGCAGAAATTGGCCTTCTAAAAACTGGTCCTTTTCCAGCCATGGACAGGCCCCAAAGAGGTAGATATAGGCACACAAGGGGCAGAGGTCAATCACAAGTATCTTATAGAGGCAGGCAATGGCAAGCTCCAGCACCAAGAGGTGGTGAAACCGGTGCACAGCAATACAGGAAAGAAACCCAATGACTTCCTTCTTTCCATGCCAAGCAAGTTTCAGCTGGAAGCGCCCTTGGGAGGGAAGCTGGCATTATTTACAAGAAATTGGCATATGGTCACAACAGACAAATGGATCCTGGACGTTATAAACAGAGGCTACAGATTTCATTTTCACACTCTTCCAAAAATGAGAGACATGCCAAACCTGCCACACAATCAAAGGGAAGAGGCACAACTACAAATTTCAAAGCTCATAGACATGAAAGCTATTCAAGAGGTACCTACTCACGAACAAGGTCAAGGTTTTTATTCCAGGCTATTTCTGGTACCAAGGAAAGGAACAGACTGGAGACCCATTTTGGACTTATCCATCCTAAACACATTCTACTGCACTAAAATTCAAGATGCTCACATTACAGCAACTTCTTCCCATGCTGGGCAAGGGGTTTTGGCTGGTAACATTGGACCTCAAGGAGGCATACCTGCATGTCCCAATCAGACAAAGCTGCAGAAGATACCTCAGATTTCCTGCAGGTTCAATCTACTATCAATTCTCTGCATTGCCCTTTGGCTTATCTACTGCACCCAGAGTATTCACGAAATGCCTGGCATCAGTAATTGCCTACTGCAGACTTCAAGGGATACAAATTTACCCTTATTTGGGCGACTGCCTGATCCAAGCGGACAGCAAGTACATACTTCTGGAACATCTGGCTTATGCAACACAGTTACTGAATGCTCTGGGATACACAATCAACAAAGAGAAATCCAGGCTAACACCAGCTCAGAAAACAACTTTCCTGGGTGCCAACTTGGACACAAACACCCAGATGGCCTATCTTACGCCAGAAAAGCAGAGGCAACTAAATCAGTACTTCAAAATGCTAGCAAATTGTACCAGGCTTACTGCAAGGAAAATCCTGCAGGCTCTGAGCTTCATGGCATCTTGCATTCTTTTAATCCCATGTGCAAAGTTGCATATGAGGAAACTTCAGTGGTACCTAAAAAATCTATGGTCTCAACACAGCCACAGTTTGGAAACAATAATACCAATAATTCCATGTTTGCAAAAGGAATTTCTATGGTGGGCTCAAGCATGTCAAACAAACACAGGTCTCCCATTCTGCAAGCCTCAAGCAAATCAAGTCATCACAACAGATGCCTCAGATTATGCCTGGGGGGCGCAAATGACAGACAGGTGCATTCAGGGCAAATGGTCCCAAAAGGAAAAGCACCTTCACATCAATCAAAAAGAAATGCTAGCAGTAATAAATGCAATTACAGCTTTCAAGGACCTCCTGCATCCAGGTCAGTTATTGATAAGAACAGACAACACCACAGTTATGTGGTACATAAACAAACAAGGAGGAACACATTCATACCCCCTGTGCAGACTAGCCATGACACTTTGGAACTTGGCTCTGGAATGGCAAATCTAACTTCAAGCACAGTACTTGCCAGGTTTGGAAAACACGCTGGCAGACAATCTAAGCAGAAATATGACAGATCCACACGAATGGAGATTGCATCCTCAAGTGTTTACAAAGATAATCCAAGCGTGGGGGAGGCCAGACATAGATCTCTTCGCCTCCCACAGGAATCGTCAATTGGAAAAGTTTTGTTCAAGGACCTCTCATCCAAAGGCCTGGAGAGTGGACGCCCTTTCTTTCAGTTGGACAGCATGGACAGTTTACGCTTTCCCACCTCTGCCTCTTCTGCCCAAGGTGCTCTTGAAAGCAAGAGCAGAGAGACCAAAGATGATACTGATTGCTCCAGACTGGTCAAGACAACACTGGTACCCACTCCTGAGGAGCCTAACACATACTCCTCCCTGGTCCTTACCCCTAATGCCTCTTCTGCTGACTCAGCACAACTACAAAACTCTTCACAGTCAGCTGAAAACACTCAATCTCGCTGCATGGAAAATTCCTTAACTCCTCAACAGACCTTACTCCCCAAAGAGGTACAGGATGTCATTTTGGAGGCCAGAAGGCCATCGAC
Organism: Protopterus annectens; assembly: GCF_019279795.1. NCBI lineage: Eukaryota > Metazoa > Chordata > Ceratodontiformes > Protopteridae > Protopterus > Protopterus annectens. Next base: position 1,242,050,978 of record NC_056732.1, on the reverse strand, counting down.
TAGAAAGGCTTACTCAGCAAAATGGAAACAGTTTTGCTCTTGGAATGAGAAGAAAGGCCAGGACCCTACAAAACTAAATTTACCTCCGGTATTACAGTATCTAGCTGAGCTGCTGAACAGTGGACTTTCATTTTCCTCCATAAAAATCCATGCCTCAGCCATTTTTGCAGAATTCAACACGGATCCACCCTTATTCTCTCATCCACTCTTAAGACAGTTCCTCAGAGGGGCTAAGAATATAAGACCACCAAGGAAACAACCAGTGCCAGCCTGGGATCTTAATTATATTCTAGAAAAATTAACATTGCCTCCATTTGAACCAGCTGCCTCAGCAGATTTGCAACATTTGTCCTGGAAAACAGCCTTCCTTCTGGCCATTACCTCAGCTAGTAGGGTTTCGGAACTACAAGCCCTCATGGCTGTGCAGTCCTTTCTCATCTTCCATCAGGACAGGGTTTCCCTTCGAACCAACCCATCATTTATGCCTAAAGTGGTATCCAGGGTAGCTTTAAATCAAGCCATACACTTGCCTACCTTTTACCCCAATCCTCAAAACAAAGGGGAAAGGCTGCTACACTCTTTAGACATCCATAGACAGCTACGTTATTATTTGGACAGAACAAAGCCTTGTAAGAAATCAGAACAACTTTTTGTGTCCTATGCTGTAGGAGCTCAAGGGAAGCCAGTGACCAAACAGACAATTTCAAAATGGGTAGGCCACTGCATATGGTTTTGTTACTCCTATCATGGAAAATCTGTCCCTACGGGCATCAGATCCCACTCCACCAGGGCCACAGCTACCTCTACAGCCTTCCTCAGAGGAGTTCCTACCAAAGATATTTTGGAGGCAGCCACTTGGAGTTCTGTACATACCTTCACAAGACACTACCACCTGCCTTTATATTCCAAAACTAGAGCAGGCTTTGCTACTGCTGTTTTGCAGGGCATTCTGGTTCATCCCAGTTTTACCTAGTGCCTACCACCCTGTGCGTAGCTTTGGGATTCTACCCATATGTTATTACTGCAGCTGTATGCACGATGAACATAGTACAGTTTTGTACCTACCATAAATGTAGATGTTCGAGTGCTAATACAGCTGCAGTACAGATTTCCCTCCCTCCTTCCCCTCTTGGTAAAGGTTTAGGACCTAACCCCTCTTCATACAAACTGTTTGGGTTATCCTTCTATGGTATATTTGCTTGCAACTACTGTTTTTTGATTACATTGCATTGCATGTATATAATTATAATTTATGTATTGCCTTCCTACTGGGGGCACCTGACATCTGGGGCAAGAAAGACTGAAGAAAATGGCATCGGCTGTATCTTATATACTCCTGCCTCTCTGACGTCAGGAAAAGAGTTGACAACAACTGACGCCGGACCAAGACTTTGGAATTCGGCCGACCGAGGGACCGCCTGATGGCAGAGAACGCCATATGTTATTACTGCAGCTGTATTAGCACTCGAACATCTACATTTATGGTAGGTACAAAACTGTACTTTAAGTATACACATTCATGCATGTGTGGACATGACAGACAATAGGTTACCTGGGACACACAGGTGGATGCTACCTACAGCATGTGTCACACACCTTGCTGCCCTGAAAGGCATACATTGATAGGTTGTGGATAGTGGCATTATACGTGGAACAGTGGCATGTGCAAGCATAATGTGTGAGCCACATTGTGCAATGGTACTGAGGTGAAGGTGTCAAGATGACCTCTTCTGGCTGTTAGTTGTCATTATTAGGACTGCTACCCTAAGTATATCTCACATTGGTCATATATACAGTTTCAGCTGCTGTCCGTCACCTTACATAAGGCATTTGCTACCAAGCACATTACTGCCACTTGCAGTGATGTCATGGTATGAGTGGCAACTGCTGGACCAAAACAATGAGCCAATGTTCTGCTGTTATTATGAGGTTGTCCAGTGTCTGTCATTCTGGGCTGTCATGACTGAACGACAAGCCTTCAACATGGAGCACATGCATCCATGTTTCACGTGTGTGTGGATAATACCTAGGTCACATTTACCCATATAGCCACATTCCAAGGAAAATATCCTACACCCAGAAGTAACACCCTGACACCTACAAAACAATTGCATTGGATGCTTATGCTAACCAGTGCTAGATGTGTGGCTTTAGTAATCAATTTGCTCAATGTAGAACCTACAATGGGGAATACTGACATCTGTGCAGTGAGGAACACCTGGCTGAAGGCTCTGTAGTGCACAATTGCACTACCACCGTATAACTCAGATCCAGATATGTGGGCCATAATAGTGGTATGGACCATTCCAGGTGGTGTCCACATATTCATAAAGACTACTCACATGTAAAGATCACTACTCTGACATAACTCATCACAGATGAGTCAGGCACAGGTGACAGTGGTAAATGCTGCATTCTAGGTTGTATCCTGATATACATCCACCACCTTGTCCCCAGACTACCAACACACATCCATATGTGATATGACATAGTATGGTAGACCACCAGATAACCCTCGATTGGTGGACTGTACCTAGGTCTACATCAACTGTGCAAAGTACCCATGTACAGACACAGCTGCATAATGTGTTATGCAATGCAATAATACCGCTGTTTGTAACCAGCTCAGTTGCACACATACCAGGGTCCCTTGGATATTGTCAGCATTAACACGGTCGACTGTTGCTGTACACCAGTAAACAACACCCTCATGGTTGGATATGACCTAACTGTACTTGCCCTGGATATTTACATCCTACACTCATACAACATAAATGACATTACCATAGCTTTCGCTATCCTTTCTACATACAGGTGGCTACAGTCATTACACAAATGCACATGGCAGATAGCATGCTAACAGTACATAAGGTTTGATATATATGTTAACAGAGGGAATACTTCCTCTCTACTGGTCACTCATGACACCTATCATATCATACAACACCCCATGTGGCATGTATGTCATTAGACATGTCCACCTAATGCAATGCCTACAAACATACCCAAATAACAGGATCATAGGACCTACACAAGGCCTGTATTGACAGACTCAGGGAAATCCAGCTCTGCTCTGTATGTTCCTGAGTAGTCACAGGTGATTTGTTTATGACATGTACAGCCATGTGTGGCCACAGCTCCTACATATTCCCCATGTCAACAATTGCAAGCCACGCATGCTGTGTGCTGTCTGGACAT